>NC_084982.1:9146523-9475399 GCF_963691925.1 Scomber scombrus
TTTAATTTATATGCATCGTTATTGCGTTTTATCTCTTATAATTGAGGTTTTAAGATACGCCCATGGTGGGTTTCTACCTCACTTACACATTTTATTTTGTGTTTACTATTTTCCTCTGACTTTTATTTTACAAATGTGCAAATTAAAAAAGAAAGAAAAAGAGGAATAAGTTGTATCCGGCTTTGGATAGATCAGTTCATTTTTGGTTTTGGTCTATTGACAAAATCACCTGCCATGTCCTTTAATTAAGTTTGAGGTGGACATTAAAGGTGAAATTTGAAGATAGAATTGATAGTGTATTTGTTTACGTGCAAACAGAAAATGGTTGTAGAAAGAGAGAGGGAGGGAGAGAGAGAGAGAGAGAGAGAGAGAGAGAGAGAGAGAGAGAGAGAGAGAGAGAGAGAGAGAGAGAGAGAGAGAGAGAGAGAGAGAGAGAGAGAGGCTGTAATGACTGGCAATATTGCCAACCTCCACAGGGATCAATATTACCGGCATCTGTCTGCATTTTAAAAAAAATCCCCTAACAGTTAACTCAGTCTTGTATTGTATCAACAGGATATAATACTCCATACAATATTTCTTTCAGACCCTCTCCATCCAACTTGGTCCTTTTTTCTTTTTTTTTTGGCGTTGCCTTGTTGACATTAGAAAGCTCTGTGCTGAGACATTTCCATTCAAGAAACTTGTTGACATAGTTATCAGACATCAAAGAGCCTTGTGTCATTTTTGAAAAGGCCTTACAAGAGTAATGGAGATGTTAAAGGGCGTGTTGGACCCAAATATCACAAAAGGATGAGAGGATATGAACAAGCTTTGAGTGAAAGACTGAAAGCAGAGAGAGCATAATAATATAAAAAAACACAGTGAAACACATTCTCTAGAGAAAGTGAGAGAGAGAGAGAAAGAGAGAGAGAAGTGCTCGGCTCCATTTCCGCCTAAGAAGCACAGAGTTAAAAGGTGGCCCCTGTACAAATGAAACTCAATTTCACGCCACATTATCCCTCCCTGTTCTCTTTCCTGGCTTTCATTTTCATTAAGACCAGAGACAATCATAAATTAATAATTACTGCCGAATGTCTAAGCGCATAGTCCTATAGCCCTCCCCTCGCCTCTGTGGGCTTCCATGTTCATGCTTGCAAAATGTTAATTTAGGTAATGTGGCCTGGCCCTTGTCAGATAAAACTGTTTTGTAGTTTCGCTAATACATAATGGTCTATCTGATTAGGTGACATTAGTCCTATCTTTCAGACTATCAACCTGCACCTTCCTAATGTCTCTCCACAGACTCAGGGCACCGCTGAGTTATCAAGAGACATGCAATATTGCTGCTTTCACTAAACGGCCATCTCCTGGTCATGATTATGAGCGAGCAATTAGTCGGTCGGGGTTAACAATGCAGTTGACACTATTCAGAAGTATAAATACAACTTCATTCTTTCCCGAGAAACTTTTTTTGACCCTCATAGTGTGAAATCCATTAGAAGTGTCAGATTAAATGTTTCCTCAGCTGGTCAAGCAAGCACAAAAACAAAAACAAATATGTGCAATATGACATTAGGCAAACCAACAGTGAAATAAGAGGCTGGATCATGTGGAATAATCCCATCTGGATGATGTCTTCGTGAGCACATCTCCAAGTCAAGCCAAGTAAATAAGGCACACGGCTTTGAATAATGCAATCAGCAGTGTGCTTTCCACACTACAGTGAAGAGAAATGCAACAACACAGCTATAATGCACATTTGGTATTTAAAGTCTTCATGCCTCATGGTCATATTTGTACTGAATTGAATTTATTACAAAATGTGCAGTGATATGAAACATGTAGCTGCAGGGCCTCGTCTCTCAGATGCCAGTGCAGAAAAAGGCATCAGATAGAGAAATAAACAGAATATCTGAGTAATAGCTGTGAACAGCCCACATCTTGCGAGCTCATTGGAAGTGAGCGGAGTGAATCTTTCACTGCAGCAAAAAACAGAAGAAAAAAAAAAGATGGAGGGGGTGCAATTGAGTCATTAAATGGATAAAGTGGACATTTCTTTCACTCCAGAGTGAGCGCAAGTTTTGAGAGGAGCCGCTGAAGTAAGTGTGAATTTGAACTCAACCAGAAGCACGGCTTTATGATTGATTGCTCTTTATGTGTCATATTGTTCTTTCAAGGTTGATTGAAACTTTAACCTCATTTTTAATAAAATAAAAAAAAAGAAGAAGAAAAGCTTGAAATATTTCAGGCCTTGAATTTTTACAATGCAGCATTGAATTATGCAGCAATCAGTCAATTATTCATCTCTGTTGCTGTGTTACGGCCATGCTTTAAAAAGCATGTAAAATGGGAATGGGCCAAGCATGCTGTGTCAACACATTTCACTCAGAATTGCTTACTAGAGAAATTTGTCTCTCAATGTCGATTTTTTTCCTTTTTTTTTTAATGCGTTTTAAGAGCTGTACCTGTTACCGGTTGCTCTGAAGTGATCCCTGTGGATGACTGTTGTGTCTTCAGAGTAAAACAAATAATGTCATTCAAGAGCAGTCGTGCAAATAGTAATTACAAGAAGCGAGGAAATCTGCGTGAAGAGCCACGACAATGTCACATTTACAAAACAGAATAATTTCACAAAAAGAATGTCTTAATAATTTCTTAGAAACTCTGTGTGTTGTTAAAGCAAATAATATGGTGCATGACCGCATAGCAGGTGCAACTGGTTAAATGAGTGCTGTTTATTTTATGGTGCTATATAGTGAATTAGTGTCATACACTTCAAAGTACACATGAAATAATTTATTTACAGTGAGCTCGGTAACACCCTCATTTACATACGTTAGCTGGGATTAGCCTATGCTTAAAAAACACTCACACATGCAAGTCAAAGGGTACACACACTCACGCACACTCTCATCACCACTCAATGAAAAGAAAGGAAACTTACACTTAAAAGTTATTCTCATCATTTGAATACATTTTTTTTTGTAATTGCTATACAAAGAGAAGAACAATATGCTCATTTATTTTTAGTACAGTATACCTGCAATGTTTTTTTTATAAGGTCATACATACAGTAATACATAGAAATGAGTTCAAAGTCTGAAGGTTGATTGTAAAGGTCTTGAAAAACAATACGCCAAAAACACAAGAACACAAAAAAGGAGCTGCCCCCCCTCCCCCCGAACATTTGCCTACATGTGTATCAGATCATCTCCATTCTTTATGTGTGGCGGTCTCAGGGGCGATGATCTACAAGTTTATTGTGTAGGTGGCCTTTCCGCTATCGAGCTGTATCTGGAATGTTAAATCAGTGTCATGTGCAACTTGTACGACTCTGCACCAAGTGCGGCCGAGACTGCCGGGCAAACACAGTTAACTCACGTAGTTATCATCAACATGTTAACTTTATTTGAATTTGAAGTACAATGAAGAGATGATTCGAGAAGCTATATAAGTTATCAGTGACAACAGACCTAGACACTCCATTGAGAACAAAAAGAACAAACACATTGTGAACATGGGACACTCCTCTTCTCCTGATTGTAACACATAAGGTCTAAACTGTTTTGCAGTTAAAGGACTGACATCAGCTTATGTCTAGAGAATATACACAGGTGTTTCAGCACCGAGATCCAAAAGTCTTCAGGGAAAGTAACAGGAAAATGATAACTTATTATGAACATTTTTTTTTTTAAATTCTCCATCAGGATATCATTAAAAAAAAGAGAAAAGTTGGTGTTTGTGTACAAGGGTTGAACAAGGATTTGGGCAATGTAATTAAATGGCGTTCAGTTTGGAAAAGTTGTGTCATGACTGATTGTTTCGGTTTCTCAAGCTGACACGTGATCATAATTAGTTTGCATTATTTATTTATTTTTTTAAAAAAGCATTGAGAGGTGCTGATCTTGAGTGTCTCATGACAAAAATGTACAGTAAATTCCAAGAAATATTACCTCTGTTACAAAGATTACAGTACTATTGACAGCAAAATTCTCCATTTGAAAGTGAACTGTTTGATAATTATGCTTTCAAAATCATTTGGGCCCGAGTGAATCAACCCTAGTATTTGTTCAGCACAATATAGGATTTATTAAATATCATAATTCCAGGACAAACATTTACATGCCTGCATGCTTTCTCACCAAAAAATGGCAGCTATAGGAAAGAATGATGGCTCAGAAATAGAACAAAACAAAACTGTAGGTTTATATAAATGGTGGCATTGTTTGCCTAATAGCTCTACTGCATACACAATACCTCTTAACGTTATATACACATACCTTATCAATCCACTCGGGTTCGATAGTGAGTCTTCCTATCATTATCATCAGATCTTGTATGTACAACAATGGTAAAAAGGAAACTTGATTGTATTGTCATCTAATTTAGAAAACATGAAAATCAAACATCAGTCTTCTCTTTTAATGAACACATGGATATTCTTTTTTTTCTCCTCCTCACAAGGTTCATCTCCACGTCTTTTTCTTTTTTTTTTTTGCTTCTCAAAATTCAATTTGAAATACAAAAACAAAACTTCAGTCGGATTTCTTTTTCAAAGCTTTCTCGCTGGCTGAGATACAGTATAAAAATCTTCAGTGCTGTGAATTTATGGGCTATTACCAACAGTGTACCATGGGTACATTTTTACTGTGCTCAATATATATGTTTATCCTTCACGTTGGCCATACTGTTACGTCAGAAGCCGCTCTATCAAACTTTTTAATGTTGGCCTCTGTGAGAAAAAAAGACTTCTTACTCTACATTCAGACACAACATCCTCCAGCATTTAGGTGAACACAGCAACATTTCCATTGAACTCCTACAAGCAGCTTGACTTCTTCCCACAACTAAATCAGCCTGGATAAGGGCTCTTGAGAATCTTCATGGATTTTCTTTTCTTTCTTTTTTTTTCTCTCCTTTTTTAAAATTTTTTCTTTCCTCCAGCTCCTTGCGGCCTTATCAGTACATCACTGTGGTTTTCAGGAACAGTCTTCCATCTGCAACAGAGGACACACAGGAGCCAAAGATTAGCCAACAGCTAACATCCTGCTGACGCAAACGCACTGTTCAGGATGTGATTGTTGATGAAACGTAACTTCAAAATGTTGCCCTCTAGTCTTTCGATTTTCAGACGCATTGCTATGGATTTAAAAAGCGATATAAGGATGAGATAAAGTGAGAAACTGTGACAAATGTGATTAATATGATGTACAGTAATAAAGAAGAAAATACTGATTCAACAAATAAAAGCGATGATCATGTGTGAACTATACCGTTTATTGGATTATTTTCAAAATAGTTCAATCTTTGTATTTAAGATCACACACAACACATCACTCAGGATATAATCCCACTGTAAAATGCATATTTCATTACCAACAAAGCACACACAGTGTAAAAGCAGCTATGATAAGCACTCAAGACATCAGAATTGTATGCCACATGTGTTTAAGACATCACTACTGATACGCTTGTTTGAACATAATGCTGCACTCATGATGCAGAGCTCTCTCTAAGTGACATTTCCTGCATGGAAATAGTGTTTATTGAAAATGGCAGACATTCCTCTGCCGCGTTATCTCCAGACACCTCTAACCTAACGAGCTTTGTCCATTTTCAGGCGAACACTCCTTGTCTGAGTGTTCGCCTGAGCGAGCAGCGCCGCTCCGACGCTGAGCTGGTAAAAGCATCTGTTAGGCACAGCTCAGGAGCACGTTTGACGTTTATTACCTTCACGTTTTTTTTCCACTGCCGGAGAACGCTACAGTAATGCCTTTAAGGAGTGCACCTCTCTATGGCAGCGCGGCTAAATAATTCAACGTTAAAGACAAAACGCACACAAAGACGTTTAAGCGGCACAAGTTGTTGGACATGACACAAGCGGCGCAGGACATCGGAGACGACGATTGACTCCTATTCTGGAGAGACGTGGAGGAGACACCTGCTTACAATGTCTTACAGTGCTCTGCTGGTACACACAATTTAAGCATCAGTTGTCTATCATTTAAAAAAAAAATCTTACTTTACGGCTCAGAATTTGTCGGATTTGAAATCTGCACCCTTTAAATGATCAATATTTTATCAATTAGTGCTGATCTCTCTTCCAGCCAGGGTTTTATGTACTGTCTGGAATGGAGAGAGGAGAAAACAAAGGCATGTTGTGCATGCGTTGTGGGGAAGGGTGAGGAAGGGGAGGGAGGGAGAGGGGGGGGTTACAAACACACAGGCTAATTACCCAGCACTGCCGTAGGTCTCAAAGGCATTGCACTCTGGCTGCCTCTATTCAAGCAACAACCACCAAGTTCTGTGTAAAAGTCATTACAGCATGAATGCAGCGCCACGAAGAACATAAAGCCGAGGAGGGGGCCGGCGGAGGGAACTAAGAGTGTGGGCCGGGATGTACAACTTGATACACACACACACACACACACACATGCGCGCACACACACACGCCTTTTCATAACAAGAGCAGATGAGACATCACACACTCACCTCGCAGCCTGTCTGCCTGCATCAGACTCACAGTTGTCGTTAAGACGTTAAAGACACTGCGGCGTTTTTACCTCTGATAGATAAAATCCTCATGAAAGACGTGGGTGTGGGAGGGGGTTGGTGGGGGGGTCGGTAATGAGGCTTGTTAAGCAAACGGTACTGATTCACATCCGTTTTGGAATCGGCGCGCAACATCGGCGCAAATGTTGAAACATCTGCTTTGCATACGCGCGTGGCAAAAAAAAATATTTTAAAAAATCGGTGACGTCTTGACACGTTGTTTTATGAAAGACTGCCTCATTAAAATATGTTAAAACTTTAGTATTTTTATATTCAAATCAAGATGAAAAGTTCATTAAAGAGGATAAATATTTCATTAGATGCTAAATAAAACAAAGGGAATTTTTGGCTTCTCTCAGCATAAAATTCCTTTGAAAGATTAATTAATACATGTAAATTATGCAAATTATGCCCATGCAAATATTTTATGAAGACAATTAAGGGATCCATTAATTACAGTCTTTTTTGCTTCAGTGACATTCATTCATTTAATTTTAATTTCACTTTAACTGTTTTGATGTTTAATCTTGCAACAAAGAACTTTATCTCTGTGCACAGGGTCGTGTAAACTTGCCGAACACATCGAGTGGGGAAGCGGCAGGGAACCAGAGAAGATACTGGGAGAGATATACACAGGCGCACCGTTGCCAGGCAGTACTGGCGAGGTACAGTCCCAGTAGCTTGTCTGCCTGTGAAAAGACCCACGTTCCCTCTTGGACCCGATTCAAAACACTGTAAAAGCAATTAATAAACACAGACTGTGTTAATATCGCAGAATTAGAGAAGTGTGACAAAAGACAAATAGAAATAATTAGTTCTCTAAAATTATGCCCTCATTATTTTTTCCCCCCTTCTCTCTCTCTCTCTTCCTCTCTCTCTCTCTCTCTTTTTCTCTTTCCCTTCGCCTCCCCTAGGTTTGGAGTTGAGAATATTCCAACACATTTCTCTCGGCTTTCATGCGAATGATAGGCTTGTTCTCTCTCCCCCCCCTCCTTTTTTTTGCTTGTGTAATTTATCAACATCATTTTTTGCCATTTGAGGTTAATTATACAGCGAGGCTTGCAGAGTAGAGCAGAGGAGACATGGGTGGCAGACAAATGCTTCTCTAATTGAACAAAAAAACACAAAAGTGCAGCCTGTTATTCAGTTTCCTCCTTCATTCAACTCTTGGAGGCAGTGATCAGAGTGATTGAGAGGCCAGAAAAATGAGATGTTCTATGACCACTTCTAACAGGGATAGATAGAAAAACAAAACCATAAAAAAGGGATTTCAACTATATATATATATGAGCAGAACAATGGATGCTGTCACTATAAATGTAAAGCTTTATCACATTTAATTTGATACAATTAGACTACAAAGAGCCAGCTCTTCATATAAGTGTAAAATTAAAACGGCTAAATATACTAATTTGGTATGAAATAAGGGGCTATAATTACGCTGTATCTGGAAGTTATCTTTTTATTTAAATGATGACATATGGATTTCCTTTTTTGGGACATCAAACCCCCTTTCAGATCCCCACAGTGGCTGAATGACATTTAATTAAGGAGGAGTCATCATTTCTCTTAGTACATTTTCTTTTTTTCTTTTTTTTCTGCCCTTTCACAAAATATCAGTTCAAGTAGAATAATCAAACATTAAAGAGTTAAAGGGAGCCAACTTCTTCTTGCACACAAAGATGAATATTTTCCACTTTTCACAGCAAATTACACGGAGCATTTTTCGCGGATAAATTGGGACCTCTCCCGCTGATAAGGGCAATTCTGAGCAGACGCAGCTGAGGCGTATTAAAGGAAGACGTTCGAGTAATAATGAGGATATTCAACCTCTGCAAGGTGTCTTGTATCTGGGTAAACACAGATAGCAGACAGTCTACAGAGGTTATCGCTGGAGCACCCTTCCCCAAACACACACTGTACCCCCAAGGCTAACAAACAAACAAACCATTAAAAATGTACAAGGCTTATTCATAAAATGGATTGATTTGCCCCCTTTTATTACTATCAAAGGGGGGATTCCACTGCTTTTTTCTGTGGTTTTATGACTCATTAGTGTTTCCTGAGCTGTAAACAAACCACTTCTTTCCTTCTTTCTGTGTGACCTTCCAGCTTAGTTGCTCTGTTATTTTACCTGCTGCATTGTACAGAGTTTTGTCTCTACAAATATTTGTTTCCTAAAAGCATCCGAGCCACTAAAAGTCATGTAAAAAACAATATTATTTCTACACAAAACCAATGATCTTGACCTAGTGCTGTGGCCCAGATGGTGAGCTGTATGCCTGAACAGCAGGCACAGAAACACTAATGTTCATAAACTGAAGCTGTGTGTGTGTGTGTGTGTGTGTGAGAGAGAGAGAGCAAGAGAAAGAGAGGAGGGGTTGGAGGCTGAGAGAAAGAGAGCAAGAGTGAGAGCCAGAGAAAGAGAGAGAGATTTATTGTCTCATCTGAGCCCCTGTACCTTGTATTGTCCTTTCAGCATCTGTTCTTCCACTGCTGCGGTCACTCTCCATCTCAGGGGTCAGAGAGTCTGCAAAGAGGAGAGGGATCGCCACCGTTAAACATCTCTGACATCCACCTATCACAGTGCCAGTTTCACAGCATCGCTCATTCAAAAACGAGAGGGGCCCCGAGCCTTCGAACCATAGCTCTGATGCACGGGAGCGAAGGTGTGTTTCAGATCAGACTGTTCTGTTCTGTGTGATTGTTATCAGTTATCGGTAAAAAAAAGTGAGAGCCTGCTTTTAAATGTTTGCTTAAATAAATGTACAGAAGTGTAGTGGTGGAGCAAATGCAGTGTCAGAACTACAACTGTACTGTGTTTGTTACTGTTTAATAACTGTAAATAATACTGGACACTGCTGCTGTTAGACTACACAACCACTACCAATGCAGATTAAGATCTTGTATATATATATATCTTGTATGTATAAAAAATGCCTGTATTGCTGACTAACATATATAGTATATATTAGACGATAGCTCATCTTATGTAAAACCTTAACTTTGCAAACTAATTACATTAATTCATCTGTGACTGCTGTATTAAGGTTTAGGTCTTGAGTAAATGTAGTTACTTGCAGCCTGCACAGTACTTGATTGACAAGTTTACACCACATGACTAGACTCTGATATTTTGATATATAGCTGTGCACAAACGTTTGGCTGATTAACTCAGAAAATGAATCAACAACTATTTTTATGACTATAATCTATAATATAGCAAACATGCCAAAGCTCTCTCAGTATGCCGCTTCTCAGATGTGAGAGACCTTTTATAAACTGTAAACTGTAATAAACTGAATATGTTAGTGTTCTGGATTGTTGCTCAGACAAACTGAGACATTTGAGAACTAATAAACATTTCACACGTTAAACTATTCATTGAATAATCAAAAGCATCATCGACAGAATGATCAATAATGGAAACAACTGCAGCTCTAGTGCCAAAGGTCAGAAACTAGTGATGAGATGCTATTTAACTTGTGAATTATTTTATCAGCATGTAAACTATATGTCATAAAATTATTATTATTATTTTTTTAAATAGTCATCTGTGACTTCAACATTTAACTCCCAGCAAATTATATTTAACTTTTTGTAAAGAGAGTTGATTTTGTGACTGGAAGCTGTGTGATGCTTGAAAGAGTAGAGAGTGAAAGTGACAGTGTCTCTCTGTGGAGGGTCTGACCGTTGAGTGAACGCATGCTGTCAGTAGGCGAGGGCTGTTTCAGAGTCTGCTCAACCTGCTCTCTCCTCTTGGATTCATACTCCAGAGCTTCTTGGAGTTTCCTCTTGGCCTTCTTCTCCTTCTTCAGACGCTTCTGGATGATTGCTAAAAAAATGTAGGGGAAAAAAAAACAACATTGAGAATGAAATAAATAAGCTCTGGGACAAATTAGTGGAGTCTAATTTGGTCTGAAAAGATGATAAGAAGGTCTCTTCATCTAGCACTCTGTGATAGAAAAATCAATTAAAGCTTAATATTTCATAATATCTAAAGATTCTCCTTAAAAAAGAAAAAAAATCTGAGCAAATACTGACTGTGACTTAGCAAACTGCTTGAGGGAGTTAAAGCAAACTGATACGTTTATTGGGATATTTTTCATGAATTTTTCTCATTAAACATAAACGACGCAGTTAGCATATGAAGATAATGCATTTAACATGAGACGGAGAGCGAGTTTCTCTCAAGTTAATACGTATTTCCAATTATGTGAACTGTCTAAGAGCAGGAAAAGCCGGCGCTAAGCACATCGCTGTAACCCAAGAAACACACAGCGGCTTTACTGTATGTCAGTGTTTCAATAAGAAACATTAAACATGCATGCAGAGCTGTGTACGCACATTCAGGAGCTATCACGTCTACATGAGTGCAGGCCTTGTAAGTACACACATTTACATGCACACACACAGACACACAGACACACAGACACACAGACACACACACACACACACACACACACACACACACACACACACACACACACACACACACACAGAGATGAGGCTGAAAGGGAAACAGTGCCAGGTAGTCGTCAGGCGGTACCTCTGTTCTTCTGCTCCATGGCGAGCTGCTTCTCCAGAGTCTCCCTGAGCTCCCTCTCTCTGAACAGCTCCATCTTCAGCTCTGTCTTCTCCAGCTGCACCTGCTTCTCCTGAGCCCGTGCGTTGTCAATTGCCACTTTCAGCAGGCCCTGCACACACACACACACACACACACACACACATATACACATGTATCACAGAGTTGTACAAGAAAAAAAAAAGAAAAAGGTGGGAGGAGAGGGGAGCAGGGAAAGAAAGAGAGTGATGTAGGCTATTTAAGAGCTTCAAGATGAAGTGACAGCAAACCACACTGAAAGTATGTCACAGCAGTTCTTTGTAGTGCCCGACCAGAAGCTGACTGCTGCTCTAGGATTCCTTTCAGGCGAATTACCACCTTTTTGCCGTTTCCTTTTGTCAGAGAAGATGTCATTATCTTTTGGCGCAACAGCTTACTTCACAGCTCAGCTCCGGTAACACGAACACAGATCTGCCACAGTTTTTTTTTTTTTTGTATTAGTAATCCTTAAAAATAATAATTAATAATGATTGCTAATGTGAGAGTGCTGAGTATGTCTGACCCCTTTTGGTCAAAGGTGTGAAATACAAGTGAGGAGAAACATTACACTTTGGAGCTTTCTGAATTGAACTAGGAGGAAAAGAAAATCCAAAGAAATCCAACAATGTCACCTTTAAAAGTTGAGATTTTTGGTCACAGCTCCAGTCCTACTAAGAATCCCTTAAAAAGGCTTATATAGGCAAGGTCGGCATCTTTAATCTCCGGGTTATATCTATATTCTTTCACGCAGCTGACATTTGTAACTGGATTGGTGTAAATAGACAGAATCAGTCTCTGTAGCAAATTTTCGAGCTCCTCACCCGGCGCAGTAGGGATGAATAATATGAATGACAAGTATCTCATCATGTATCAATTACATTACTGCCATTCCAAATATACTCCTGACAGTCCTGCATTGAGAGATACTGCGTTCTCGCATGAAAAGCAGTACAGTGCGTCGGCCATTTTCATCACAATTATTCCCCATCCACACGCAATTATATCAAATGCACTGGGCTATATCTTACTAATTGTTGATTCTTCTGACCCCAATTTACTCCAAGTTGCTTTATCTTCATTTTCTGCTTGGTTTCATTTTGTTGATTTGTATATAAATATTCAAGGCGACGATCATTATCAAAGATGACTTAGTGGAGTGTTTGGAACTCGCGACTGGGTTTACTTGTGGCTTTCTAATTACCGCGCCGAGCCAAAGGAGAGGCAGGACTGTGATGCCGGTGGTAGGAGTGCAATGAGAAGGGCAGCAGTGTACACACATCATTACACTCAGACAGACGGCAAATACATTCATCTTTCTGACTGAGGGTGTTTGAGAGCTGAAGACTGCGTGTCTGTGTGTGTGTGTGTGTGTGTGTGTGTGTGTATGGGTGTTGTTAAAGTGGGCAGATTTACAGATGTGTGTAGCTGTAGTGCTGATGTTCGCGTTCAGTGTGTCGGAGGGAGGAAGATGGGTGATGTCCACTTTATTGATTCAATTGAGCTCTTACAGAGAGGCAACTATGTGACTTTTACCTGGAAAAAAGTATCTCCATATGTCAATAAAATAAACAAAAACTAAAATATGATGTCACTTTTTGGAAATGAAACATTCAACTGGTTGTTAAATCACCTGATTCCAGAAACAACAACTTGATTGGCTTCTTCTTCTTTGGGTACAAATAGATTCTTTGTAGTGATTCGAGCAAGTCCTCATGCACTGATGACAAACTATTCTAAATGATATGTATGTGTGTGTGTGTGTGTGTGTGTGTGTGTGTGTGTGTGTGTGTGTGTGTGTGTGTGTGTGTGTGTGTGTGTGTGTGTGTGTGTGTGTGTGTGTGTGTGTGTGTGTGTGTGTCACTTAGTAGCTATTTCCGGATAAGATTTGCACATTTGTCATGGACATCTGAACAAGCTATTAAGTAGCTTTCAAAGGTCAAGAATGAACTCTGATTCTCTCCTTGTAAGGTTTTGAAAAGATTACTGTGACGGTTACAAAAGAAAAGCAGTGCTGACTGCTGCTAAAAGATGAGACATACACACAGGTTCATTGTCCAATACTCTGTATGGCCGACCATCAACCCTGACTTCCACACCCTTACAATTCAGTCTGAGCTGAAGATGAAGACGACAGTCTTAGTTTTAAGGCAACTATAAACTGGATCAGGGTTGTTCTATCAACACAAACTTGTGGCCTAAGGATAATTTCTAATCATATTAAAATTTTACCACAGTGGCTTTAAAAGGCTACATGATTTTAAAGGTATAGTGTAAATAAAAACTCCTCCTGTCTCCTTCTGTTGGAGCCAGTTGTGTCAAAATGTGCTAACTCTGTCTTGTTACTGTCAGGGGACAATACTCTACCTGTATGTTGGTGAGGAGAGTCTCTATTGACGACAAGCCATCTGGGAAGAGGAAGGGTGAGGGGAAGCCAGGAGGCAGACCCTGTCCAGCGAATGACAACCTCTCGTAGCTGTCTCTTGCTGTTGGGGTGCACATCATGTTGTCCTCTGCAAAACATACAATAAAAAAATGGATTCATGATTTATACCAAAAAAACAAAGCAAAATGTAAAACTTCCAAGAATATGTTTCAGACTATTCTGACACATATTAACCCTGACTCAAATTGACCAGAAGCAATGACTCTGCTCTCCCCTCCTCTCACAAATATAATGGACAGGGCCCTTTGAGATTCCTTTGTATTGCTTCTTCTCAAGGCTTCAGTGTGGGGTTAAATAATATCAACCAGGACATAAATCCAGCTTCCCCCATTTAAGAGATGTCATGTGGACACCAAAATCAGAAGCAGGCCCGCAGTTCGACCCCAAAGGCTCGGGCTTCCTTTGTGTATGCACGCACGGGTGCCTGTCAAACCCGAGATGACATCATCCTCCATTCATCACCGGCGGAGGGGTAGGGCCCTGCCATCTGCTGTCCAGCCTCTCCACCAGGCCTCAGAGGAGGAAAGAGGAACAGGAGAGGGAGGGAGAGAGAGGCAGGAGGCAAACATAGACACAGATACGGCCCGGTCAAACTAAAACAGTGTGTCAGACACGGCCGTTTGTTGTCCCATCCGATCCGACACATGTTTTTGTCCGATGAGCTTTTATAAAGCCAGCAATTTGTAAGTGCTACCATCTTGCAGCGAGACAGTTTATTAAACACATCCAGTCTAAAAAGATCTCCGCAGGAAGTCTGCACCATCAGCTGTTTAATTGTTAATTTAATGAAAGGGGGGAAAAGTTTTATTTGTAATGTGGAGCCCTGGCTGTGTCGTTCACAGCACCTCTCTGCTCTCATCCAGTATTCATATCTGTTTATGTGGCAGGCTGAATCTTGTACAAACAGCGAGTGGAGCTGAACAGCCCTGCCTCTCCCTCCCATCAATATTCACCAACGCCAGCCAAATGCTGGGAACAGCTGGTCCTACATTAATTAGTTTAAAGTATTTATTTCACCCATCCTCAGAGCAGATTGAGCAAAAACATTGGAGATTATTTCAAGCATCTGCAAATGCCCTGGAAACATCTACGCGCCAAAAGTCGAGTGTTAGGATTCACAGTTTGGGTTTGTAATTTGGAGAACGTTTTTTTTTTCTCCCCTCTCTCCTCTCTGAGAGGGGAAGATGGTGAAATATGCACCGCTGGTCCGTGGAGAGAGTAAACAACCTTTCTCCTTTTTCAGATGGAGTTCACTCCTGTTGATTAATTAGAATGGATGGTTGCCTAATGGATTAAAATTTGTTTATAATTTGACTTCATAAAAATAATGAATTGCCTACTTTTAAGAAGCCACTCCTGCGGTAATTTGTTTTGTTTGGTGCAGTCCTGTCTGCATTTTGAGGTGGGCGTCGTCGTGGAGATATAAAAATGCACTCTGCTTATACAGTGGTACAACATGAAAGTCCCATTTTATCTCAATAAAATAACTAATCAAAGATCAAAAGCATTACAGTTGGCTCCAGCTCAGGTTGATATAGATGTATTGCATGCATTATGTGCATGCATCACCCACCTCCAATAAAATCACCATAACAACTAGAGACGTTAGTAGACCTCGGGGAAAGGTCTGCTGTTGTAGCTTTGTAATTGATTTGTACTGTAGGCACTTTGTCCCTTATTTAGAGTTGGCATTAATCATAAATCATTGCTTTAACAAACTCCGGCTTTCCACTCAGCAGGCCTCCCCTCAACACAATGTTGGATCACACAGAATATTTGATGGCTTTGTTGCAGGGGAAACAACCTGTCATG
Source organism: Scomber scombrus (assembly GCF_963691925.1). Taxonomy (NCBI): domain Eukaryota; kingdom Metazoa; phylum Chordata; class Actinopteri; order Scombriformes; family Scombridae; genus Scomber; species Scomber scombrus. The sequence continues at coordinate 9,161,916 of NC_084982.1, forward strand.
CTCTGGGAAAAGCAAACAGCGTGTTTTGTTCGACAGACTCCAACTACCGTACAGCACCTCTTGTCAGATAACATTTCCACCAGGAGCTATTCATAAATACCGGCATTTCCATAAAAAAATAAAAAAAATAAAAAGAAGAAGAAGGGGGGAAAAAAGGAAAATAAATGGGAAGCTAATAAGTGGCTAATTCAATCAATATAATCAAAGCTGGCTTAATGAAACTCAAATGTAAATTCCAGTGGAACATGATCTAGATCTGTGCTTTCTATGCTTCTAATGGTGTTGCCACCCCCCCCCCCCCCCCCCACACACACCTTCTCTCACTCTCTCTCTCTATCTACACCCCCCCCCCCCCCCTCCTTCTTGGTGCCTGGCTGCAAATGCTGGCATGTGTTTGCATGTTTATTTCTCACCATCGCTTCAGAATCATTGACTTCAACTTAATTACAGCGACAGGCGTTGGAGTGATGGGGGCCGGTGGAATGGAGTGCTCTGTTTCCAGGTGATATTTCTCCACTAGCAAGGCTGCCAACAGCAGCTGTGACAGCCTCTTGTGCTTACCGTACGGTAAAGGTACAGTTAAGGCCCCGGCTATGAAATACCGTGTGGAAAAACACTCGCAGGTCACCCCTGTCACAAATAACATTTCATGCACAACTGTTTCGGCGGATAATAGGAGCCACAAATAAAAATGGGACGCTGTAAATACAATGCATTCTGAATGAAATGCCATAATTTAAAACAACGCCCCCCTCCTCTCTCCGTCCTCCTCCTCCACCCTGCTCTCAATAGCTGCAGAGGGAGTCCTTGACAGTGTGCTAGCAATGATGAATCACCTATCCAGTTAATTTTCTCACTGCTCATGTGTTGTGCTGCTAAAACAGGGGCCTAGGAATTGACTTGACAAACTATGAATGTAAAAAATATCACTTGGAGGGATCTAGGCTTATCTCCAATTTACATGTTATTAGATTTGTGTTGCGAGCGGCACTTGGACCTAGCAATGCTGAGGCAAAAAAGATGGGCCACATGATAACCAGAGATAAAACATGTCTAAAACCCACTTGAAAGCCTTTGAAATATTTGATGGAAAGTCGCAGGGAGTGAGGAGAAGCAGGGGGAAACTGGCCTGATTTAAAATGTGACAGACACACATTGCAATCTGTGGTAAATCTAGAAGAAACCTTGGGAAATTTAGCTGCAATCTCTGGATAAATAGCTGTAATTGACCTTGGGAGTTGAAAATGTGCCATATGTTTCTGGTTCCTGTGTTTGAAACTGGGTCCCTCAGGACATTTCAGCTGAGTCCTCACACGAAGGTAGTGCGAGGGGAGGAGAGGAAGATACAGAAAAGACACACAAAGAGAGGGAGAGAGGGAGAGAAAGAGGACGAGGAGGATGCCAGGGACGAGAGATAGATGGTCGAAGACAGAAGATGGATGGATAGATAGGTGAGGCAGAGTCTGAGGAAGAGGAGGCCGCAATAGAATGGGTGTGCAAAGAATGAAAGACTGACAGAGAGGAAGAGCGATAGGAGAGAGAGGAGGGGAAGAGAGAGGGAGAGCAGAGGTACATTTGGCTGGCCAGTCAGTGTGATATATTGACAGGTGAAGCCTTTGTCCTTGCAAACCTGTGTTCCTCCCAGCAGGAGAACTGAATGCTAAACCTGGAGATTGTCAGCACAGCCAACACAAAGCAAGGCACTGCTTTCCACTGCACAATTACATTTGATTTGACCTGCCAGGGCTGCGGAGAAACCAGCCTCCTTCAAATGGAGTAGTTATGACCTCTCGGACAGCCATTAGCAGCGAACACAGCATTATTCCACCTGCACTTAAAGCACCGGATTTGGAAAAATCTTGTCAGGGGAAATATCTGTCTTCTGCTACAAATGCAGTGATGCAGAGCTGGGGGAGGAAAAAAAAAAGAAAAAAAAGTAGTTGCATGCAATCTGAGCACTTAAAAAACATCAGCTTATCTTGCAAGTGTCTGCACTCTGAAGGGTCCCTCATGCAAAATAAATTCAGTCTTAACTGTGTGATAGCTCTAAACCTGCACTGTGTATGGTGTAAGCTTATTTCCAAATAACTCTAGATATTGTTTTGTGTCTCTTCCCACCTTGAAAAGTAGGATTTCCAAGTGTTAATAAAGGCCAACTTGAATTTATTCACAGAAACATTGAAGATGATAGAACATAATCCAACTGGTGGAGGGTTACATTGCATTGGAGGCACACTTTTGTTCAAGTAAGAACCTGCAGGATGTACTGTGAGGATGTGTGTGTGATGATCCATATGAGACAGATTCCTTTAGAATGACTATCACTTGCATATGTTGTGCACATGTACGTGTAATGTAGCGCTCGCATTGTGAAGAGAGGGGAAAATGCACGGAGAAAAAGAAAAAGAAGAAAGAAAGAAAGAAAAAAAAAACACAACACACACACACACACGCATTACACACACGCACGGCACACACACTAATGTGCCCTCATCACATTTAAGCTAATTTCCTTTTCATCACGGAGAGAGGAAAATGAGTGTTTGCCCCATCCCTGCTGGGGGACAAAGTCAAGAGCCCCGGTCGGTTTGGGCTAGATTAACAGGTAACATTTGGCTCCCACTCTCTTATCACAGCATGAAAATCAAACCGCGTGTTTTCCTCTATCGCTCTCTCCTTCTCCCCTCCCTAATGTTCCCTTCACTTAGAGATGAAATCGCTTGCTGCACAAACCCATTTGGAGAGAGGAGAGAAGGTGAGCGGGATAATCAGGCTGGCCACTGGTCCGTGTTTCCTAAATGCTCTCCAAAACATTACTGTGCACAGGCATAAAATTAGCGCCGGGACCTTAAAATGTTGACATTTAGCATGACTTTTTGGAGAGTGACACCCTCATATTTTCTTGTAGGATATCATTAAATTTCAACTGCCCTATGGCTGTGCCTTTCCATTAATAACCAATTCAGTGTGTCACTTCTCTCCCTCTCCCGCTCTCTCTCTTGCCACCTTTTTAAAGTAATGAGTCCATTGCTTTGCCTTAATAAATTGAATCGTATTCTCAAGGCCATATGAAGATAGAGCCACAGATGGACAGGCTGCATGCAGGAAATAACCATAAATCCTTTACTGTCAGAGAGGCAGTCTGAGGTGACAAAAGAAGACAATCGCGATGCTCAATTGGGATCACACTGAGATTACAAAAGGCACAATGAAAGGTTGATTCTCTCTGTTAAAACTGCCATTTCCCGGCATGGATAAAGAACAACGTCTTTATGGCTTTCAGTGGTGAGAAAATAACCAATTATAATCAAATTTAAGAATCTAATCATGCATGAAGATTACAATACTGACAGATGATCCTCCATAATATTCTGCTATGTATATTATGTATAACACCACCAACAGCAGAGAAAATTATGAACTACAAATTGCGGTTTTGGAACGTAGATTATGATGTTATAGTGCAAATCATTAAAGTGGGTTTCATCATTTGTTTAACTGGAAAGGAAGACAGAGAAAAAAACAGAGGGAGGGAAAGAGAGAGAGAGAGGAATTGAAGCAGAGCAAGCAAGAGGCAAGGGAGCAGAATCCATGTTGACTTCCATTCAGGAGGAAGATATCTTGTCTTTTTATGCGGCCCATGTCATATTTATTGCATAAAGGTCAGAGTGTTCATTTGTTCAAAGTCAGCGTTTTCCCTCTCTCCTCTCCTCCATGTAATAAATGCAGGGGCTATGTCATTATCGGACCTCTGAGGATTACAGGCTTGGCTGACTGTGATGACTGCATAAAAGCATACAGGACTTTTGTTTCTGCCAGCGCGCACCTTCAAATGAGCTCTTAAAGCGAACAGTACTGGAGACAAAATGGCATTTTGTAGAGAGATAGAGAGGGAGAGAGAGAGAGAGAGAGAGAGAGAGAGAGAGAGAGAGAGAGAGAGAGAGAGAGAGAGAGAGAGAGAGAGAGAGAGAGAGAGGCGATTACAGTTACGGTGGTCGAGACAGGATGAGGGGTGGAGGGGGGGTGTCATTAAAGGTTAGAGATCACAGAGCTAAATTCACGACCTTAGACAAACCCGTAGGCTCAGATAGGAGAGGGAAAAAAAATAAACCTGTGGGTCCGAAAAGAAAAAACACAGCCGGGCAGACTTGGAATAGATTTCTGTAAATTCTCCTATTGACTATGAGCCCAAACTGTCAGGAAGATTGTACTCGGAGAAGGACATTATAGTGAGGCACTTTGAAGGTGTTTAGATTGTCTCTCCATATTGACCTCCGTTGACCAGGTCCATTTATTGACAGACGAATCCCAGAGATTAAATTGGCCTTGGCTATTGATTGGGTATTTTGCCTGAATCATTCTCATTTCAGAGGGGGATCATTTGTACTGTATACCCCACTAATCTCTCTGACCCACTAATCATCAAGCCATTTATTTCTCACTCTTTGTTTAGTTCTCCTTTGTTTAGCATTTATTAATTCATTAGAGCAACTTCTCATGCAGCTTAACTTAGACAGTGACTGGGGAGTCCTGTTTCTACCCGATAGCAATGTGCATTCCAGTAAAATATGCCACTGAATATGCACCCGACATCACAATACACATGCCAATTACATATTGATAATTAAGCATTCAAACAAACAAACAGAGAGGAAATCCCCCGTAATCACCAGGTTTTAATGGAACAAGTATTAGCTTGGTGTGGTTGGCCAGATAGCCTGCTGCTAGATCAGAGCGTTGTTGGGTTCGGGAGGGGGGGGGGCGAGGGGTGCAGGGGAGACACATTGGTGTCATTGCCTGGAATTGCAATCCTACAGGGAGAGGCTCTGCCGTTCTGCTCGCTGCTGAGCGAGCGTCGACGATAGCTGGCGCTAATCCAGACTGGATATACTGAGCTGCTTTTAAATGACGATGAAAGAACAAAAGAGGAAGTGGGAAATGTAAACTTTAAAAGGCCTGGCTTAAGAACACTTGCTCTGTGGCTGCCTGCTGTAGAAGCTCAAAAATGGATGCAAATCCATTAGTAGTCCTGGTTTCACAGTTATAAAAATACTTAAGGGGTTTTAATGGGAGCGACGTGTTAAACGTGTGGAAATCTGTTTTGATAACATTATTCATAACACTGGCTTTGCGCTGTGTGAATTAATAACACTTCATTTACAGACGGAAGAAAGCTGGCTTGGTATTTCCAGTTAAAGAGATTAATTTTTAAACACCTAATTGACAGGCTGGGGTTAGGCAGGATAAGCAACAGACTATAAGGCTGCAGCTGCAAAGTCAAGGTGACTGGAATACTCAGAGAAAGGCTTTCAAAAAGCAGAATAGAGAGCAGAGAGGGAGGGAGTGAAGAGAATTAGTCCTCAAGCACTTTTCCCTCCGCCCCCTATTCTTCCTCTCTTTATTAGGAATGATTTACTTTCTCAGTGAAAGGATATAAAAGCTCAAGTATAGCAGCGTAATTATCGCAGAGTGAAAATTTAAAGGTTTGACTCACAATGTCCTCAAGTCAGCTAGCAGACTGCCAGGCGATAAGAGTGACTGTGTTCAACACTCGGCATCCAATTGGTTGTGTTTTATGGGCTTTGCCAAGGAAGAGCACACAAACAGCACTCGGCTCTGCAAGTCTGTAAACATGATGGACTGTGGCAAACTACTACGGCTGGTGTTTACCTTGGCAGAGTCTGGCCCTGGCATGTTGGTAGCATCACTTAATTACTGTTTACATGCAAATATTAAATTATACAAACAAACCCCACAGAAATGTCTCCAAAAGTACAGAAATACATATTCAGGGTCAACCTTATCTGTCTGCAACAGTTGCCACAGCTAAGATATGTATTGTTTTGAATCGCAAATTTCCCGCATTGTACATAATCTTCATAATTGTTTAATGCCGTTGTCCAAGGGCGTTCGGGTAAATATGCTCCCATGATCTGCATAATAGCAGATGCTCAGATATGTAAAACGCACCTTGTGTTCTCGGAGAGCACAGAGAAAAAAAAGAAAAAAAAAGAAGGTTATTGCTCAAAACAGTTTTATCAGGATTAAGGACTGTGATCATTAATGTCTCCAGTCAAGACCGATAGATGATCGCTTTGATTGCGAGACCTGTTTTTCCTGACAGTCCGGAGCAGCATATATAGTAGAGCACCGGTGCCTACTGTGCATCTCTGGTATGGCTGAGTAAAGCACTTGTTCATTTGCAGTGAAGGGTAACATGAAACAGGCCTCAGCCTTCTGATGGACAGGGAGATTTCACCTTCGCCAGTGAATGATAATGCATTATTAAATTTGCCTCTCTGCTCACTAGATACACTTAGCTGACCACAGCATATTTATCTCCCCATCCGAGGCTCACGTCTTGGCAGGAGAAAGCATTCTGTCACTTTTGAGGCATTTCAAAGATTAAAAAGAACCTCTCTCTTTTCAACGTCCCTAAAAGCATCCCCCCTTTTCAGTAAAATGTGATTAGCAGGAGATGGTGTCACGCAATGGAACATTCATGAGGGGGAGAACAAATATCCAAATGAACTCCCATGTCCTCGAGGAATAGCCCCTCTCTGCACCATCAGCAATCTCTCTCACATGGGCTGGGGAAATTTGATTGATCCTCTATTGAATTATTTTTTTGCACTCTTTCATTTCAACAGGACGCACTGACAAGTTGTTTGATCATAAAGCATTATTGTCTGCCAAGTCACATTTCAGGGTTGTGATGGCTAATGATCTTGCCTCCTGACTTAGGGAAAGTCAGGTAGTCAGCATGTGTTTGAAGCTCGCAACGCCAAGGACATCGGGAGGACTGAACAAAACACTATGCATTAAAGTCAGAAAGATGAAGAGAAGGAGCTTACACTGAACATATTGAACTTTTAATGATACTGTGCTGAGATACCATCAATGTCAGTGAAATATTTACAACGCCAAAAGAGCACAAAAACTGATGCCGAAACTTTCGCCTGACCCAAAGTCCCCTAACTTCCTTTTTATCATTGCAAATGCTTATGCAAAGAAAAGATAGAACAAAGACTACAAAGACTAGAAATCACCTTTTTTTTGGGGTCTTTTTCATCTTTTTTAAAAACCATATCCCCCCCCCTCGCTTTTTACATGAACCCATCAGCATCCACAGGCCCTTACCCAAAGCAGCTGTATGGTAATAAACTGTCACACAGGTACCTGCCCCACTTCTTCATTCTGACTGTAAACTGGGACTCTGGGCAGCATCCGGACACACAGACCTGGCCTATCAGCTTCATCCGTTGTGGTCACACCGGTGCTCGATGCATCAATGATTGCTGGATTGATAGCAGGTATGAAAGGATGCACCTCTAGGTGACATAATACACCACAAGCATCCATTTGTGCTTAGGAAGACATTATGAGTGCATCTCCTGTTGTGTCAACAAGGATATATAACGTTTAGCAGGGAAGTGCCAATATCGTATTACCAGTGAATCACCCGCTTTTAAAATATGGTTTACGGAATCAGTTTACATACTGCTGTTGCCTCTGACTCTCCTGTCAGGCATTTTAGCTCAGGGTAAAAGAAATGTGGCATGTTTAACTGCAGCGGGAGGGCTGAGGTAAAGTGGTGAAATTTGTTGTTGGCAAAAAAATGCTCAAACTGCCACATGGTATTTACAGAGACTCTTATACTTCGATGTACATACATATGGCTTGTGTTTCAAACACCTTTTCCCTGAGGAAATAAAATGATGTCAAGTGTTTGATGTCCAAAGTGAGTTTACAGCCAAAGGCTTCCGTACCTTTCAAATTTCCCCTTGTTTGTCAGCTACCTGCTGTTTCACGAGACAGAGGCTTGTCGGAAGCTATCGCCACAGACTTTCTGTTTGAAGCATTTCAATTAGTCACATGTGAGATAACACTTAGCTTTCTACTTGCGTTTTTTCTCACACATCATCTAATCTCCCGCTTTTTAAATTTTTTTTTCTCAGGCAAAATTTGGACAAAAAATAATCAAGTTCAAACAACAGCACCCCCTCCCCAAAAAAAACTACCATCTGGTTACTCTGCACTGGGTGACACAACTTTGGAAACCGCCTTTTTTAGGCAACAACAAACAGCCTTTGTCCTTCATCAGCAGAGATGACATGAAAAAGATGAGGCGCGTTCATAGGATATGAGTGATGTGACATTATAGTGGCTGTCTCTGAGGTGTCTGGCTATTTAAAATAGTCTCCATATGAGCCAGGGCACTGCATCCTTCCTCTGCGCCCACTGTGCTCTCTTCTAAGAGTGCATTGCAAGAGATTAATTTAATGCTCTGCCAGGATCATAAAGATCAAACAAGTGGAGAGATATCATTAAACCATTGGAATGTTATCTCATTTATCTAAACAAACTGATGCGATGAACAAGCCTAATTAAAAAGCTCACCATAAACAAAGCTTCGGATCGTGAGGCCTCTCCCCTCGTCTAACAATGGAACACATTTATTTTATTAATCTAATGCATCATGTATCATATCATTACAGTTCAATATATCTATCATTAATTTTATTCCCTTCACTTAAAGCTTTTATTGGAATTACTTTGGTTATTAGTTGGTTCTAATGTATTGGTTACCTCTGAATCTGGCTTCTACAATCTCTCTTATCTCGCTGCATAAACCTGTGCATGTTATTCAAATTGCCTCATTTATTATGATAGCTTCCTCATGTAAATTGTGCTGACTGCTCGCCCTTGCACAGTCCTCATTAGACTAATGAAAACCTTCAAACGAAAAAACTAAACAACCTGCCAAATAAAGGTCTGGGGTTATTATGAAAATTACAACTGTGGGAGCCGGGAGAAGCTCTCTTCATTAATTCATGCTCAGCAAATTGGTAACTAATTTAGTTGCACTCCTCTGCATTAATGGGTTATTTTATAAAAATGTTTTCCACAGCCCGAGACCTCTGGTGCACACACTGGAGAGCTCAGAATCCTAATCAAGTCCAGTGACATATTAGGAATTGACAATCTCAAAGATAATACAGCGTGTGTTTGCGGGTAGATGTGTGCGGGTCAACTAGCCAGAATTGGTGTGGATTGCTGGGTCATTTGCTTTCTCCTCCAATATTGCAAAGAAATTACAGTCCATTTGTGTTGATTATCTGAGTATGGAGAAGGCACTTCACTTCAGATGTAAGATTTTCTGCTACTGTCGAAACATTCAGTTGATTTGGTGTGTGGATGCTTTCCTTTCTCTGTTTGCCTGACTCTCTTTTTGTCAGATACGCACACACACACGCACACGCACATGCACACACATACACACACACACACACACACACACATATCCACAGACAGTTTGTGACCCATAAATTTCACTCATGATCCTGCTAATTATTACTATTCACCGTTTCACACCCTGTGAGTGGAGGTCTAACACTGATCTTCATGTCAGCCTAGCCAATAGGGAACATAGAGCCCAATGATTTCCACAGTGGTTTTAATATCATTATCAGCCTCACCCCACCCAGCGCAGCACAGCTCAGCACAGCACAGCCCGCCCCTGCCCCTCTCAAAGCCAATGGAGAATACTCAAATCTATTATTTGCTTCATTTTGTATTTAATTCACCACGCTTACTAGATATACATCCGTTTCTTTCGAATGTAAAAATTAATAGAAAACATGTAATGAAATAATGCCAGCAATTAATAAAACCATTTAGTCTGGATAACATGATTGAGGTGCAAGATTTTGAATATTTTCAAGTTAGTGGGGATCACAGGAAATAGCACCAGTCTACATTATTTCCCCACATTTCTGTAAAAAATGTCAGTAACAATTATAAAAAACAGGTACAAATCTGATTTCACAAAATCTGTGTAAAAATCAGATTAGCGCTAACATTACTCACTTGCACTGTTTAATATTTGTATAATTACTTTAAGAACTGAGACTGAGCAGGATAATCAGCAGGTCTTTCATATTCCTTGTTTCCAATTAACAGATTAATGCTCTGAGCTGTTAACTGTAACTGTAAACTGCAGTTAACCAAGTGGAAACATCAAATCTGAGTGAAAATGAGTTAAAAGTGATTTCCACCTTTTAAATATAGGAAGGTTTTATTTTTTCTGAAATCGGAAAAAAAACAAAACCCAATGAGCTTTAATAAGAGTGTTTGACATCATGATGTGAGTAATATAAAGGCTGGCATATGCTGTAGCTCGACAGCAGGTTAGCACAGGAAGAAGTTAACTATGTGGAGTTGAAGAATGGAGATTACTAAAACAAACCCACGTATGTGTGACAATTCATTTAAATATTCACACAATATTCTACAGGCATGATGTTATCTTTCATTCTAATACAAAAAGTTCAACAAGTTCTCATATCCAAGTTGATTCATCTTGAAGCCACACTGACTGAGGCTTTGGTGCCACATTCACCAAATGTGGGCTTTACTGGCTCACTTGGTCCTCTCCGCTCTCCCCTGATTTCTTGAACTAAGCTCAGTTTTTTTCAGCACACTCACACTTCTGCTCTGTGCTCCTGAAATTATTGAGACTTCATCTTTGTTGTCAGAATTAATTCCCAGCGCAGAAGAGAGAGTGTGCTCACTAGAGCACAGCTTTGGTATAAGAAACCAAAATGAAGGATTCAGTCACTCGCTCTGAGACATTGTGAAGCAGTGAACAGAAAGAACTAAAAGCTAGATTATAAGTGCCTGACATACGATGAAAGATGTGAGTTTAAAAAAGAAACAGTACCAATAATGGTTCATTTTGTAGCATTCATACAGGAAATCTGTGGGCATATGGTATATCAGCTTTCCATCAAATGTGTTTTAATGACTCACCTTTGTCAGCGTGCATCCTTTTCATTTCATGGCTCATGTCGTGGGCCAGGTCTCCCTCTTTAGGCCCAGGCGGCATGTTGGGGGACAGGCCTAGCAGGGCATGGTTCATGGACAGGCCATTGTGGTGTATCGCTGTAGAGAGAACAAAACACTTGGAACATTACTTAGACGACATATTTCAACTCTGTCCTTGTAAAATAGACAAAACATCAGTCTGTGCAGCAGTCGTATGTGTGACTAACTGTAAGTTGTGAATTACTAAGCAGACGTACGTATCCTGTCTGAGGAGCTTTCTGTGTGGGCTGGTGAGCTGGACACACTGCTGCTGCGATGGGACGATGGATGACTGCCTGGCCTCCTGTGGTCCTCTAGGGAGGGGGCCGGGGAGGGACTGTCTGGGACACGTTCCTGGAACCCCAGCAGCAGCAAAAACACAAACACAAAAACCGAAACAAAATAAGTACCCAGTGTAGCCTGAAAAAGTTGTTCCAGATGTTGCTTCTTTGTGTGTTAAAATTTACCTTTATAACAGAGGTGACCATTCTGGAAGGCAGACTCTGGCCCTGTGCGGCGGCGGCCATGTTTGCAATGGTGCTTAGGTGGTTCATCTGGCTCATCGCCATGGTGACAGAGGCTGGGGGCAGGCTGACAGGGATCAGGGGATGGGGCATCATCATGAAGGGCAGTTCCAGGCCTAAGACACATGAAGGGGTCGTTGGTTACTCAATGATGCATATTATGAGTGAGTCATTCACAGGGGGAAACTTCTGAGGCTCTGGCAGAAAACTCAAAAGCTGCTGCTGTTAATTCAGCAATCAGCGATTCCCACCACTGAGATACCCTTTAAAATTGGTGTCCAATAACACTAAAGCTTTACACTGCCATCCATTAGAGAAAAAAATGGAATAATTCAAATGAATCGCTTCTCGGGTATCTTTCCATGTTAACATAATACACATAAATGTTTTACAACATACATTAATAATAGATACTACTGCAATAATAATAAAGAAAACGGGGATGATAACTAAATACACAGTCATTCAAAGATCCAAAGTTTACACAGCAATAAATATGCATCAATTATTCTATGATGAATAAAAAGGGGACATTATGGAAATAGTCTAAATATTTAAATATAAAAAATCTCTGTAAAAACAAAGGCAATCTTGAAAGCCATTACCCAAATGACTAGTTAAATGTGCTAATGACAAACAAGTACCGTCAGACTACAGTATGGCAATGACTTTAGGCTAATTATAGCAGCTTATATTCCAGACCAGAGAGAGCGAGAGCGAGAGCGAGCGAGAGAACAAGAAGAAGAAGAGAGCGAGACCAAAAAGTCGCTTTCAGTTCGTACAATAATGGGTTTTTCATTTCTTTCCCGTTTATACCCACACAAATTATTCCATTACAACATCAGAGATATCTAACAAATGTTTTAAATTATTCAATTGCTGTCTGGCAATAGACGCCTAATTGGGGGAATTGAAGGCATTAGTAGTTCAAAAATGTAAAGAATGTCTAATAAAGATACCATAGGGGGTTACTAGTTAGTCAAACTGCGGCCCAGCACTGTGAAACTGAATGGCTTAATGAAAACAAGCCAACTTTCAAAGGACATGAGCGCAGACAGAAGGTCAAAGCTAGGTGTCTGTAAGCCCCACCACCACTACCACTTCCCCCCACCAAACACGCCACCACCCCCTCCCTCCCTCCCTCTCCCCCTTCTGCTCAATGGGGACTTTGAACTGGCAGGATCAAAAGTGACTGGGAACAGTTTGGTCTCATTCCTCCGCCACTCAGATGCTTTTCCTCAAATGCTTTAAAGAAAACCTCATAGACACTATTGGATCTGATTGAGCCTCTGTTGATTTTTCACTCACTTTTTTCCCTCTTTTTCTTGGCAGCCTGGTTCAAGGTAAAAAAAAAAAATAATAAAAAAAAAGCTGCGTGAAAGAAAAGAGGGGGGAGAGAAGAAAGAAAAAAAAAGATACTGCACTACAGAAAGCTGATCCACAAAACAACTCCACTCTTCTTTCCTGACAAAACATCAGTAGCCAAAGGGCAAGGAGATCTGCATGGCGAAGCCTCTAAAGAGAAGGACACTGGTTGAAAATGAAAGGACATGAGAAGTACTCCTCTCTATCATTCCCCTCCTTCCGAAAGAAGCATTGATTTCCATAAGAAAGATGGCATGCAGTTTCTCAGTGGTGAGTATTCCCAAACAATATAAAGCAGGGGAGATTAAAGAAAGGCGGAAGCCAAGCAGCACCTTGTATCAGCGCCTCTGCTGTAGCTCAGACTGAATCAATTACCACTCAGCAGGCTAAGCTCAATTAAAAAACACCACAGAGGACCTGATTGCGGGGGTACTTACTGTAGGACAACATGGAGAGGTCTAGGCTACCTATCAGCCTTTCAAGGCGACTCAAGGGCCAGAGAGAAGAGACTTATTCTGCCTTTGAGGTGGATACATTACACCCATTCAATCAAACACAGCCACACACATAAAGACACATTTCTTAAGCAGCCACATATTCACCAAATCAATAAACTATGAAGAAGCGATGGGAAAATTACTGAAGTCTTCTCTCTGTTAATCACTTTCTTCTACTTGTCTCTTTGTCGCGTCTCGCACTTGATGGTGTATGAGTCTGGGTGATGTGTCCCCACCTGACGGACAGCCCGGTGGGAAAACACTGGACCTCTGTTCGCTGTAAGGGGTATTAGTCTCGCTTTCAGTGCCTGTCCAGCCCCTTTCATGTCACCCCATCCTAAAGCGCTGTTTCTCCCATAAAGGCCTATTCAGGACACTGTAGGGGAATGTGCCACAGGCCAACGAGGGTCCACCGAACCCTTTCTTTGTCCCTGAAAGGAGCCAGGTGAGGGGGATATTGGTTTTTATTCAAGGAATCTGGCCTTTTTTGCAAGACAGTTAAGTGTTTTTTGTTTCATTCATATGCAATTATTTCCCGTTTGCTAGATTTGTTCTTGTTAAATAAAAAAAGATCACGAGCAAAGCGCAGTACAAGATCTTGAACAATATGGCGCAATATTCTGCAAACAGACCCAACCGGCATTAGTCAGGCTCTATAATCACTTAAGCAATGTGTAGATATTCCAGTGAGCACTGTTAGAAACATATTTGTCAGTTTCTGTTTATCTGTGATACTGAAGTTCAGTCCTGATGAGAGGTGAATTCCCACAAGCCCCCTTCTCTTCTGAAGGGCATAAACAATGCATTTGGAGTAATTTACCTGAAGTAAGCCTGAGGGACCTGCAAAGGTGAACTCCTATTTACCATCATTAAAACTACAAATCACTTAATACCAATATAAACAGCTCAGCTATTATGTTCTGCAGTGCTTGGGAGTTCACGCATGGATAAGCAAAGATCTGAATCATGGAGGATGAATTGAATGAATTAAAACAGCCCTTGGTAACAACATGATTAAAAAGCTGTTACATCAGAACCAAATCGCGGCGCTGACGGTGAGTCCGATACTTAAAAGAATCACGCTGAAAAAAAGATTGAATGTTAAATGTTTTAAAATGATTAAAAAGGGAGCAGTAATTTATTTTGATGACAGAAATGATAACCTGCAGTGATTTGTGCTGCAGTTAATCTTCATCTAAACAGGACTTCAGCCTCTCTGGCCGCCTAACCCTACAGAGGAAAATAAGGAAAAAGGAACTAAGCCATTGTCATTGAAAATGGTAGAGAGGTAGCAGCCAGCCCCTTACCCTTAACTCTGTTGTGGACAGATTTCCCCTGACAAAAATTAAACTAGCTCCTACTTGGCACTTTATTATCTCTTCAACTGAATGATTTATTGTTTGTGGAGCGAAAGAACCAAAGAGAGGGGGAAGATTACATTTCCAGCCAAAGCTCAGGCCTGATCTCGTTTTTTACTCTCTCTGTCCAGGAAAAAAGCTCCCGACAAACAATAATGTCAGCTGTAATTGATCGGAGGTCGCCGGCTGGGCCTGCAGTAAAAGCGCACTATTTAAGCGACAATCGGCCCTGCACTCTTCAGACGCTGGCTAATGAAGCTGTCTGTCTGGGCTATTTACCTTCTCTTAAATGGAAGGGGAGAGATGTACTGTAAGAGACAGGGCTGGAGAGGATCTGCCTCTCGCTCCTGTGAAATAGGACCTGCCCATGCCTCAGGAATGTATAATTGGTTGGCGCAGCCAAAGCTGGGGATCCGGTGCTAATTAAATGACTTGTTTAAAGCCTATCTGTCTTTGTTTGGGAGGCTCTGGGCTTCAGAACAATGCATTGTAAATGCTGTTGTCAAACAAACATTCCTGGTTATCCTTTGATTTGAATTGAACAAGACAAAGGGCTGATTTGCTCAGCGCTAAGCCTTTGGTTTAAATGGTGTTGAGATATTTTTTTCCTCTTCTGATCTGTCAAACTGAACAGGACTATTCCAGTCAAGCAGCTAAATGGACTGACTCACTGCACAATGCATACGCAGTCGGCCGCTGCAAAACAATCTCGGTTTTCCTCCTAATTGCGCTTGTAAAATGCCCCCATGTCGCGTATGTATTTCTCCAACAAAGGTGAGACGGTGGCGCACACGCACGGAGGGTCTTTGTTGTGGTCGTATCAAGGATTTGCACACCGGTCCCAAAAGGAAATGAATGGCTCGTGAAAAAGTGTCTGTCATGGGGCGAGACATTTAGAGGTCTCTCCATAGCACTAATCACCTATTCATCTTTACCATAACTGTTAATCTCCTCTGAAATCAGAAGCCCTGCCATACAGCCTTTAGATCAAACATAAGACGCAGCCTCTATAAATATGTTGTCTGGCATTGTGGTGCCACTTTACACAACACAAGCTAATGCTCACGTATGCACAGATACACAACTGTTCCCACACACACACACACACACACACACATAAGTACGCAAACAAGAAAAAAACAGACACACACACACACAGATGGCAGGTTCAGTCAAGGCTGGTGAGTCCTGTTTCTCATTAAAATGGGGGGAGAGAGGAAGGTATTGAGCTTTGATGTAGCCACCCACAGCCCCTCAGTGTCATTGAATGAAACTTTGAAGCCTTTTGTGTTTACGCAGTTAATGCAGATAATAAAGCAAACATCTTGCCTCTGTTAAATACCTGCCGTACACGCACAAGCAAACGGACGCATGTAAAGAACGCAACCCGCACCGACAAGTAGGTTTAAAGACCAAAATTTACGGGGTACGCGCCCAAATAGCGATGTATAGATGATTGCCTGTAGGTATATACGCACGCAGAGCCAGCCAGACGTGAAGACACATGCAAACAATATGTTTTACATTCCGGCAGCCATGATGATTGGATACATTTCGAGCTAATTCACATCAACAAACAAAATGTGTTCAGCGTGCCAGGATAAAGAGATACACTACGCAATGATTCAGGTGGGCAAAGATTTCCTGCCAAGATGCCTAATGTAATGTAATGTAATGTAAGAGAAACCATGATAAGAAAACATTTCTGGTTTGATGAGGTAACATAATTGCTTTCCTACCCAAACCACTGGAGTGTAACATGTGGTAGAAATTATCATGGAGACAGACAGAGGTGTTTGTCCTTTAAGTGTATAAAATCTAAGGCAGGCAACTTTTATAGGATAATTTAAATCCTCGGCTCTAATGGCACGCATTCCTTATGAAAATTGAAAGATCAATCATCTCGCTGACAGATCTGTTGCGGAAAAAAAGTTCTTCCTATCTTTTGAAGAGAAAATGCTAAACACGTTTTGTGATCGCCCCGCCCGCACCCCCCTCCATCCCCCCCAGCCCCCGTTTTAGCTGTCTATTTGTCTCTTTGCTGAAAATGTTAACGAACAGGGCAATAATCAAGCCATATGCTTGCATGTGGCAAATCTCATTACAGTAAATGACCTTTACCAACCAATGCCAACATCTTTGTGCTTGATAACACAGAGCGTATAGAGCGGGGGAGACAATGGTCGGGGTTTAGTTAACGCAATCATGCGCATGGCCGGGGGTGGCCGGGACAGCCAGGGGCTTCAGGACACATTAGCAAACAGCGATGGCTCCTCTAATTTGGGTCGGAACCAGACTCACTTTATATTTGTGACACATCACTCTTGATAAATACGCAACATCGGCGCGAGGGCACACCGACATCCGATCACTGACAACACACCGTGGCACGGAGAGTGCTGTGAGCTGAAGAGGAGAGCAGACGGAGAGGAGAGATATTACTAGCAGCTGTTACTACTGCGGGTGCAATATATTCAAGCCCAATCAATAAAGCTCCTACAGACAGTGACACCCAAGCAGACAGAGGAATCATTTTCATCTGATACTTAGCAAAGGCTCCCCTTTTAAAAAGATTGCTTTCAGTCAATGACAACCAGTTGTCATTTGACTAAGGCTCCTGAAATGAAATATATTGACGAGTGTTATCAATCACAGCCCACTCTGCCGTCATATCTCATTGGTGGAATAAGGGGGTGGGGGTTGGTAGGGGTGGTGGTGGTGGTGGTGTGGTGTTGGGGGGGGATTAGTTTTCATGTGGTCATCAGATCATCCGTTTTAATTACAAAATTAGCATTACTACCTCCTGCGCTCTCACTTCCTCCATTTCAATCGCCTCTTGAGAGAAAATCAGTAATGCAGTGTATGGTTTACAGTTGCAGTGCTAATTATTTCAAGGTGAACCGAGTCTCCCTCGCATGCACACTTTATTTCACTGCAGTCCAAAACAGGTAAGTTTGGATTGAGTGACATTTAAGCACACTGATAAAAGAAAAGAAAAAAAACCAAACATTACGTTAAGGTTATTTCAATTATTTTGCTGGAATGAGTATTTTGTTGGGGATTCTAAACACAATTTATCGAGAAATACCTTCCTGTATTTGTTCACACTGTGAAGGACATGCTGAGATTGTGAAATTCCTTAACATTGTTTGAACTTGCTCGCTCTCTCCCTCTTTATCTTGGTCCCAGAGGAGAGGCTGTGTGATGGTGAAGATGTCTGGGCTCAGCATGGCTGATAGCTCTATTTGGATGAGGGTTCCCATATCATAATTGAGAAGAAACACCTTTCGGTTCAGGCAGCCGATAGAGTGCTTTCGTGGAACAGAACCAGATATTTCTATCACACAAATGCTTTTTGATTCTCCTCCTGATTGCCGCGTAGTCGGTCAATGGGACATTTTTACAGCGTGATCACAGTAAAAAAGAGATTGTCATTTTGCTGTTGTCGTTGCTGTGTTGTCATTACTGTTGTGTACACAGTAATATTATTGCTCCACACTAATGTGTCTTCTAATACGTAATCATACTGAAACGAGAGCACATGTTATGAAGGCACTAATGCCTCACCGTCTTCAACGTGCATGTGAAAACTGCTCCACCTTCAACTCAATAACACGCCGCGCATATTTCACATTACTCCAACCTGCGAAAGCTCATCATCACTGAAAGTTTGAATGTCATTTATTACACGTATCACATTTACACCAAGTGACATTGTCTTTTCAAATTGTGTTGATCTCTTCACTTTCAAAGGTCAGCCCCTTCCCTGGCTAAATTCAACCTGACAGAGAATAGTGAGGAGGGGACAGCCGAACGCATGCATCACCCCCGCATCAAAGCGCTCCAAATTAATCTATCCAATTAATGAAGAATGAGGCCTAATGTTGATGAGGGATGACAACTCGACTGGTCAGTTGTTTTTTATAGCTCTGCTCCTGCATTTGTGAACTAACCGCAAGAGACAATCAAACAAATATTTCCACGACATGCGGTTTGTCTCTCTTTGTGTCTCTTCCCTTCTATAAATGCAGCAACTCCGCTGCCACTCAAAGATGATAGAACTTGATATGGATCATTACGGAAATAATGTTTAATCAATTCCCCCTGTTATTGTAATCTATTTCTGCAGTTGTCTGCGTTTGTGTATTTTGTTGCTACATGAGTGTGCCTCACAATTTCCCAATCATGCATATTCAAGTATTACGCTGATGCTTAACAGCCGACGCAACTGGAATTAGAACGAGGACATTAGACTTCATTAAAAAGAGAAATGATTATCAGGTTTATCTTTTGAAATGTCTATTAAAATGTGTGTGTCGTTCCTCACTTATCTGTCACCTGGCTCCCATGAGCCTGGCAGACTAATAGAGAGATGGTGAGGGCCTAAGCCCAAGAGAGAGACACAGACCCATCAAGCTCTTCACTCAGGCTGGAAGGCTGTCTGTCTGCTCTGCCACCCTCTGTCTGGCTCAGTGTGTCTGACTCAGTTGCTAACATTACTCCCCCCCCCCCATTGCTTGCAGCTTAAATGGACTCTACTTTGTCCAGTGCAGCTATGATATCAGAATAAAGAAAACAAACCACGTCGTAATTGCATAAATTAGACTAGACAATAGAGTGTCGCAGCGAAAGAGGTGTTATGATGTGTTCGTGAAATGAATTCTTTTCAGCCTATGGCTACAATCTAGTCTCTCTCAAGAGCTTCGACTGACAAAGGCTCCCACAAGAGAGGTAGAGAGGAAGATGGATGAAGTTGCCCCTAGACACTCATATCAGGTCAGTATGTGCTTTATCCCCTAATGGTTAAGGTTAGGATTGAGTAGGGGGTGATACTAGATCTGAGCCTGAGGGCCATTGTTCTGTATAGAGGAGCAGGAAGTAGCCACCATCCTCCATCATGGCCCACATTTAGCTGCACTGGGCCACCAGCACTAGTGCAGCTAGCAGGTTGGAGCGCGCAGCTAGCTGGTTGGATGTGTCCTTCCACCCAGAGAGCTTTATTATTAGAAAGGACATAAACAGACTAATTAAATCGCAGCAGTGGAGCTGGGCTGACAGCTGGCGCAGAGAGTGTGACCAAACAGATCCCTATCAAAGTGCAGGAGCACTGCCTCTATATGTGGCCTGCTTTGGTGTGTATGATTGTCTGTGTATGCTGACACGGACGCTTGGATGTTCTGCAGGTATACATACACATGTCATTTTACACATTTCAAACTTGTTTTTGATCTATAACGGATACCTATCATTTTTAGCCCCACTGTCATTTCATTCATACTCACTGTCTGTCTGTCTATTTATCAGTCTAGCACAAAGCACATTCACTCACTGATACCATCCAAAATAGTACAAATGCTATCCAGCAGAGCAGTAAACACTCCAGTAATTAGTGCATGGTCTCCAGGCTGACTCCGCTCAGCTCTGCAGCATGGCCAAGCAAGGACCCCATATAGAGAGGAGCCTAGTTATGCATTGATCTCAGAAAATTAAGGCTAACTGCCCCAGATTGCGGAGTCTTGATGTACCTTCTGGATGAGCAATGTACTATACTTTTGTTGTTTGTGGAGTAAACAGAATGATTTGGGCTCGCTGTGCTTTAAAATGAATACATCTTGAATAATTAATGACGGCCCTTAAAGCGTTGTTATCTGTGTGACCGCAAACGTAAAACCACTGATGATGAGAAAATATGGTTTTAACAAGTCAATAATGGAGAGTGCAACAAGAACAGCATAATCAATGAGGCTGCAACGTTTGCAAACAAGGACTTGAATTATAACGCCAATAATTGATCTCTTCCATTTTTTCCTCTCTCCTTCGCGTGATGTCATTGTTTATTGATTGCTTCCCGCCACTGAGGGATGATGGGAAGTTCCCAGAGTTTGTTTTTGCTATGACTTTTGCCCCCACCCCCATCCTCCACCCTCCTCCCCTCCACCTTTCCCTCCTTCTCCTCCTAGACACCCCCCCACCGACACACACACACACCCTCCCCTCCATTTGAAATTTGCAAGCTGTAGCACCAGCTTAACCAAAACGGATTAAGTCCCATACCCAACTGAGAACACAGATAATGCTCAGTAATTGGTAAAAAATGAAGATGAATGGGACAGCTAGATAAGGACCAATTAGCTGCTGGGAGTGTACAGCTGTGGTCTCCTCACAGAGCGCTCTCAGGGGCCAAGGCCCCCTATTTCTCTCTGACGCGAACACGCATGCACACACACACACACACACACACACACACACACACACACACACACACAAATACTCACACTTACACACACACACATGCAAACATACAAGCGTGAGGGTGGGGCTTGCAGAAATTAGCCTGATGACCCCGGGAAGAGAGAATGATGCTTCCTCATCATCTCATCCAGAACCTTTTCTCTCAACTCTCAGTCAGGCAACACTCCAGGTACCTGTCACCACCCGTCCAGCTCCAGCCTACCATGTGCCCCCACCCCGCTCCCTGTTGGATGCAGGCAGCCTGGACTGAAGCCACAGATGTGAGAAAAAAAGGGCTTATAGGTTGTGAAGCGGTGTTGCAGAACGCTGCTTAGTCGTGGCGTCGCGGTTAAGGACATATTTAAAATTGCGTGGTGACGTCTGAAAGTTAGCGACTGTTGTGCCTTTCTCCTCTCGCTGCGGCGCTGTCTGCCGGGCGAGCTGGTCGGTCTGCGTGCCGTGGCATCATCTGGCTGATGACAGTGGAATTCCCATATCTAATTACAAACAGGATTTCAGCTCCATTAGAGTTGTGTGGTGAGGAGTCAGATGAGTGGCAGGGCAGCACCCAGTGGCCAAAGAGAGACAGAGGGCGAAAGACAGAAAAGAAAGTAAGTGAGACTGAGTAAAAAAACAGGAGACGTAGAAAAAAACAACAAAAACAGAGGACAAGGGTGAACGCCGTCTTATCTTTTCTTCCCACTCTTTTTCTAAGGATCTGAGAAACACTTTATTTTCCTTCCGCGGCAGAGAAAAAACAATTCCTTCTCTTGAAATTGGCAGGTGTTTGTTAGTGGGCAGCTGACAATATTTTCTCTCCCAGTAATGAAGGTTGTGGCTGGGGTCAATGCACTGGGAGGGAATGGCGGGCTGTTATCCCCCTGAAGGCCCAGCGCCACACGTGTTTTGCTTGGTCTGTGATCTGTAATTGTGGCATTTCCTGCGCAGGAACAATCCACATTGTGCTTTAAGTCTCCCTCTTCCCAACTAAAGAGTGCAGGGGAAAATCAAAGAGATACCCCCCCCACGCACACACACACACATCTCACTTTGTTTCTCTTTTTACATTTTTATGTCTCTCTCTCTCTATTTTTTGTTTTTTCATCTGTCCCCCTGTCATTTACTCCTACATAAATATCTATTTCCTCTCTTCTCTTCTCTCTCTCTCTCTCTCTCTCTCTCTCTCTCTCTCTCTCTCTCTCTCTCTCTCTCTCTCTCTCTCTCTCTCTCTCTCTCTCTCTCTCTCTCTCTCAGGATGTTTGGTTATTTTGGCTGAGAGTTGAACTGGCTGTATTTTCCTTATAATTAATAACATTGATGCAAACAGGAAGGTCTAATTGTGATGAATATTTAATGCGAGGGAGAAACATTAGCCTGTTCAATTTACATCAACACAAAGACAGCGACAGGCAATCCAACTCTACAAACAGAACAGAGTGTCCTTCACTGGCTGGCTCCACTGTGCTTTGCTTTAAGCGCTTCACAATACAAGATTCAGCTTCAGACAAACGCTGAGATGAGGCACCTGTATTTTAGCCTGAGGAGGATTCATGTGGTAGCTCTTTCTTGATTAAATGGATCTACGTCCTTAGTGGTATTATCAGAAGCATGCTCATTATCATATCAATTCCTATCGTGGTTGGTAACATCATTCGTGTAAGTAAACACGTCCGTTTGTGTGTCTTACTTTAAGCTGGGTGATTATAAAACTCTGTTCCATTTCCTCAGAGCAGCTGTGGCCGAAGTCTCTTAAAAAAACAAAACAGCCCTGTGAACAACAGTCAGTCAAGTCCCGACAAAGCTACAGCCAAATACAGTCTCCCTTTTTTCTGCCCACTCTGTGCTATATCAGTCAAGTGATTTATAAGTTTGGATTGCTGTTGGGCTCGAGAGCTGGACATATTAGGCATTCACGCTCTAAAATAGTAAGTGAAAGCGGGCCAGAGTGAGACACTTTTGGACTGTTGAATAATTCTGCAGTCACACTTTTCTGTTAAGTCAGTTCATATTTTTTGGTGAAATTACAAAAATGCTTTTATCAGAAAATAAACATGTGAGTGGAAGCCCGGGGCTAGATGAAGAAGACAGCGTGCTGCTAGCTGTGTTTCATGGCCCTGCGGTGCAGAGCGGGCCATATTTCTCCAGCGTATTATCAGGATGACTCCTGCTGGCCACCCTGTCACAGAAGAGTGCTTGATATAAACAAGAGATTGCTGCGACACCCAGTAATCAATATTAGGATGGTTTCAGTACCAAACATCATTTGTCTCCGCAACCATTCCTTTGACCAAACGAAGCATTAATTCAAATCATAAATCTGAGCTGATTTAAATCCGAGGAGAGTGAGGGAGAAAGAGAGAGAGAGAGAACGAGAGAGAGAGGCCCCTGTCTAGCAGCCTGCCCCTAATGATTTATTTTCTACATTTCTGCGAGCGAGAGATTTGTCCATACTCACTGACAGGTCACCTTCAAACGCCAGTGGCAGACTGTTCATCACCATGCAGACGAGCATCTCATCGTTGCGAGTAAATATTAAAGGAAAAGAATCCAATTGATTGTGGATGGGGCCGAGAGGCGTCGCTGCCATATATTTCACTCAGAGAGCTAATGCTGTGGCCCACGCACCCACACCTAGAGCTGCTCCCCCTTGCCAGAATTATGATTCTAGCGGGAGCCTGTGTGGCTGGCTGTGGGCTCAAGGTTACAATTTAAATTGTAAAAAGATAAAACAGTTTCTTATTAGCTCCATTGCCATAGCCTTGCTGTTGGTACTCACATTTATCTTTATTTCCGTGACCTCGTATGCTCGTATTCTCTTTTTTTACACACTCCATTCTCTCGGAGTGATGACCTCACACTTTATGCATTTTGCATTGTTAAATCTGCTTAGAAACACATCCTGTTTTTTCATTGTGCATAACCACAAGCTCCACTGGTGTCAAGTATTGCTGTTGAAATGTGTTCAGGAGTTGAGCCATTTAGTACAGTAAGCAAATCAAAACCTCCATTTAGCATCCAAAGCTACAGGGATTACATGTGGTTTATAATTTGGAATGGGCTCATGAATCTGCACTCACATACATTATCATTCTCTTTAATACACTAAGTGGTTTCTGTGTGATATTACGAAAATCCTTCTGTGTTTTAGGGCTAATAATGAATTGAAATGGCACACAGTGAAAAACCAAAGCTCTCACAGCAATTCAATTAGACCTTGTTAAAAGCTGATAGCTTTGGGAAATTGTGTTCACAGTTTCACTTAGCTATTAAGAATGTTTTTTTTTCTTCTTTTCTTTCAACACATAAATGTAACACTTCAAGAGAAAACAAGACTTCCCTATAACAAGTGAAGACTATTTCATCATTGTATAAACGTTTATAAAAAAACAGCTGTATAGTGGGGATACTATCTTCATGCTACTTTAGGACAAGCTGTATGAATAGGATCACTTCTTACTTCTGGCAGAGTGGATTGGGTTTTGTTTGGTTGTGTGTTTGGCTGTTAAACAGGATCTCAGAGACTACTTCACAGATTTCATTCAAATTTGGTGTAGAAAATTAGAAAATGGGTAAAAAAAACAAGTGAAAAGATTTTGGTGTCCATGTGCCCATTTCAAAAGCTGTTGAAAAACCATGAAAAGTTCAGTTGTTTCTTCTTTTTTCATTTCCTTGGTTCCCTCTAAATTTGACGGCGCTTTGCCCATAAGTTGCCCAAATAAAACTTGGATAATTTAAATATCATTCTTCTCCAAAGCTTATGGAAGCCAGGAGCCTAAGCGCATTATTTGGTATGTGTATTTTAATGCAGATGTTGATCAAGATACAGGTTGAATGTCTATAAGTGTTGAGAAGTGGTGGTGATGAGTATTCAAATCTTCATGTGTTTGTATCTTTGTCGGTGGTGATGCATTAAAATAGTTTACATTGTTATATATTTGTGCCAGTGTGTGTGTGTGTGTGTGTGTGTGTGTGTGTGTGTGTGTGTGTGTGTGTTAAGGGCATCCTCACCGACGCTGGAGCTGAGGTCTCCATTCTCTCCATGTTCTGCATGGTGGTTGGCATTGCTGTGGTAGCTGCTCATCGCCTCCAGCTTGATCTTCTTGACCTTCATGGCCTCTGCGATGGCTGCGTTGGCAGCTGCTGCCGCCGCTGCTGTCAGGCCTGGAAAGAGGAGGCAGAGGAGACAGAGCACTTACAGACCTCTACGTGTCTACTGGGGCTGAGCCACTGCACCTGCAGAACCTTTCAGAAACAAGCACTGGCAAATTAAAAAAAACAAAAAAAAAACAAAGAAAAGGACTTTGGAAATAAAACAATGAATAATTTCATACACTATGGGGAATAAGCGCCTGTGAGATCACAGCTTAGTTTTTCATCTTCTGACAGGGGATATCTTCACAGCAGGTTATCATGCTGATGGGATAGATCCCTGTGTGTGTGGCAGCATATGATTTTTATGAATGTTTCACCCACTCCGGCACTCCTTGCCTCATATATTGATGTATTTATACCTTGATGGGAAGAGATGCAGTCAAGATAATAGTACATGATGCAAGCATTTTGTGTGTACAACTTACAATGCACACTGTACGTGTATATAATAGTGGCCTCGATATACAGTGTGACACAGGAGTGAAAAATGAAAGAAAGAGTGAGGGAGGTTCAACATGTGAACAAATACAGGGGAGACAATTGTGTCTTAAAAGTGTATCTCAATGATACTTTGTAATGTATTCACTAGATCTAATTGCTCCCGAATAATGTATAACATTTGTATTCACATTCTCCACAGCTTTATACTGTAGTGCTCTTTATAAAAGTGCTTTCTGAAAGTCAAGGCCAGTCATCAAGCAAAATGCTAAACTATATGTTCAATAAAACATAAGGCGGAGGGAATGTATGCAATATCCCATACATTCTCAAAAAGAAGAAAACAACATACGTACTGAGGAGTCCCCATGTAGGAAATGAATGAGGCAAAAGGGCAAGACGGCCCTCTTATGTTCATAAAGTGGCAGTAGGACTGAAAAGATGGATTATAGAAATGTGTTTGTTTTGTTTTTAAGATATTTTTTAAGATAAGTGTTAAGATACAAGAAAAAATCAATTCAAATTAAAAACTGTAGAAATATAAAAAAAAGCTAGTGTTCTAGTCTTGCTCCTGCACTCATGAAAACATGTTATTTTATAGTGGTTCCAATCTCACATATCGTTCTTTAGTATGCATATCACTCAGAACATTTCTGACAACAGGCCAAATATCTGGAAATTTTACATGGATTCTCCTCAGGCTAAAGGCTGCAGTTTTTTTTTTGAGCAGACTAAATGACTATTGACATCACATTTTAAATAATCATTCACACTCCCACTGCCAGCTCTGATTATATACCGGAACAGCAATATTTGACGCGTTCGTCCACCTCGATCAAAATGGACTTGATATGATTGATACACTGGGTCTGAGATTATAGACATACATATGCTGGGCACACTGCAGAGATCATAAAGCATTGGTTTGTCATTGTGGTAGTTCCAGGGTTCTGGTGTATTGAACGTGACTGAAATCTTTATTCATGAGGCTGGTCTCAAACAGCAGGGACAGATAGTGCTAAAGCTCCTCTAGGCCTGCGTGTCTCTGGAGAGTCCCGCCACTCTCCTCGCCAACCCCAGCAACAAAAATCAAAGATGCACGGCGAGAAAAAGATATGTACCTATTAGTAGAATCACTCATATCCACAATACGGTATATCACCTGCCCTCTCCTCTTATAGAGGCTGCTTACACTTGATATGCAGGTTTGCCTTATGTTTGACGCAGAACAAGGTAACGTCTGCGTTTATCATCACTAAGCTGTCACGTCTCCGTGATGGGACTCAGTAGCAGCTATTAGCCATGCATTTGAGGGGAGACACAAGTACAAGGAGAGGTAGAAATCGAACATGTGGCTCTAATAGATACGTGCGAGTGAGTGCGCGCACGCAGACACAAACCCATGCTGACAAAACACGTGCACAAGAACATACCGGCCTGGACACCCTCTCCTCTCATCCCCAGCTGATAGGCAGATGGCGAGAGTCACTCTGAGCCACTGACATGGAGGTGCATATAATTTAAAGCCTTGTTTGCATCTTAAAATACAACAGGACCATATTGACGTACAGTATACATCATGTCAGTGAGGGCCCTCTCGTTTGCAATGGGCCCTGGCTGCTGTTCCATATGCATAGGCAGCGGCGGCGGAGAAAAAAAAGGCTGTTGCCTCATAAGAAGGTGATACTTCTCCACATAATGAATGTGGCCTCTGCCCAGTCTGAAGGTCAGCCTTCATTTGTGTATAATGGGCAAGAGTCAACTGTTTTCCAAATGAGACGTATGCAGAACAGACTGCCGAGTAAATATTGAAATCACCTCTGGGCTGTTTGTGTGATAAATTCCCCCCACAAATCAGGTGCCCTCAAAGGAGTGCCGCAGCGGTGCTTTCTGATGCTCTCTAACTTTGGCTGCCTGCGTGTCCTCGCTATTTCTTTTACTTTACTTTGGCAAACTGGACTAAACTATATAAATATAATAAAACAAAAGGAGAAGAAAAAAAAAAGGGGAGGGTTAATCCATGCAGAAGCAGGTGACAGGTTTGATCAGATGCGCATTGAGTAAATAAAGGTTCAGGAATCGATCAGGACTCTTGTGAAACAGATGGAATGATCACTTTTCCATTTTTCATTCATCATTGGGGCCCCAACCTCCACCCTGTCTCCCACTAAGTGACACACTCTCCGTAAATCGAAATCTTTGTTCTGATAATTGTTTCATTTCGGCGGATCAATTGTCATATCCGCATAACACACACCTCGATACAGTGGGTGTAATAAGGAAGCTAGGGAGATGTTGGCGCCCAGCAACAAGTCTATTAAGCCACTAGAAGTCTAAACGTCAACAAGACCAATCCCACTCAATGCTAATCTGCATTCATTACTATGCAAACAAAACAATCCTGCCTCATATATTCTTTCAAAGTCACCTTTCGATTCAGACACTCGCATATAGACACGCGGGCCAGTCAGAATCCTCCTGAGCAAAAAACAAACAGCGCAGCTCTGCCGCATGGAGAGAGCCACACCAGTCAAAGAACAGAAAAGGGAACATTTCAACAAACAGAGAATAGCATGGCACTGTCACATGGGGAGCACAAAACAGCAAATAACAGAGACAAGGTCTGATGGTAGCCCTTGGAGCAGCTGTCATATTAAATAATAATGAAGGATCTATTAATATGCAAAGGAAGCAGCAGCCGACTGGCTTAACGCTGTCATGCCTCTGCATATTGTCAGGATCTTCATCATTAATTAACATGCTAGCTGCCCCATACCTGCGCCAATGTCAGAACATTCTTACAACAAACACCCCAATGCCTGTGCCCTCCGCAACTAACTCGTATAATTAAATTAAAATCAGATTAACTCCACATCAGTACACAAAAGACTGACTTTTACGACTTTCTCTAGCAGCGATTTTTAAAAAAAGAAAAAAGAAGAAGAAAAATAGCCTGGGCTTATCTGTTGTGTTTCTGTTCTGTCTCTGTTAGGGACTGCACCACGGGCAACAATGAAAACACACTTTATTTATCAGGCAAGGAGGATAATCAGAGAAGAGACACTCCATGCCAATGAGCATGGCCGCCTAATTTTATGCATGGACTGGTGGCAGCACAGCAATGACAAACTGGGGTTGGGAGCAACGCGACTCTTAGGTACACTGCGCCACTTGAACTGTGCTATCCACATCATGACAAATTTAGTATCAATTACAGAGCGTGCTAACCTTATGACAAGCAGCGGACTGAAAGAGGAGGGGGTAGAGGCACAAAGAAACGGCACTACCTGGTGCATACTGGATCTATTTTAAAGCAGCTTCAAGTAGCACCGGATTAGATGATCCACTCCAGACGCTGACGTGCTAATTATACATCAAAAGAACGTAAATATTACAATGAGTCTCCACCTACTGTACTCGTAACAGGAACCGGCTCTCAAGACACACACACACACACACGCACACACACACACTCTTACAGTTCAACACAGCCTCACAGGCAGCATTAGGAAATATTGTTTTTATCAGTAAAGTACAGGATGCACCTTGCTAAGATGTAGGTGACATTCATTTCTCTAATGGTAAATGCAGTACTCTTGCGTTATTCAAAAGGTTGAAGCCATATCCAGGACATAAATGAATTATATTGAAGCTGCTGCTTAAGTAGTGGCCAGAGTGTGAGTGGAGGCCCTCTCCACTTTAAAGGAGATGTCATCTCAGTGTGGTGTCAGTCCACAGCAAATAATCCGATTTGGGGGCCAATCTGCCTGTAATGCATCAGCAACTGGAAAGGCTCCAGCACAACACCCTCACTCCCACCACCATTCACCAACCCCCCCCTCCCCAACCTGGGGGCACGAACGCGAGCACATACGCATTCAGATACTCTTACATGCACACGTGTGCTTTCACACACATACGAGGGTTAAATGGAATTCCTTTAAATGGAAAGCTAAGCATATTAATATGTCCTTTTCTAAATGGATGCGGTGTCAAGGGCCAAGATACATATGTTAACAATGTGTTTCACATAGGCCTCTCTGGTCTTGTTACAGTGTGAAGAAGATATCTTTCCACATTGTTGAATATGCCCATTGTATTTCATCTGTTATGATTTGAGTCTAATTTTATCTGAAAATAAAAAAATCTTTTTCTGATCATGGTTTGCAAGAGAAAACCACAGTAAACAAATGTTTTGCCTGCTCTCGAGTGGGACTGTTGCAGTGCATTTGCAACAGTAACACCATGAGAGAAATGACATGCTACTGTGAACAAAACATTTCATGGAGTGCTTTGCTTTTTCTCTTCAGCCCAAATTAAACAGTGCTGTGGCTTTCTCGAGGAGTCATAGAGTATTGGTTGAAGCCTCAGGAAAAGCCGCCGGCCCACATTCTGTCTGTGTGCGCGGGCGTTAACTCATCTGAAAAATGAACTAATATGACATGACATGATAGTGTAACTATTTAAGACAGTTTCTCAGTGTCAGTTTTTTATCATCAATCAGTAGATTTGGACATGACAGGGAGATCAATTAGCCGCCTACTTAGATGCTAACTTATGTGTGGTCAATTATGTTTGATTATTAATCTGTCAAAATCTGTCAATTCCTTGACGTTGCTGAACGTCATGCTTAACACTATCCTCAAAACCAAAAATGGTCCATTTACAACAGAAAAACTGATGGAAAAGTTCTGAAAGCTTAAAGGTGCAGTGTGTAGAATTTTGTGGCATCTACTGTAAAGGAACAGAAATTAAATTTAAAAAATTGTGTTTTTGCAAGTTTTGTGGCCATCATAGATTCTCCTTGGAAAGAGATCGGTATACAGTTGATCGGAAGCTAAAACCTCACCGCTAGATGCCACTAAATCCTACACACTGGACCTTTAAGACAGTTATAAGAAGACCGAAAACCTCAATTACTTTATCTCTGCCCCCTGAATACCCTGACTAAATGTCAAGATCATAGAGTCCCTCTGGGCTTAAAGGGGATGTTATCAAAAGGCTTTTCTGTTGCTTTATGTTCCACTAAATAACACGGGTCTTTCTCATCATTGTCCTTCTCTATGTTCACTTCGGCCTTTAAGTTCGCCTTCTACACTATAGCGCAGCTAGCCAGTGACCTCACCCTATTCCCACAGTTCAAAGCACTAGGCTGTGAGCCTCTATTGTACTGAATCACAAGGATGGCCCAATCTCTAATATTGAATTTCAAACACCTCACAGACACTGCTTTGCTGCCTCTTGGAGGAAGAGAGAGAGTGAGAAGAGGGAAAAAAACACTTCCAGACTGTTTTTACAGAGGTGGAAAAAATGTGTGAGGTAGGATAATAACAAGTCTGTTAAAATTGTTACACAACGAGGATCTGCAGGAAAAAGCAGCTGTGTTTTTTTTTATCTGTTTGTGAAGTACTACAGTTAATAGCTGGTTAAATACAATGTGTACTGTACTCAGAGCGAGCATTCAAAGAGCCCTGTTCGACAGTACAATATCATTAAAGACATATCAAGAAGGAGAGCAAAATATGCAAATCAGAGCACTTACAGCCACCAACATCAAAGCAGTCACAATGAAGCCAGCCACAAATAGAACAAAAGCATTAGTTGCAATAAGACTTGGCCCAGGGGTAAGTTAGGGCACAAATGGTTGTTGTTGATTCTTGTGGCGATACGCTTGCTTTAGCATCACCACTGCCTATGTACATATACCAGTGAAGTGGATTTAATCGCACTAATTAGAATGATCTTAAGGCAAAATGCAACATCTACTGGAATAATCTGAGAGAAAAGATCTCCACTCCAATTTATTCTCCCCCTCTTCTTTTCCGGGGGTTGAGCAGAGGATCTGTTTTTGGTAAACGAGTGAGCGGCTGGTGTCTGGTGGTTGGGTGCATGTGTCACTTTGGACTGGTTGCCATTTCGAGGACAAGCTGCAGGGAGTCCACTGGCAGGGAGGGTGTGTGTGCATGTGTGTGTGTGCGTGGGGGGGGGGTTAATATACATGAGTGTGTGTGACAGAAAGAAAGGAAAAAGAGAGAAAAGACTGAATCAGAGCCTTAGCAACAGCGACAGAGTGCTACTGACTAAGACCAAACCATACCTGTGGGTGGCATCATGCCAGGGGACATGAGACCAGGGACTGAGTGGGGCATGATGTGGGGGTTCTCCGATGATGTCACACTCTGGGTCCTCTTCGGGGGCCGTCCGGGTCTGGAGCTAAAACGCCGGGCAGAGAAGGAGGAGAACGCAGGTGAGAGACGTGGAGGAGACTGGCGGGAGGGAGGAGGAGGGGTTGTGTGGGTGGTGGTGGTGGTGGTGTTGATGGTGGTGGGGCGGTGTTAACATTTAGAGCACTCCAGAATGCAATTCCATTCCAAAGAGCTAACACGTACTGTAAATAAATTTCTTTTCAAGGACAGTTGCTTTCTGCAGCTCAACATAATAGACTTCCATAACTAATTAGATTACACGGTGAATTCATTTCCTTTATTGAAGATCAACCACTTTTTGATGCATAATTCATAACCCGTACCTCGTTACCTGTTCCTCCGTATTAATATCCCCACACTATTTGAATTGCCTCGTTTGCATATGCTAAAATCCAGTGCGCGGCCCTCGGCCTGGAAATTACATGTTAACTTGTTATAATTATTGCAGTCAGGCCACTATTGATTTATGAGACTTTTAAAAACCAAATATGTGTAGTTCTGGTAATGAATGATATTTTAAGGTTCTTCAGGAAATTAAAAGGCAATGGCTGCCTTAGGAAATGTTCTGCTTGCTTGATTTAATGCGTGCCTTAGCTGGAAGGTGGTGTGACAGAGTGATTCAGACCTGTTGGACGATTCTGATGGGGGAGTTTTATTACACCAAACGTGGGGCACAGATCCAGCCTTGATAAATGACTGTGCCACCTTACTGTGGAGGAGAAAAGGCCTTCATCGCAGATACACCCCTAACTTTCCACACATCTTACTCATTCACTTATTAATACAGCTGCAAGTTGCAATCAATACCTACTTTGCTGGCTTATAGTAACAAAGAAAAGCCTACAGGGTAAAAAAAAATGCAATGAGAATATAATAAGGGCGCCAAGATTGTATGGAAGTATATTCTTTATGAACAAGGAGCTGGGTGTCTCAGCTGAAGATGAATTATGGTGACTTGACACAGGTGACATATTGGCTTCATACATTATTTCACATACAATAGTCCATTTCAAGCTTTACCAGGATACTAAGTTCTCTCTAATATGAACCGAGTTTAATCCATCTTTAAAACACCAAACGGTTTCCGTGCGGTCGTAAGTAGGGGAGGAAGACGGTGCAAATTTGTCTACGTTTCCACAAGAAAGGACATGGCCGGAAATAAAAGATGGGACATTTTCGCAGAGCTGCTTTCCTTAACCTCTAAATTCAAATTAATTATTTTTATGTTAATGGAGCTTGGAGGGGTATACCAACATGCTTATACATCAATGTCATTGTTCAATTTGATGTGACATCAAGTGGGTAGTTCCAGGTCTAAATAGTGAAGGCAATGATGAAATGGCTTACTAGACTAATGGCGACTCCACTGGCTACAAAAAAAAGTCAGAATTTCAGTGTGTATTCAGCATTTTGTCGTACTAAAAGTGCATTGTACATCGAAAGATTTTTCCAGTATTACGCTAGTTAAAATAAGTATTAGCATTTGCATTATCACAGTTAACCATAGACTGTAAACGCACCATGCTTACCAAACTAGCAGCTAGCGTTAAGGTCAGCTCCACACTCTTGTCCAAATATGGTTACTTTTCATCACGTCTGGCTACAAAAATCCAAGATGGCGATGGTCAAAATGCCAACTCGAGGGATCAGAACAGGAGTCCACAAATCAATGGGTGACATCGTGATGGCTATGTCCATTTTTTTTTTCTTCAAACCTTGGACAAAATCTCTCAATAAATGTATCTAAATGGGTACTAATTATGTTTGTAGTCTGTAGATAAGGGAAGCAATTATTCATTATTGATTAATCTGTCAAGTATTTGATCAATTGATTATTTATTTGATCTATAAAATGTCAGAAAATAGTGAAACATGTCAATCATTGATTCCCAAAACCGATCCTTAAATGTGTCCATAAATGTCTTGTTTTGTCACGACCAACGATCCACAACCCAAAGATGCTCAATTTACCATCATTGAGGACTAAAGAAACCACAAAATATTTATGTTTGAGAAGCTGGAATCAAATAAATTACTCCAAATGAGTAGATTATCAAAATAGTTGGCCAATAATTAATCAGCTAATCAATGCAGCTCAACTGTAGATAAAGTTGCTTATTACTTTGTTGTCAATTGAATCTTTGTCAGTTTTTAACTTGATCACTTAAGGATTTACAAACTGTTTAAAACCAACACAATTTTAAAATGCAATCAACTGATTTAACCAATGATGAGCTGTTTGAAATTCTTTACAATTAATGTCTCAGTCTGGACCTTATCAACCGGTACAGTATATGAGGCTGTTTGTGTTACAGTACATTTCACTACATGTCCCACAGGCAGTATCCACAGAGTGATGCAGTGTTTAAGTTCAGATACCACACAGCCTTAGTCGTTGAATTTATTCAGCCGTGTCTTGTGAGGTTTATTTACCTCAGTCCTGCTAATAGAGTGCACTTGCTCTATCTGTCTGAATGTGCTGACTCTCTCATATACCAGCTCTAGAGGTTTTAAGGACTAAAAGCAGACCATCACCAAACAGTGTCCCTTTAGAAGGAAAATACAGGAGTGATAGAGAGAAGTGGCAAGGGGGAGAGCGAATGACAGAAAGTGAGAAGAAGGCAGTGAGAAAGAGAGAGAGAGAAAGAGAGAGGGACAGAAAGAGAAATGAGTGCCCGTTCAACCTAGGAACGTCTGGAAATGTAATTCCTATTTCTATAGAAGCACCTCTTTGATCTTATGAGAGGGAGAGATCGCAGACAGTTTTGCTGTCATCACTTTCACTTGTACTCTGGCTGAATTATTTATGAAAGACCTCAATAGAGGGTATGTGATGGGTAAAAGGCTTTTTACCAACAATACTAAAAGCGAAAAGGCCCTCAAATGGACAAAAAATGTCACATCAACCTTAGATCATGTCAAAAGGATGTGAACCCCGGTACAAAGACCCAGTTAAGTAAAGGTAATATTTAGATAGGCTGCAAGAGAATCTGTCCGTGTGTTTAAGGGATAGCATTTCAGCTGCTCTCTGCACACAAACACTAGCTGGTCATGAAAGCAATACACCAAGTGAAAAAGAGCTTTGAACTGAGGAACCTCCAAGCAACAGGAAAGCCTCTCAGAAATGAATAGTTAGCTAGTGTCTGATTTCCTTCTAAGTGTCTAAATTTACCGAAACAGCGTTCACTTTATTGTAGAGGGTGTGCCGAGACTATTTTCCTGTTTTATTCTGTTATTTTCAAAGCCCTGTGATTCCTGATGTTTGGTGTAATGTTCCTTAACAATATGTAATTCCGTCCCTTGAAATGCGACAGCTGAGGCATCCGCACTAACATCCATGCAGATATGCGATGTCCAGAGCTTTACAGGCTAATAAGCTGGGTCCAGATAGGAACTCAACCTGGCCTCAAACAAAAGAGCCAGGCTATTTATCAAGCAGCAGATGCTGAATCCCTAAATAGCCTGGCACAGAAACTGCTCCAAACTAGGGCATTATTGCAGAAAAAGAAAGCACAACTGGATGTATCATTGGAATTCTGGTACTTCTCATTGTTTTCCACTGTTGTCTTTTCTAAACTTCTTTTCCTGTTCTCTTCTCGACTTTAAAATGCCTCCGAAAATACGTACTTGTGGGCTTAAATTGGACTTATTTGGACAATATTATTCCTATGTTAGAGGTTAATCATGAAAGAATTTTATTCCCTGCTTTATTTATACTTAAACTAAAGATATTCAAAGGCCTCATATCTCTGGCTTCAATTAAGGAAACAAAATAGGCCCCACCAGCTTTGGGCTGGGGCCACAAATATGTTACACATCTATTCTCTCTTTCTTGTTTTGCTGCCATGGTGAAAAGAAAATAGTGGTGAACTTTCCCTGAACCAGACTTCCTTTAATGGGCCGGCCGCGTGTTGACCCAGCAGAGTCGGCTGGAACCTGATACTATCCAACACACTACGCTGCGCAGGCAATCAGATTACACGGGGCCCAACAATACACTCCACACGAGTCCAATTTCAGCTCTACAATGCAATAAACGCACAATAATTAAATTCACGTTCTCACCCCGTTTACAGGAAGCCAACACTAGGTGATCGGTATAATAAGAGGTATTATATCACATGAGATATCGGGACGGTTTTTGATCTCATGGTAAAATTCTGACATCTCACTATCAGACGCTTTTCTGTCGACGGAAGCAGTGACTGAGATCTTATTACCCAGAACGCTGTTAATGCAGTGATTATGATCTGTTATAAATCAATTGAAACCACAAATGTAATGTTTAGCCCAAGTGAGCGCACTCCCTTAGTGGATTTAGTTACACACAAAAATCATCTGCTCCTCCCATCTTCGGATATCTTTAGGAATTCAACCTGATTATGTCAATAGTGACTCGAGTTTGCAGAAAAGAACATATTATTATTTCCTGGTGGTTATGATTGAGCCATTAACCTTTTATCTCAGTCTTTTGTTTGACGTTTCTAAAAGGTAAGGATGAAGATATTTATTCCATTTCCGCCCAGTCGGCCAAAACAAGCGAATGAATCATTCCATCTGGGGCTTGTGTAAACAAAAGGCCTCTCCAGGTCTCTGCCAATCAGGCCTTATAAAATATTAACCCAATGTCATTGCCCTTTTAAAATCTCTCACCTAGAATTCCCTAATTGTTCCTTTTCTTTATCTCTCCAGTGCAGAGAGTAAATAAATTAACAAAATAGCTTTTATCGCCCTGAGTAACCTTTTAACTGAAGGATTATCTGGGGTTTATTTTTCATTTCTCTCACAGCGATAGCAGAGCATGCCCCATTGATTGGTTTGCTGGGGTGGTGACCAGCCATGAAAACAAGGTCTTATTGATAAAACAAAGCAGCTCCTTACCTTCTTAAGTGCCAGGTCATGCAGAAATTCAGAGGCCTCAGACCATCAGGGGCCTGAATATGCTGACTTTATAGTGTTTTTTTATTTGGTGAAGTCAAACAGTTTAACGATATGAGCGCAACTCCCCTGAGAGGTTAACAGTTTGTTGAAGGGGAGGAATAACACGGCCGCGGCGGTGTTACGACCAATTTTCAAATCCCCACAGCGTTCGCTGAGAGGAAAAATTGACTTTAATTCTAAAATTTTACATTTTAGAAGATCGGCTGCTTGTTTTCTCCACTTTGATTGCAATGAAAGGAAAACTGACATGCAAGTGCTACTAAAAAAACTCCAGAGTTCCACACCAAGACATATATGTCTAATTAATTATCTGCTGATTTAAATGTGATCTCCCTACTTGATCAGCTGCCCTACAGGCTCTGCTATGGAAAAAACATTCATGTGAGCGCACACAAAAGCTCAGATAACATCAGCGTGCATGGAAGTATTTTATGAATCATTTACATGTTTCCGTTTGAAGAGGATTTCCTTTTTTTTCCCTTAAACATTTCACAATATTAAACATTAGGCAAAGAAAAAGTAATTAGAAAGTATTTTATTAACTGATGAAGTCATTCATCAAGCAACGACACCAGATTTTATCCATTTCTGGCTTCTTACATGTGATAATTTGCTGAGTTTTTGTATCATTATAAAGTGAATTTCTTTGGTTTTAGTCTGTTTATTGATAAATCCATTTGCAGAAGACAGCATAGATTTAGTATATTGACATTTAGCACCATTTATTGACACTTTATAGACCAAGCAATTAATCAATTAATCAGTGTAATTGTTAGTTACATCACTCAATAATAGGATCATGAGAATCTGTCAAAACAAACCCGGTGACAATGACAGGAGTATACTGTATGTTGCCTTCAACAAAAAAAGGGGGAAAAAAGATGATTTATATTTCCTGCTGACCTTGGCAGTCTATTGGTTGTGATGATCATAATCTCAGTCACAGTGTGATACATGGGAATATATTCACTCATCCATCTTTTTCATGCATCCATCTATCCTCACCCTCATCTTGTATCTGTATTTGCATTGAACCTATTCTTGGATTATCTCAATCAGCTTCCCCTTGCACCTGTCAAACACCGCCTCGCACAGGTAGCCACATCGCGCTTATCTGATCTAGATAGCTGGATTACAGCGAGTTTGTGAGTGTGAGGAGAGAGGGGGGAAAAAAACCCACACTTTTATTTATTAGGGATAGGAACAGCTGCATCCGCCTGCAAACTGTGAACCTTTGTTACGGAACAATATATCACAGATCAAATGGTGTGAAATCAAAGGCGGAGGAGAGTTAGCATCAATCCCACTAAAACCCCTTTTAAAGTGCTGTCTGTGCTCTGATCCCTGTGTGGACTAATGTGCAGGGTTGAGATCAGTAGTAGTTGGGAGAGTGGGTGCCTTCCTGGTGTCTTTGTCTGAGCTCAGGCCTGATTAGAACCACGCTGGGCGAGACCATCGCAACATCTGATGGTATGGGGGAACTCGGAGCCGGTCACGCTCCTTCCACCGTCCTCAAGGCTGTGTCATGAAACCACAGCCGGGCTTTAAGAGAAAACCACTGTTACAGTAGCTACAAAGAGCTTTCTCCTGTAATCACATTCTATTAGAGTCGTTTGAAGCCTCTCAGCTGTGAAATAGAATCTAAAAAAGATCTAAAACACGATAAACTGCTGATTACACCCATGCATCATTAATGTTAAAAGCTGATTTCATAATTGTATGTCCCATAACTACGGAGACTAAGATTGTTTAGTATCACATCAACAGACTCTGATAATGAGTAAGCAGACTTCCTACATCACGGGAACTGATGAAGAAAGCCTAATTGGTTGACTTTTCCATGCCTAATGGATGATTCTCTTAATTAAAAAGATACTGTACCAAATGTTAGAAATCAGATAGCGCTTAAAGTAAA
The DNA here is from genome assembly GCF_963691925.1 of Scomber scombrus. Taxonomy (NCBI): domain Eukaryota; kingdom Metazoa; phylum Chordata; class Actinopteri; order Scombriformes; family Scombridae; genus Scomber; species Scomber scombrus. The sequence goes on from NC_084982.1 coordinate 9,200,409, forward strand.
TGCAGTTAATCAAATGTATGAGTATGAACAGTTCCAGGAAAGCCTAAATGAGATTGGTAGATATGATTTTGCTCCAATATTTATTAATTGCAAGTGCCTTTGGTTAGCAAAACAGAACAGGTCTTATCTTCAAACTGCGAGGAAATTTCATCTAACCACTCTCACTGATCTCTCTTTTTCATGAACTGCGATGCATATGAAACAAGTCTTCAAAACAAGGCTTTAAAAACTTACCCAGTCAGGGTGCCTTTGAGGATATTTAATTAAAATCTAATCCTGCATTCATTAAGGCTCACATAAATTAAGCTGTCATTCATAAGATTTATGGATTCTCATTTGCATATTGCATACAATTCATCAATTACTCAAGTATGAAAGGAGCGCATTTCCCTTGGAGCTGCCTGCTAGCCTGCCAACATTTGAAATGAGAGAAAGAGCACGACTGTCAGGCATTCACTGCAAACTTTTCCCCACAATGTCTGTGCACTGATTAATCTCATTTTCTAGGCATCCCTTACAAGATTGTACACAGTCCAGCTGCACTTTTCAATTATTTCTCCTGTCCTCTCAACTAACTTTGAAAGCAGGACAGGCTAAATGTGGACTGGGGGCTACTTTATGTATATAACATGTCTTTTTGCCGGGGTAATCATAAATTAGAGAGAGGGGTTTTAGAGATCCTAATGGAAAGGAAATGTAGTAATTTTATTGCAAATCCCATCAGGCAAATATTCTGCATGCTATAATAGCATATTTCCTGTCACATTTAGAGTGGAATACATCCAGCAGGCATTCTGACAGAGGGAGAAAGAGCAAATAAAAGATAGAGGGGGAGGGCGGCCGGATGAGAGAGAGAGTGGCAGAGAGAAAACAAAAGAGAGGGGAAGAATCTTAGTGCTAAACACATAAAAAACTCCCATTTTGGACGTGAGGCTATGGGAAACACAGTGTGGAGTAAGTGCTTAAACCAAGCCGAGCGTGAACGCATCTAAGATAAAAGGTCAGGCAAAAACAAACAGACCACTCGCGAGGACGAATGGAATTAATTGACTCATTAATATGCATGGCTAATAAAGCTCAAAATCCTAAAACAAAAATCATTGTCAACAATTCCCTTTTAATGGCTCTTATTTTCAGCTTGAGAAGAGCTAGTCTACAGGGTGTATCAATCTTAGGAGGGGTGGAGTTCCTCCACCAAACAGGCTTGGGGTAACCTCAGTGTTGTATGCTCATGTCCTCCCCAGCAGACAAAGGCAGAGTTGTTCTGGTGGAGGGATTAATTGAGAATTAATCCCAGTTTCTGGCAGTGGAACAGACCGGCAGTTAGAAGTGAAAGTCATCCTGAAGGGTAGTTAATTGGTTCCCCATAGCAAAAGCTTTGGAGAACAGAAATCAAGCTGCATTTTCATTAATCCTCCCCATTGTTTTGTGAAATTGTTGTGGAGAGTGACTTCAGATAGAGTCAATAGTTAAGGCTTTTAATTTGCTTTTAATTCTGCCAGTGGGGTGACAATTAACAAACCCCAAAGAACAATAGCTGTGAAAATTATGCGTTCGATTGACTCTAAATGACTCTGAAATCAAAAACCGATAAGCAATTAATATACTGTACTCTACAAATGGTAAGTACCTCCAACATGCTTGATGCGCTCCATCTCACGCTGTCTCTCTCTCTCTTTTTCTCTTTCTCTACATCACTCTCTCACCACTACAGCTTTTGAACTTTGGGAATAGCACCACCAGATTGTCGGATGTGATTAATTTCAGGTCTAAATGGACACAACAGACAGAAAAGGGTGATGTAATCATAACATGAGGAGACACAGTGACTAACAGCAGAGATGGGGGAGGAAGAGAAAAAGAGAGAAAGAGAGAGAGAGGGAGTAGAGCAAAAGATGTAGACAGAGACAACAAGCGCTCACAAACATACTCCAAGTTCAAGCTAAACAGGAAGACCATGGTGATTAGCATTAATTGCACTGAGGATTGGAATCCTGTGTGAAACATTAAACAAAAATTATCTACTGTTTATCCACTTTTTTCCTGATTTTCTTTTTTTTTTCAATAATTAATGAAAAGTAAATACTTGGAGGAGTCCAAAAATGATCTGGGGAGGAGAAGAAATGTTTACTTAATCGGGAAAAATGTTCCTGTGTTCTCTCTCTCTCACTCTCTCTCTGTATACATGGAAAGGTTAGGACTCGAGCCTGTTTTCTCACTGTTTCTCACTGTCTCCCCATCAGAAGTAACAGTGTCTGTTCCCCCGAGTGTGGACTGCTGCGAGAGTGTTTGCATATTTAGATACAAGCAGCCCTGTTTATGCAGCCCCACTCCTGGCTGCTCAAGTTCACTCCAACACAAGCCCTGATCAATTTGGCCAGCTGTGCTTTAAATGCTGTTTACAACAATAACATTGCGGCTAACAGAGCACAGCCAAGCCTGCGAGCGCACAAGCACACGCACGCACGCACAAGCACACGCACGCACTTTCCCGGCGAGAAACTGAGAGGGAGAGAGAGAAAGAGAGAAACAACTTCAGAGGAAGCCCCCAGCCTGCACATTCCCAGACGAGCATTTATACTGAGTTAAAGACGAATCAAAGCCCGACTCCTCTGCAAGACACGGAAGAATTGGATTCTGTCTGTGATCCTTCCGGAAGAATCTCTGACTGCGAGCAAAGAGAGGAAATAACAGGAACTCAAACTAGAGTCCCACCCTGAAGTGGGCCAAATTGAAGGTGACACGTACCAGTTACAGGCTCCGTGCCTAACAAGTGACGAGTGGCATCGAGCTCAAAATATAATGTCAGATTCACTAAAACCTTCACGTACATGACAACTGTTTTCAACAGGCTGTTTTCACAAATAACTTTGTTTGGGTGATGTACTACATTCCTTGAAACGTCAGATCTCTCTTAAAAGCTTCGTAAGAGATCGAAAAAAAGGAGGAGAAAAGAAAAAAAACTCCATTTAAGCCCCGGCAGGAGAGCAAATAGTACTACTCAGCAGATAGCGGTGAAGCTGCTGGTGTCCTCTTGCTTGATGATATAATTCTTAATGTACAGCCTGACTGGACATAAATTTTACCCAAGCATCACCTCACCTGCATTCTTTTTTTCTCCCTCTCTCGTTCTCCCTCACTCTCATGATGAATTGTTTGCTACATCTCGGAGACTAAAACCCTTCAACCTCTTCAAACCCGGGTTTCTAATAACGCGTAGGTGCTGGGGAGAGGTGACAGCATGATGAATATCACAACAGACAGCTCCAATATGGGACAATTTTACCAGATCGATATCTCACTGCAATATCAGAGAAAAGGAGCTGATATTAGTCTACACAGTGTATTACAGATGGGGTACATTTCTTCTCTCTGCACTCCCAGTGAACCTAGGCTATATTTCATCCATGTCGGCAATGGTTTACGCATTCACAAACGCTCTGGAAACTAATCATAGCATGGTAGCCACGCCAGATGCATCTGCTTAAAATTATCCATATGTGTGACACACCCATAACCCCTTGTTCAACACGGCGATGGACTTGCAAATAAACTGTGAATCACATTAGAAGATGTTACAGACCATTATTTCTGGTGAGAACAAATGTTTTGTCACATTCTAATAAAGAGATCGCGGGGCTCATGTGGCGGGTGCAGCTTTTGAGTGGAAAGCGGAGGCAAAATGGATTTCTCACGTTTGAAAAACGGGCCACAAATAGTCAGATTAAAGTCTGCATTAAGAGGAAAAAATACACAATATCTGCTGAAAATGACGCTAACTACTGGATTCAATTTACCAGCGACAATCAGATACAGTATTGCTGTGACTGAAAAATGATTTTCACCTTGTCAGAGAGAAAAACTAGACGTAATCGGGTTAGAAACATTTTGAAGGTTTGCATTAACAAAAAATAAATAAATAAATCTGTTGTTGTCTTTGATCATATTCTCAAATCTTTCTTCAACCTTTGTGCTTACTCATTTTGGGAAATGCTAAAACATGTTAAATGAGTCCAAATAAATAGTGTTTTTCATCAAATCGTATGTAAATGTCTGTGCCCGTGTGTGTCATTACTGGTCTGAGTTTAATTTGCAGTAAATTATAGTTCAGGGGATTCATCACAGTACAAACATTTGTTGAGCCTTAGATGAATAAATCAATCACAAACACTCTCTGACAAATTAACTGACACTGTTCTCATTGTCAGGCTCCGTGCTAAACGCTGTGGTCAAGTAATGTGTGCCTGAAGAAATAGAAAGAGACACCTTTTACTTCCAGGGGAGACAGATGCATATAGGGGGGGAGAGAGAGAGATGGAGAGAGAGGGGGCGAATGACAGAGAGACTGAAAGAGAGAGTGCAGACGTGGCTAACGCTTAATATCTTCCCTCTCCAGGGGGCCGGGGCTGAGGGCCCCTCTGCTGTCAGCTGCAATAGGACCAACCTTTTTGTGAGTGCCCGAGGTTCGTTAAGGGCTATTAATGGAACACAGTATCCCTTGTGCAGGGAACTTGTCAGTGTTTCATTAGAGACTGATAAACATATAATACATAAGTGTCAAACACAGTGTGTGTGCAGTGTGACGCGGCGGCGGGAGGGGAACAGGATTTTGGGATTGCAGTGCAACACTCATTCCCATGCTCTACGCTGACAATATTAATGATTTCATGAAGAGGGAGGAGTGTGGGGGGGACACATCAGGAACTAAGGAGCATGCTGTTGGCACCATAGAGAGGAAGTCTACAAGTGGGATGCAGCTTGGCAAACATTGAATTGTATTATAGTCTTGAACGGTGATCTAAGTAGAGAAAAGTATTCTTGGGTTGATATCTAGCCAAGATAAGACAGCCTGGCAGATCTCTGTTGTTCACTTCTAGCAGACTGGGCCCAAAAGTGCAAGAAAGAGAAATACATCATATTCAATTAAAGTTCTTTTTTCACCACTACTGAACAAATCAGCCCACAGCTGGGACTCTGGGTCTAGTTCACAAAGTCCTTTTGATCATTTTGTGGCAGTAAGAGAGTTTGGAGTCCCATAGAGTACGGGACCAAGCTGATCTTATTATGATAATTGGGATACATCAACTTCAGATAGCACTAATGGAGTGAGATTTCAGTGATCAAGAGCACATATTCAACTGTAGAAGCAAGTTCACTTTTTATTTCTTCTTCTTTTTTTTTTCTTTTTTTTTTAGAAAGGAGGCATTATGCAATGCTCTGGTTGCGTTCCCAGTAGGCAGCTACTGAAACCGCCAGCACAACCGAAAGTGTGCTTTTAGCTATGGTGCTGGAAGCATTTCTGCACTTGGTGACGTTTAACATTGAAGAGGAGTGTGGTGAAGTTACCTCTATTTCCCCCATGAGTGAGTAATTGGTAACCGCGATCATTAATCAGTTAATCTCCTCTTTTTTTACCCCTTCTCTTCAACAGAGAAATATCAGAGGTTCAATAATTAAAAACGTGTCAGGTGAAAGTCCAACGCGCTTCCTCACACTGTATGTTCTCACATTCCCTGCTTTGTTCATCTTATTAACCTCCTCTCCGCTCGCCGCGCCTTTAAATGAAATCTTTAGCCCCTTACATGTGAAATTAAAACTGCCCTCCCTTGAGCGCTTTTAATTATTCTTCTTCGGGAGAAACTTCCACATCCACTTTTGCCAGGACGGCCTTCTTTCTTCCCAGTCTCCATTTCCCTCACTCCCACCCACTGCCCAGGTCTGTCATGCTTCACTCCTCCCTCCAGCCCGTGCTCTGTTTTTTTCTTTTTTTCTTTTTCTCTTTTTCTGCGGGTCTGTTTAATTCTCACCTTGCTCTGCCCTTGTCATCAAGCCGTTGAAGCACAAAGCCAGGAGCAAGGGAGTGTTTACTCATTTCCCCACTACATTACCCCTCCTATTAATCACCGCATGGAAACTTCTGGACACTGAAACATCTCTGCAGACGCTGCCCCACCTGCCCCCCTACGCTAACAGGGCCAATTTTAAATAACTGGCATTCTGAAATGTATCTTGTATTATTTTAAAACTACTCTAGTGTTGTCGCTGTGAACACCGAGTCCTGAACAACTTGTTTATCTAAGTAAACTCCCTCAAACAAACTCTGTCATGGATGTTGAAGAGTTCAACATGTCAAATGTTTGAAATATTTTTTTGATGCCTCAAATTATGCCTTTGTGGGAACAAAACCTAATGATGGCTTCTTGGTAAAGTTCAAGTAAACATGAGTTGGTTGACATTGAAATGCATGATACAACATGTGCACACAGGACAGACAGAGGTCAGGGTCTCTAATTAATCAGATTTAATTGCATGTAAATTGTATTTTAAATGCAGATGAGTAAACAAATAAAAAGCTTTTTTTTTGGCTGAGAAAGCCTTGCACCCTCTTGTTACCCTTCACTTGTTCTATTTGATGAGATCAGAGGCAAGAAAAATGAACAGTTTGTAAAAGTAAGCTATTTTTCTGGTTGTTGTTTAATGTCAAAGGGTCCACCAGAGAAATATTAGATTTTATTTCCAATTATGTGTTTGAAAAAGACAGGGAAATTAAAATCAACTCAAAAATATTGGGGAAAGAAAGGAATTTGTAGCCCTGCGGTGTCCACGCTGCCCTGTGCTCAAGGCAAAGCTGTTGCAAAGGATTCATATGAAATTCAATTAACACACCAACAGCTTTCCTTTTCTCTCCTGCCCTAATTCCCACATTCCCGCTGAAATGACTGCATTACCGGCGATTATGCTAACCGCTTGGAGTGCACCATAAATTCACAGGTCTGGGAAAGGCTGTAACGAGAGCTCCTTAAATATGGGAAGGAGATGTTTGAGAAGATGGATCGCCGTGGGCTAGCGCTCGACCGGCAGTCGGCAGAGGGAACTTGTTTGTGAAACACATGCTACTAGCTGCTATACTGCTTCTAATGAGGCTATGGATACAAATAACATAATCATTAATGATTGAACCCCTCCATTTCCTCCTTGTGTTTTTTTTTCTTCTTTTTTTTTTGCCACAGCCCCCTGTCCTTTTTGGCAATTACTGTTTTACTAGATAGCCCAAGGCAGCAGCCTGCATGTGTGTGTCGGCTATGTATGGGAGAGAGAAAGAACCCAAAATATTTGAAATTCAAATAAATGAGTAATGTAAATAGTTTTGAGAGAGTTTACCCAGTGAACAATGGCCCCTTATGAGACACAAGTGCGACAGAGGGAGAGAGAACAGGACCGCTGGTGTGGGGATCGGAGCGGTGGGGGTTGGACGGATGATCCAACACAATGTGGCCCTTCTCCTAAAGCAACTTGTTATCAGGCGCTACGCAGAGCCCCCCATTCAATCTGCATTTAAATACATTTCAGTCCACTCACTCATTTGCATTCATTTCTCCCATTATATTTGAAAATGGCCAAATGTCTAGCCAGCACAATGTGGGAGCCTATCACCGGCCAGGGGAAGCCCACACCTGATGCCAATTTAGCCTGCTTGGATCTATTCATTGCCATGGTCTGATCTGACAAGTCCAGCTCTTCCCCATCCAGGAGACTTTTCAATTGGATCTGCTTGTGGTGACAAAATTGTTTTGCTCATTGAGGTTTGTTTTTTTTTCTTCTTTTTTTTCTGTACCCCCCCCTCCACACACACACACACACACACACACACACACCCCCCCCACCTCCCCCTTTCCCGTCTCGCTCTCCCCTCTCTCTCATCGTCACTCCCTTCTGTCTGTGAGTCTGGGTGTCTGTTTGGGAGCCATGGGAAAAGGAGAGGCAAATGATTCTCAGTGGCTTCTGATTTCCACTATTTGTTCAGCATTAGGCCCACTTATCTCTGAAAGAAAAAGCAACATGTGGAGAGAAAGTGACAGGCAGAAACTCAGCCTCACTAACAGGCCTATTGTGTGCTGAAGATCTGCATTCAAACATGAGGGGCCCTCTAACTCTTTCTCTCCATCTCTCTCTCTTTCTCTCTCTCTCTCTGTAAAACGCACACATACTTGTGCATAGACCTCTGTCGCAGTCAATTACTGCTGCTAATCTGTACTGCAATGGAGAGTAAATATTTCATTACTTTTTCAAATAAACAGTTGGTCTGAGCCCATGAAGTGTCATTTATCCTGTAAAAGGAGCGGTGACGTTCACATTCAATTACACCATAAAACCACTGAGCAGCTGAAGTGGACTTTTTTGTGCTGGGAGCACACTACTGAAATCATTAGACTTGGTCGCAACATCTTGAGATGAAAAGCTGAGTGGAGAGCCCGCCATTTACACTACAGCACCTTTTCTTTGGCCCAAAAACATTCTGTAAGCACTACCCCCCCCCCTTTCCCAAAACCCCCACCCCTTCATCCATAGTGTTCTCTGTTCCCTTGCTTTCATTCCTTTAAACCCCTTACCAGAAAAGTTCATCAGAGTTGGCATCTAAGAAGAGACACACACACAACACTGTTTTTTTCCACGACATACTAACTAAGTAGTGTTGTGTGAGATTAGCAGATGAAATAATGCAAGGAGCGGGCAGGGCAGGAGGGGAGGGGGACCGGCGGGGGGTTGACAGAGAGATCCCAGAGTCTACTGCTCATTAATCACTGCAGCGTCTTTGACCTTTCATTTGCCAAGGGCGCAAAAAGAGGAGGAGGAGGGTGGCCGCTGCCGCTGCCGCCGCTGCTGCTAACGCTGCCCAGGAAAGAAGGAGGGCGAGCGAGAGCGAGTGAGGGGAGAATGCTGGAGAAGGAGTGAAAAAGATGACCAAGGTACTGCGAGGTGGTAAAGATATGCTCAAGAATGCTCGGAGAAGACGCCACAACACATTCTTAATGAAGAGTGAAATTAATCAGCTTCACGGACTGTTAGATGAATCAGGCATTTCCCCGGCCCCTAGGTGGTATCAGCTGCTCTGCTCCGCTCGCCAGGCCTGATAAAGACCGATAGGCCCCTTGCCCATTTACACATGTTATTAAAAGAATTACAAAGATGTCTGCTCGCCTCCCTCCCCTTCACACCAGTCTGGGCTTTGGGAACCGGGTGCTGGAAATGGCAGGGGGGTGTGACATTAGCATCAGTCGTATTTTTAGCGTCTGGATGCTCAGCTCTTAGTTACCAGGTGGGATGGGGAGGGAGGAAGGGGAGGGGGTCACTGAAAGCAGTGAGGCAGTAATAGTGGTGAGAAAAGCTTGACACACCACAGCTATCAGAGAGTGTGTATCTGTTTGTGACTGAGAGGAGAAGCTGTGCAGCGGTAAATGCTGGATTGCGACAACGGTTTGGAGGCTGGTGTTGATTGATATGTACAACCATGCCTGTTATACATGATTACATCTCTATTGTCTGTTTTAACTTGGAAACACACTACTGTAATTAGATAATGAAGTCTCAATGTTTCACAACCAGAGTTCTATAAAAAATACTTTAATTTAAATAATTAAGCTACAAATAAGCATGAGAGAAAATAAATGATAATGCGGGCTAATCAAGTGAAAGTAATGACACTTACAGACTCAGTACAGAGGAAATGAGTGATACCAGGGTAGTATGGTTTAGCATTGAATATGGTGGGCAGTTATTAATATACATTTAGTCTTATTTTTAACCCTAATTGATGTTCAAGGTTAATCTAATCAGACCAATTGTACCTCTGAAGAGCCTGCTCCAATTTAATTGGCTATTTTTATTGCCTCTGTGCGATTTTAATTGAAACCAAAGGGGATCTAACAACAACTGTGACATGTTGATGTCTGGGGGATAGTTATAAATATGTGACAAAATATGTGCATTATTAATGTGATTTCTTAATGCATTATTGTAATGTGTCCCCAGAAACACAGAGATATTACTTTACGCAACAAGCGGGAGAAGGGTGGGGGCAGAAAGAAAAAAAAAAATCATTTCATCCTGAATATGTCAACAAAATAATACAGAGACATTTTCGTTTGACTCCAGGCAAGTTTAAAGATTTGAATCATTAACATTCCAAAGAAAATTTTGAATATGTCAAAAGAAAAGCTCGTGGTTATGCAGAGTGCAACAAACACTGGTAAAGCCAGCATCTCCATCCTGTGTGCATTGTGAGACAGTTAAGAAAACTGGCCTTCATTGAGTTTATACAGTTTTCAAAGTTGGTTAACTCAGCTGTGAGGATATTCTATGCTTTTTTTCTTCTTTTTTTTAAGGGCATCAGATTATGTGTTCCAGCAGGATTCAAGAACAGTGCCAAACTGAAAAGCGATGAGACCATTTAAAATATGTTTTAAAAAAGTGTCATTGATTCAAAAGAAGAGATTACATTGTGCCTGAGACAGGCGTGAACATTAGTATGAGACTCCTGGATCAAATTCTGCACGGCAGCAGTAGCCATTGATGATATCGATCAAAATCATGGCTATCACCACTATACCTGGACCATCAGCTGGCACTTTGAAACTGTGCTTCCTCTTCTCATAGACAGTTGTGCACATTTTCCATTATGTATGAATGTGTCTTCAGTTTTTTTCCCATTTGGCAGAACTGTGATATTACAGTTAAAAGGTTTATTAATTGCATGCCTGCTTCCTGCTGACAGATCCACTGAGAATTTAGAGGCACGGAGAATTCAACGCTGGGCGAGTGTTGTTATTTGTCCTCATAGGAATGATAGCTACTCTTTACCAGTGCTTTAAATATCAGGCCTATTTCCAGAGCTCAAATGACAGAGGTTAAGATAAGGAAAGATATGGGGAGAAGAGAAAGAGTGGGACAAGTTAAAAATGCACTCCTATGTTTGCGAAACAGGGTACAAACGGGGCCCGTATAGTCCCACAGTAAGAGTGGAAAACACCACCTACTCAAGCCTGACATCTGTATAAAAACAAAAATAATCTGCTGTCAGCAGAATGTTCAATGACTCCTATCACCCGGTTGCTGATAAAGACTCTGGCCGCTGTAAGGATTGGGCTGTTATGCGAGGGGCTCAGTGGATCGGAATGCATGCTAATTGCCATCAGAAATATGTGGTGAGCCTTACAATTTCTGGCATTGCTCCGCACCTTGGCGGAGGACGTGCCAGAAGGGTTCCAGCAAAACAAAGATTAATGAACAGTGTTGAATCGCTGTAATGCCATGTCAACAGTACCATACATTTCATTACAGAGGTCACCAGTGCTTCTACGTTAATGCCATGCGAAAAAAAAATGTTCACAGCACAAGTCTTAGTCCCTCCAGCAAGCTGAAAACAGGAGATAAATATTTTACTTGTTGGATGATATTATACTGTTGATGTGATTACACGGAGCCATTTCCAGTGGCCAAATGCACATTTACTCAGCCAAAGGTATAAAAAAAGGGCATGGAAAATAGAAAAGTTCACAGCATCGCCACGGTGACAGCAGAAAAATATATTAAACGTGTCAGTATAATCCAGTGTGTCAGTAAAACCTGATGCTCTAAACAGGAGCAAACCTCCCCTTTTAAATAATTGATATTTTCTGATTAAATGTGGCAGTTTGGAGATAATGAATTCTTTATAGTGTGCCTTGAGCAACTCAACAGCTTTGCCCTGCATGACAGCTTTATGGGGCGTCTTTTTTGCCCAAATTTTGAAAGTTTAACCTATGTAGATCAATGTGCTTCCTTAAAAGAGTTTAATAAATTAAAGTGCAGGGGGCTTTTTTTTTCCTCAGCGAGCAGAAAAAGCTGATGAGACAGGTTTAGTTTAATCTCAGGCAATAGAAGTCATTAACCATTCTCCCAGGAATTAAAATATAGCTTGCCCTTTTCTTCTCTCACTTATCATTAGCATCACTTTAATCTCCCCGCGTTTCACACTGCTATTTTAATCATTACTTACTGCCTTTTGACAACTGAAGAACATGGCTTCTCCCCGCTCAGGCAATATCCTGATTTTAGCTGACAAAATGTAGGACATCATTTAAAAATATCTAAATTTCCTCTTCCCTTTATATTCTTCTAACTTCCACACTTCAGACCCCTGAATGTCTGTCTATTTATATCAAAGAAAGCACAAAAGACGAGGGGAGATTGAGTGGAGGACATTCAAAAATGTAATTGGAGTTAGCTGCAAGGGTAACAAAATGTGGAATACAGTTTATTTGTATCTATCGTGCTACATTAATGGATGGTGGATTTGACATATTGCTCTATGTGGGTCATGCAGGGTGCTAGGGGTATATTTGTATGCCCTTGAATCAATGAACATTTACAACATAAACCTCACGTCTCCAGAGCAGAATATAAATAAAGTATTATGGCCAGTCTCACTCAATGACAATGACAGATGTAGGGCAAGCAATTTCTCCAACTTTTGTTTCTTTATTGTTACTGGTAACAGTAGAATTGAACAATGGCAGTGGATCTGGAGCATGATTAATTTGGAAATGATGAAAAAAGGGGATACAATGGCCTACAGCTGATAGTGTATTATATTTCTAAATCTGGCATTGTGTGAAATTCGTAGTTTGGGGATTTCGTGATCTAAATTCAGCAAACTTCCATTTTTATTTATTTTTTTGAACAAAATAAGGTTTAAAAAAAAAAAAAGCATTTCATGTGACACAGTACAGATGAGCCACATAATTCCCTTGGTTCAGTTGTTTAATTTACAGAGAGGTAGCTCACACGGCTCCATGTTTATGCAAATAGATACATTTTGCATCATTACATTTCAATTGACTGATTCAACAGTAATCCATCTGAAGCTAGAGCAGTTCTCCCCTAAAATACATGAAATTGAACTAATCTGCTTTCCCCTCAGTGACTCGATACTTCGCTGCCTTTTCTAAAACTGTGCCAAGATTAAAAGCATTACCAAAGAACAGAAACCTCAAGTCCTTTAGATTAGTGTTCAATTACTTAATCCTTTAATAGAATTTGAATTTTGTCCAAAACAACAAAGTACCTCAAATGCACAATATTGCTTCTGTCAAAAACAACAAGCAGATTAAATAGAACTGTTGCGGGATTGTTTTAACTCTTCAAATTCGGTGCACGTGCAACTCTTTTACAAGCGGGAAAACTGATATAACGATCAGCTAATGAAACATATGGATGGCATATTGTCCTAATGAGCCACACAAGAAAATGTGGAGCATGAGACTCAAACTCAAAGGCAGTCTCTAAGAACTCTCCACTACTAAGGGGAATAAAAGACGGTGTTTTCATTTCCTCATCATTAGGATGTTTTTTTTCCCCCGTACCTGCATTCTGCAAAGACCCATGTCCCAAGTCTAGCCTCTGATTGGCTCTGACCCCGATGTTTTGACCCTAACCATCTCGCTCCTAACGAACCTAACCGATGAGGGCGACGGGTACTATCCAATCAGATGCAGAGCAGGGTGGGTCTTCTCGGAATGCGGGTGGGAAAAAGAAAACAAGTTGCACTGGGCCCGCGCGTGTGAAAATGAAACCCTCCCTCCTTTTTTCCTCTCTTCAAAACCCTGCGCCTCCCTCCCTGTTCTCCTGCGTCAATTTAAAAATCAACACTCAACTTGTTCTCTAAACGGTTGGGAGCAGTTTATGAACATTTCGACAATAAAATCCCCTCCTCTTACATCAAAAAGGAGCCCCGATTCATTTCTGATCTCTATCCAAGTTCAAAGGCTAAGTTAAAGTGTTACATCAAAGAAGCATGTAATCAAAGACATGCAGCTGTTAAAACAATCTTTTGTTAGTTCATTGTCTTCAAACCAGACTCCTCACAAAATCCCCAAATGAAGGGAAGCAGAATCAAATAAGTTACATTCAATCATTTGGAGTGGGAGGCTTTGGTGTCATGCTAGAATAAATGCAACACTAAAGATTTACTACTATTTACAGCAGCTGAAGCAGTACAATAAGGCTGGTATCCTGCCGCAGGAAAAACTACCATGGTCCTCTTAAATATGCCAAGGGCTCGAGGCACTGTAAAATATGCCCTAGACAAAAGTGAGGCATTTTGACAAATTAAGCACCTATTTATGAAGGCTACACAGTATATTTGATGCTGTATCCTTGCCTCTCCTGCAAGGCTCTGTGGCTCTGTTTGAGCAGTATAATGTCCTATCAGTCTTTGCTCTGTGGCCTGCTGCACTGTGTCATTTGATTTCCTTCACAAGGGCAACTTGCAGCTGTATTAACAAGTCCCTATCACTGTTTGATAGCATTGAAATTTTAATGCCAGACCAGCCAAAAGGAAGTGTATGGACGAGAGAAGGGAGGAGGAAAAAAAAAAAAAAAAGGGAGAAAAAGGAAGCTTTGTCAGTCCAGTGGCTGGCTTAATTATTTAATATGCGTTAGCGCCTTGCTTTAATCCGACCCTAATGTACATCATCAGGGGTTACTGTTGAGATAGAGAAAGGGGCTGTCAATCAGGGCATGGTCAAATTATACCTGGACTCCATTAGGTTTAAAATAGAGCGATGAGGTCTAGCGTGAGTCAATCAAATCATTTGAGGATGGCTGTTATGGTTATTACATGGCACTTGTTATGGAACCTGCTTTTACCTTTATTACCATGGCTGGGGAGTGAATGATCACTGAACTGCACCTGTTGTTTTCATGCAAAATGTTATTGTATATTTTTTCCTGGAACTCTCTGCTTTATATCGTCCCTCATGCAGAGAAAGTGAAACTGTACAAGCCATCTGTCTCTTACCGAACGTTCGCAGAATGTAACAATGTGGGTATCAAATTGCAGAGTGACAGATTTTTTTTTTATTGTTTGGCCAGCAGGGAGTGAAAAAGTATGGAAAAGGTCAAATTTGGAAGGATGAGTACTAACCTATGCATCAGAAGATCCGAAGAGGAACGGAGAGGGACGCCACATGGAAAAAAAGAGAAACAAAAGGAAAGAAATATGAGAAAAAGTTAGAATAATGATTAAAGAAACCTATTTTTCCAAGTGTACAACTCAACCATAATGTGTTTGATCTGCAGAATAAAGAGTTTTCCCTTTGTGCTTTCAATTTTTGGGCATAACTCCTAAGATGAGCGTAATTGCCAAATAAGACAGAGCAGATGCATCTGTTCTGTTAGCCGTCCACAAAATTCTGGAGGGAAACTCGAGCAAGTGAACAACTGACAATATGTGTAAAAAGAGATTGTGGAACATTTTCATTTGGACTGTTTGTAAACATGACATGAGCTGTATAACTGCCAGCCGCTCTTAACAGCCACATTTCCAACTAACAAAAAAGAGGTGGCGGTGGGGGGGGGGGGAGACAAATTGCCAAAAATGACATTATCATTTCCGTATATGTCACAAGGCAAGTAGATCTATGTCAGCCATTCAAAAGGAAAGTGTGTGAACCTGCTTGTGAGTGTGCCTCAGTGTGTGTTTGTGTGTGTGCGTGCGTGTGTGTGTGTGTGTATCCTTGAGTTTGTAAGTGAGTGAGTCTGTGTGTGTCTGACCTGCTCCATCTGGAGGATTCGAGCACTCGGGGGCTGTCACACAATAGGGAGACGAAAGCCCGCTGAAGGATAACAAATGACTTCATGGCAAAACAGCCATTGAAATTCTTTCAGTATGTGGCATTAAAAACAACTGAACAAATAGAGATAAGAAGGTGGGTAGGATTTGAAATGAGATTTTTTTCCCCCTCTCTCTCTCTCCCACCCCCCCCTCTCTCTCCCTTCCTCTCTGCCTCAGCTTAAAAGCTAAACAAAACAAATGGAGCTTATTACTGCAGATTACCTTACACTGGACAGATTCACCGCATGAGGCCCAGTGTAAACAGTGTCTTTCTCTCAGTGTACTAACTATGTGCCATTTATAACAGTGAGCAATCATATCCACAGTGCCCATAGATAAAGCAAAATATATCCTGGCCAGCAGTTTAATAATATAATTGTTTAAGGGGCTGTTTCCATGTGGGTTACCATAGCAAACACTGATAAACCAATTAGACTCTGTTATATTACTGCTTATATTACCTCTGCATAAACAGAGGCTGCCATAGGAGACTGACTGGGTGCAATGAGCCAAGGGAAAAAGCTGAGCCCTTCAACCTTCTCAAACCGTCACTCAGGAGGTGTCAGGACACATTGTTAACACAGCCAGCACAATAGTCTTTTTTTTTTTTGTTTCAATTGATTTGTTCAAAAAGTTACATTAAATGTACTTTACAGTCTTTTTGACCAGTTTAATCGAATCTTTTCTTGTACCTGTGACTGATGTAAAGCACCGCCATCTTTTCCAGAGACAGAAAGACAGCTGATAGCACATAAAATATTTATTTTGCGAGGTCATTTTCTTTACATTTCCTCTTGTGTGAAATAGCCATTATCTACATTTGAGGTGTAAATGGTCAAAGGAGTGGAGTTGAAAGGCGGCATGAGTCACGTTAGTCAGAGGGAGCGACAAAACGTACAGCCACTGCACAGAAACAACCTGCTCAAAATTTATCATGCGCCCTAGTCGGCCTAACAATCAGGCGTTAAAGAGAACAAAAGCCCATTCCAAATAAATTCCCACTGTATTTGTGCTGGGATTTGATTTACTGGCCTGTGGGGAGGCACCATTTGGTAGCACAAGAAGAGGCGGGGAGAGGTAGGTGGTGTCTGAGAGGAGAGTGTGTGTGTGTGTATTTGTGCGCGTGTTTATGTGTGTGTATGAGGGGGCTGGGCACCAGGGGATGGTGGGTAGGGGGGTGCTCATGTGCCAGAAGTGTTTATTGTGTCATGGTGATTTATTGAGTGAGCTTCATTTCACTGAATGTTCTCAGATATTTATTTCCCTAAAGGCCTCACAAAGATATGAACAGGCCTGCATCCACATATGTCATCATTGCCCATTTTACAGCGTCAGGAGATTTCTCTCAAACTAAGAGGGGGAAGAAAAAAAAGAGAGAGAGAGAGAGAGCAAGAGAAATAGCTAGTGGCGATCAGGGCACCTCTCCATCAAAGCCCTGTAAACAATGGTACCTCAGCAACACGGAAATGGCATTTTGGAATATGGCTGACGACTTTTCAGCGTTCATCCCTTCTCCTCTCGCCACTCTTTCCTGCCAAATACATACTTACAGAGCATACATAATTTAAATCAAGACTTAGAGGGCCCACTCAGCAAGACTGGTTCAATGGTAAAGAACTCCTTTAAAGCCTCAAGTTTTCATTGCATTACAGTTTCTACCTCCTTAAGTAGAACTTCAGGCTGCACTAAAGGCTCAGAAAAGCCACCGTGAAAAGAAGGAAATAATCTAAATTCAAATAATCCCTGGACATCACAGATTGTAAAGTCAGAGGCAAGAATTTTAGATCTGAATGGAGTCGTTTGAAATCCCTTAAATTTTACATAATTTGCTGAGTCTTGCTCTATGAAAAAAAAACAAATAAATTATGAGTAACCTAGCATCTGAAATCTGATTAGAAAAAGGAATATTCAGCTATTCTTCATCAGAAAGCATGAGGATATTCTTCAGTGCTGTTATTAGACAACTTTTCCTCGCATGATTCAAATACAGACGTCTGATAAATGAGCATGTGTTTTCCGAACAGATGCGAGATTGATTTTAAGCGCAAGACAAAGACGGAAATTAGTTTAATATTAGTTTTGGCAGGACGATGAACATATGTTCATTTTGAAATCCGATTTTTAACATGTGATGGCTTAACGAATGAGGGTCAGTGCTATCTTTCCATTGTTTAACAAAAAGGTGGACAGGCAGATCAAAAGCCTATTTGGTTTCACCGTGTTTATGAGTGTTGACAGGTGTTTTTTTTTTCTTTTCTTTTTTTTTTCAACTTGAATACAGTTTTACCTGACTTTTTTTTCTCTCCAAAAAGGCCAAGGAGTGTTATGGCAAAGTACTATCTGGTTGATTCTTATTCTGTGGGGGTAGAGAGCGGGTGAGGCAGCCAGATGGTAGGAGTCTTTGATTCTCCAGATGGCTGTTCTGTGTGGTGCTCAGTGACACTGGGCAGGCTCATTGACATGCTGCCTCCCTCCCCTCCATCTCTTCGCCTCCTCTTCCTTCACCTCCTCCTCCAACATAGTCACTGTTACGAAGATGGATACCAGCCCCCTGGCCTCTAGCCGCAGATCTTGAGAGGATGGGATGGGACTTTCCACTTAGCCCACCAAAGAAAATGTCAATGTTTGGGATCATATTGATGACACCCATTTGCCACTGTCAAATCTACCTAAATTGTCTATGGGAGGTGACTGCGATTGAAACTAAAATGATTTGAGGGATGAGCAATCACTGAGGTCAGTTGCAGCATGTCTAAGTTTTGTATCAGGGTTTCAAATTCAGCTCTCAGTTCTGCAATTCTTCAATCTCACGTAGCAGCATGTCAAAAGACACATGTTCAGCCTCTCTCTTTATTAAAATTGTGCACGATCTTATTATCATTATTGTATATTCTATGTTTGGCAATGTCACAATGCATGATTAAACTTTCTTCTTTTATGTGAAAATACAACACATCATTATTAAGTTATTTTATCAGTGTGTATAAATTAGAATACCCGACATAGACTGCTGACATAGAGAAAATTGTCATCTTGACCCCCATCATTATTTTTATGGGAGGAGAAAACACACCCTCGCCATACTCACTGCTGGAAATGAATCTACATTCATGCACATCTAAATTAGCCAGTTAAGCAAATCTTGGCCTAATTTGACTTGGACCAGTTAAGACCGTGTTTCTGCAGATCAGCCAAGCTCTGGCATTAAACGCTCCCTGCTTTTATTCCCTGACCCCTGGTGCACCTCTCCTTTTGGGGTCATATCATCATTACCATAGTGCAAGCTCAGAGACTGTGTTTCTGTGTGCCTTAATTAATGTGTGTTTATAGGGGGCCACAGGAGTGAGTGCACTTAATGAAACATTGCTACGGTAGCCTCCGGGGTCCAGAAAGAGACAGCTTCTCTATTGTGCTGCTTATTCTTACAGGCTGTAAACACTTAATTGATCTGAGGAGCATATTTCACTGCACATTCAAGGGAAATCCTTTTCGAATTGGGACCGTTTATGATTACTTTTTAACTTCTCTTTCAGGGAGTCGTGTGTGTGTTTATTTGTGCAAAGCAAGGGTTAATTGATGATAAACTGAATGCAACACAAAACAGGGAAGATAGGTGGGGAAAAAAGGTACAGATGATGATGATGATGCTACCGAAAATGATCTCTGATTGTTGTGATGTCACGTCTGGGAGTCTGGTCGGGGTGTGTGTGTGTGTGTGTGTGTGTGTTGGTGCTATAAAAAGGCCTGGAGGTCCCTCTCCTGTGGTGGATTGCTTTCCTCTAGCAAAGAGTGATCCCGTGTGTGTGTGGGACTGTGTCTGCGTGCGCGTGTGTCTGTGTCTGTGTGTGCACTGGGGCCGATGACAGGGGCCATGGCCTCCACACCCGGGGGACCGCCAATGAGAAAGAAGCATTTCCTCTAACATTCCATGGGTCACAAAAACAATTTGCCCAGAGAAAAGTGGCTAAACAGCCGCAATGCTACTCAGTGGAGCTGGGGGATAAAAGAGAAAACTAACTGCCGGGTTTCCTTCAACTTTAATGGAAAGGAAACCGTGTGAAATGCCAAGCGGTTAAACAGACAGAACATGACAGCGTTTAAAAATATTATTCTTCCAGTTTGACGTCGGTGTATAATTAATAAGTTTGCCGTTGTGTGTTCTGAAACAGTTCTGCATTGGAAGAAACAAATTCATTTTTCACGCTTCAATTGCTTTGTGATTACTGTTAATCGAGAACACAGAATGATTCCCTACTTCATTAAACTGTACACATACCATGTCTGCAGCAACAAAAAAAGAAAAAAAGCAACTACGTGACTAACCCCTCTGAAGTGTACCCATCCCAGCCATTCCTGACTCTAAATACGTCCACTTCAGTTGGGCATATTATCTAAATATAAACAATCAGCCGCTCGCGCACACATACACACACATGATTATCTGCTGTCCTTTAATCAGCACACAGTCTGGACCCCTGGAGAACATTCATGATGACATAACATCAGGTCAAGTGAAAACCGGTGTAGGAACGCTCCGGCTAAGCTCACCACAAATAAGCCATAGCTGATAGAGACCTACAGCTTTACTACTGCTCAAGAACACACATGCCCCCCCACCTCACCCCACCCCACCCACCCCTTTTTTTTCTCTTTCTCTCTCTCACAACCCAAATGGGCTGACTTCTGGGACAGGTACAGAGAACAGAGCGGACATTCCTCAAAATACTCCCGATCTAGGACAAGTGAAAAACAGACAATGACAAGTGGCTGGTGCAGTGTTACTAGGACAGTAATCTGAAGACGTGGGGCAGAGGGAGGGGGCTGAGGTGGGAAGGTGGGGGAGAGGAAAAAATAAATAAATAAATAGCCTATGTCAAAATGACCGTGAAGCTTGCCAGTGATAAACTACCGTGTTGTGGGACGCCGTGCGTTTAGGGAAACGGCGCGGCTTGGCTTATCCCTTTTTTGCTCATCCAGATAAAAAAAAGTTGGCGAGGAGCGAGAAGTGGAAGTTCTCTCGCTGGCTGAGTATGAAAATGTGTTTAGCGGCAGTCTTAAGAGGAGTTGATTGGGGGTGGAGGATTCTCCCTGAACACAGTGCTTTTTTCCCTGGGAGAGCGAGGCCAGGTAGTTAATAGGGGTCAGAGCCAGGGCTGAAGTGTAAATTGGCAGGGGTGCATCAATTAGAGGGTGGCAGAGGCTAGGATAAGGAGAGGAGAGAAGAGCTAGATGGAGCAGGAGACAAGCATATAATCTTTATCGCCGCCGCGAGATGTGTGTGCGGGAGGTCTGTCCAAAAGGAGAGAGAAAGAGAAAATGCTTAAAAATATTGCACAAGTTAATGAGACAAAGCACTGCCTTTATATCCGTGTTCAGAATGAGATTTGAGTCATCACTGTATTGCAAAGTGCAGCATGTCGAGGTAAGGCTGGATGTGTTATGTTCAGTCCTTTCACTTTCTGAAGAAATAAAAAATATGCTTTTGCTGCTTCTCAAGGATCTGCCTCTGTTTGCATGAAAGGGAAAGACTCCACACCACTCAAACCACCTGGATACAGAAGAAGCACTTAAACATGTGTAGAATTACAAAGGCACAAAAATAACTCGAGTAGGCTTTCTTTCTCTTGTGGATGGTAACGTCTGTGTGTACGTACAGCGGACGTGCGCGTGTGTGTCAGCCGACGTGCCTTCTTGCTTTCTAATGCGCGTGTGTGCATCTGCACGACTTATTCAAAAGGAGAGGTATTTGATTATATTGTGTTCACCTATCCAAGTGATCCAAATGATTTGAACATTGAGCATTGGGGCAGAGGGGCACTACAGAGCTTACATTTGCAATCTTATACCGTTTAAGTGTATATTGGAAAAAAGACAATCTCGCTTATTGAACACATTCACCCTGGAGGGCAAACTGCTACGGTAATGAACACCACACTCTCAGAGAATTACAGTGTCCTTTATCCTTCCGTAGTGGAGGATGAAAAAGGATCTGGCCGCCACGTACACACACGCGCGCGCGCGGTGGGATGGAGAGAACAGAGGGGAGAAGTAGTAGAGAGGGAAGGCGAGCAAACGCGCATTTCAAGACCCCCATAAACCTGTAAACAAAATCTGTGGAGCAGATAAATTATAAAACGCCACAATGCAATTAAAGCCAAATTCAATTTGAGCGCACACTGTCCATCTGTCACGGTGAAACAAAAGCCGAGAACCTCCATTATTACCAAATCCCTGCTCCCGTTAATTTTCTTGCACTGAGATTTTTTAGTTTCTAAGAGCGGGCCGTACTTAAATGCCAGGGTTGCTCACTCAGGGCTGCATCCTCTGGAAACAGCCTCCAGATGCTCCCAATCAGCCCTCATCAAACTGCCACCTCTCTTTGTCCAATAAGAATATATTTTTTTCTCCTCCACTCTCTCTCTGATCTTAATGAGGTTTTTTGTTCTGCAACAATACAGCAAAACAAGGATACCTCTGGAGAGAAGCACCATAATCTGCATTCACCAGCGTTTGCTTAGGGTGTGACAGAAATTAGTGATATAAAAAAAATCGAATCGTCTAAATAAGAATTCTTAGCGTGGCGTGCTTCTTCTTTTTTTCTGAATGTTCTTTTGATCACATCGGCATGTCTACAGCGGATGTCTAAAAGCTCCTCTAACAGGTGAGAAAATAACAGCTGATACAGTCACAGTGTGCATCTAAGATATTTAGTCAAGCTCTGGTGAATCATTGTGTACGCTTCCTTGGTCCTGGTGAAATAGAAGCGCTCCTCTTCCTAATCCTGTTTGGCCACTTTAGAAAGAGAGATAGAGATCTGTGCCCCAGAATCTAAGAGTGGGGTTCAAGGGACTGAGCTTCCACTGCTTAAAGCTAAGGCGGGAGGGGTGGGGAGAAAAAAAAAATACACTATCATCTTCAAAGGTTGAAGAGTGTGTCAATTTAAAATCAGAAATGTATCTGGCATCTTTATGCTTCTTAAACTACAATACATCTCGGCTGATTAAAGCACATCAAAGACTGCTCATTCATTCCTTAGAGCAAAGAGGGGAGATTTTAATTGCAAAATGTTAAACCTCACAATTAAAGGCTTTGTGCTGCTCAGAACTAACCCAAACACAACCATTAAGGACAGCATACAAATTAGCCTCAGCACGAATGAGACTCAGGGACGAGGACGGTGCTGAGAGGCGCGCAAATGATAATCTCGCCATCAGAACCATCTCAAGGTACCGTCCACGCTATTAGAGAGTGAGCATACAGCTGGAGATAGGCTTTTCATGATCTCTCCCCCTCTCTCTTTGACACACTGCTAACGAGGGACGCAAATAAAAAGGTGTTATTGGGCCTCATCACTTCTAGTTTTGTCTTAGATAAATAGATTTAGACAGTGGAAATATATGTATGTGTATATATACAAGAGTTCATATAAAGATTTAAATAATATGGAGACATAGATGTACGTGTGCAAGCAAGTGCGCAACCACACAGACATGCACACACACACACACACACACACACACACACACACACACACACACACACACACACACACACACACACACACACACACAGATACACACACCATTGAGGTGTCAGTGTGTCAGAAAGGGCTGTGCCTGCCATGATAAGAGGCTGACAATGATACTGTACAGCTATTAGGCTGGAAATAGCCTGCCAATACAAACAGTTGTCAGGCCAGCCCATTGTCAGGCTCTGGATTTACAGTGAAGCCCAAAGAATTTAGTCAACTGCACTTTTGTAGGTAGTTTCCTGAGCCTATTCAGAGCATTGTTTCCCTTCAAAATACTGGAGCATTAATAAGGAAAAATAAACACATTGGAAAAGGTGTGACAGTAAAAGATCACGGCATGCACAATGCACACACATGCCTCCGTGTAACAAGCGCAGAGCCCCCTTTTTACAACCCCTCAGAGTAACAACCGTGTCTAATTAAAATTCACATTTCAAACCAAAAAATAAATAAAGGGGAAACAAGCCATCTTTGAACGATCCCGTCCGTCCTCGCCCTGGTCATGAATTTTCAGATAAACACTGCGATACACTGAGAGTAGTGCCACATTAATTAAAAGCCTTGATAGACGCGGCTTCCATCTAACAGACCTATCAGGAATTAAATTTGTATCAGCGGCAGAAAGAGCAGTTGAGGGGTCCCTCAGGGGGATTAATGAAACAGACTTTCATAGAGGAGTCATCAGAGCCCTGGGCTGAGGGGAGGAGGCGGGAAAGAAAGGGCCAGCAGCAGGATGTCATGTGTGGGACCGTCGCGTCACTGACCTCTCATTTCATACTTTAATAAAGTCGCACCCAGGTGTCCTTGATGCCTTCCAGTCGCCTGGGGCTCTGGGAAAAGCTAAACAGGAGGCAGCCATAACATAATTCTGAATGCTCACCCCTCCCTTCTCTGTGGCGGTTGTGTTATACATCCATGGGCATGCACACACAGGCAGACCTGTGAGCTCACACAAAACATAATGTAGGTTTTCAGACACTCGATATGTTTTCTGATGCCTCGATTGTACAGATTCTATCTAGATGAAAGCGAGCTTTGGTTGAGAAACATGAGGCTATTTCCTCATCGAAGTATTCAACTCAACCATTCAACTTGTGCAATACAGTAAGAAGCAGGGTTACATCAATTCTGCAAAACAAGCCTAAAATTGTGTGGAGCTGGTATATGTTTGCCATGTCAGTTCAGCTCAGTTCATGATTTACTATCATGTGCAGTTGGTTACAGGAAATTGGAACGGCGCTGACTTGCTTTCTGAATTGTGGTCGAGACAGTTTTCTGTTGAAAACAGAAGCAGATTATCTCGATGAGAAGGCAGCAGATTTAGAGATGTACAGTAAGCAATATGTTATCACAACACAGTCAGCCCAGACAGCTGCTATCTGTCATAAACTCCGGCTATTGTTGGCCACACTACACAGCAACATGTGACCTAATCTAGATGAGCAGCCACTGAGCAAATACAGAGTGGAATGGTGTCATTTTTAATAAAGCTGTTTTATGGACTCCAGTCAACAGAGCCAGAGGAACAGGCTGAAACTTCCTTGTGCAAATGATATGGCAGTAGGAGTTTCATAACTTCCTCTGCTCAGACAAGCCTGTGGCAAGTCTCCTAACAGAGCACAGTGCAGCAGCCGGAGAGAGAGAGAGAGAGAGAGAGAGAGAGAGAGAGAGAGAGAGAGAGAGAGAGAGAGAGAGAGAGAGAGAGAGAGAGAGAGAGAGAGAGAGAGAGAGAGAGAGAGAAAGAGAAAAAAAAACTCAGCCTTATCAAGATTTTACAGAGACATTTCTTTAATTAGTTTTAATATTTCTTGTTTAGATAATGTCAGCCAATTGACAATTCGGTCCCAAACGGAACAGGAGGTGGGGTGGTGGGGTGGAGGGGTGGGGGGCTCTGCACTTCTCTGATATACAGAGAAAATGGCTGATTAAAAAGATTGCTTACTTCATTTGATTTAAATGCATATGTATACTTTGGACAGGAATCAAGCACCTTTACATGCACACTAAAACTTTCGGTGCGGATCTTATCGCCAGCGTCTGAATGCTATCGCCGGGGTAGTATTTGTTGAATTGGTGAGTAAATTATCGAAGAAAGAAAGCTATCTCCGAAACATTAACTGTGCAAACATGCGGTGGCTTTTATGCTTTCCTAGTGCTCTATTTGCTGCCTGGAAGGCGATGTGGACGTGAAGAGTTCTCACTGGTGACAGAGCGGTGATGGAAAAATAATTAGTGTTGCCGAGGAAAAGTTTCCTCTCTCGGAGATCTCAGACAAACACGCTGGGCCTCAAACCCAAAACAATGTTGATCAAAGCACGTAAACATCTGGAGCAATGAGACTCCTGCCTTTGGAACAAAGATATCTATTTATATTTTTCCAAGATTTCCACTAAAGATAAGCAGACTGTGTGCATGTGGGAGCACTTAGAATACCAAAGGTTTTAGAGTGTGATACTGTAGCCTACCTGCATATCCCCCCACCTGTCTTTCCTCTAATCTTTGTTTTTTCCACAATCCTCACTCCCACATTAACACATTCTCAGGCTTTTGTAGTCATGTCGCCTCTCCCTAACCACCTATCTCTACGTGTGCCCCCCCACCCCCTCCGCCACCTCCCTCGCCCCACCTCCCCCCTCCTCTCCTGTCTCTCCAGCACACACCTTTTCTCTCCACCGGGCAGCAGGTGTTGAGTGTGTTTACTCCCCCCGCCCCCATCACCCCGCTACCCACCTCCTTTCTACCTTTCCCTCTCTAAGGCTCTCTTTTCCTTTCTGTCTCTCTCTCTGTCTTTCTATGTGTGCGTGTGTCTCTCTCGCTCTGGCAGCTGGCAGGAGGAAGGAGGAGGCTAACAGCTGCACATGAGGGCGGGTGGAAAAAAAACGCGCACAAGGCAAACAGCTCCAATCCCCCCAGGGTTGTCAACTCCAATCCCCCCAACCTCTGGCGTTTTTTAACCAGGCAAACAGAGGGGAAAACTGTTGCAGTCGGAAGACATCAGCCCCCCCCCCCCGTTCCATCAGTCCTACCTGGTGAGCTCAGCAACGGTGAACTGGGTTTATGCTCCCAGAGGGTCTGTGTGCAGAGCGGTCTGGTAGCCTGCATGAGAAGTATCCACTTAAACGCACTTACTACCATTTAATAATTTCGAGTTTAGAAAACATGTCACTTCCAAATGGAGAGTGTGCTGGAGGTACTTACATCTGCTGGAGAAAAACACCAAACAACGGACACCATCAGGGTGCTTTTTTCTCTCTCTCTCTCGCTTTTTTTTCAGCCCTCTCAAAGTCTGAGCTGCATACATGCGTGTGTGTGTGTGTGTGTGTGTGTGTGTGTGTGTGTGTGTGTCGTTTTCACAAACAGCATCAAAATACATGAGATCAGCTCTCGGGCTTTGTTTGGCCCTGGCAAGGTTAGGCCAGCCTCATTCCAAATTTCCTGAGGGGGAACAGAGAGAAAAACGATTCCATGCAGATAAATCACTCTCACAGATCAAAAGACAAATCAGTGGCATAGACAAAAGATGCTGACTTGCAGAGAACAATGGGAGACAGGGTAGACGTAGGTATCAGAGGAGCAGGCCCTAAGATCCCCAGCCCCGCTCAATCAAACCTGCTAACCAGGGTTTGCATACTAGGTCAAACAAACTCTGCTACTGCGAGAGAGAAAGTGTATTTAAACTGATCTTGTTGAGCTATATTTGGGGGGGTGGGGGGTGTGTGGGGAGGGTGCTGAGCTCTGACTGTTTAGTTTTGCAGAAGTACAAGCAGATTGAGTTTCGGGGATTTGCAAACTCATCTTCTCGACTTGATTTAATAGCTACCTTGAGTGTGGGAGATGTGCTGGTTTAAAAAGAAATATGGGAAGGAAAGAAAGACAGGGGGTAAACTATTTGATATAGAGCACCTGCGTGTGTGTGTGTGTGTGTACGGGTAGTTGTGTGCACGCATGTGTCGCTGTGGTTTGATGTATGTGTTCAGCCCGGCTTTCTATAGTTCTGCATCTAAGACAAGAAGTCCTGTCCCATGCAGCCCTTCACGCATCGCAGCCCACAGTCCTCTATTAACTTCTTCAATACAAGCAATAAATAAATATATGGAATCCACAACTCTTTACCATCCACTCATCGCTTTGGAGAATCGAGGTGTCACAGAGAAAAAGAGCCCTTTGGGAAAGTAACGCGTAGGAGACGAGGGACGGCGGCGCCCCCCTCGCCAATATTACCTTTTGATCAAACTGCTTTTTACAAATATCAGAGGAAGCAACACGTCACTTTTCACAAGCTCTGTTCTCTGTTTAGTTAAATAATTCTCACAAAAGGAAAGGGTCATATGAAAAGCACCTTGTGACTTCGCTTTTAAAGCATATTTTATAATGTTGAGCACCAAATTATGTTCAAAAACACAGTTCACCATGCACCACTGACAGTCATCATTTGATCCCCTCCTCTGAGATCCATGTATGATAACACATCAATTTAGATTAAGGTGACATGAAAGAGAAATGTAAAATAGGTTTCAAGGGGGAGGAGCTGATGCATTTGAGATGAATAATATGATATTAAAATTAACATGATGAGCTTCGGCTTCAGTCACAATTGACCTGCTAAGTGTACTTAACAAGAAAATATTTAACATTTCAAGCTCAGGTAGCCAGATAGGCTGTAATAGCTGCCCGTGAAATCTGCTGAACTTGTCAAAAAAAAAAAAAAAAAAAAGTCACACGTCTTGACATCGGGCTTTATTCAAATATCGGAGGAGGATTGGAGGTCCGATAAGGTCAAAGGATTTACCTAACAGATTTGGATGGAAAGCTAGAGCCCCCCCACCTTACATTCAGGTGTGGTGAGGAAGATTAGCATTAAAATATAAGTGTTAACCCGAGTCGGTGGGGTTGAGCCCTCGATGAAACTGACCCACGTCCCACACTCGGCTCGCTATCTCCAGTCCAAACAAGTGAGATTTGATACCGCTGTTCTGGCCTGGAACAAGAGGGAAAAAACAAGTCCACTGCCACAACAAAGACAGGAAATTCAACATAGATTCCTACTTCTCTCTTTTCTCCTGCCTCTCTATACCTAACAATGCTGGTAATAGAGAGAGAACAGTGCCCGGAGCTGGCAGAGACACCTGCGACATATTTTCTCCCCCGCACCACCACCACCACCTCCTACACTCCTCCACCCGCTAACACCCCCCCTCTCTCTCTCCATCCACCCTCCCGCTCTTCCCACCCCCTCGACATTAAAGTCCTTCACAGAAATCAGAATTTAATAAATCACCCCAGAGCCTGACAGAGTTTATCTCCGGGGGTCGCCTCCACTGTGCAGAGACTCACAGACAGACAAAGCCCGGCCCGATAAGATGTGAAATTAAATACAGTTAGCAGTTTGAGACAAAGGAGGGAGAGTGTCACACCGAGCTTTGCACGGCGTAAACGGCTGGCTGCTAGTCGGGGCACATACACACACATGCTCGAGCGCGCGCATGCACACACAAAAAAACACCACGGAGACAGCGGGGTGATTCATTTCAGGTTTCCTCTCACATTTAGCCTCATTTGCATTATCCACTGTCAACATATCGCCTCTCCCAGATATGTTCAAGAGCTTTCATTAGACGTCCAGGGGATGACATCCTTTTTACCCAGATGCACCATTATTAATCACTAGCTCTACTCCTATGTGGACTCATCTCCATCACGGATCAAACGCTATCTGCCAGTGTTTCCTTTCATTCGGCAGACATCCCTGACACCAGCCATCACTACAGCTAAAGGAGACTTATGGGAGTGTGTTGGGGCTCAGACGACCTTATGGATGCGGTACATAAGCATTTAGTACTGAGAGGATATAAATGTGAGGATTTGTTCGACACTGGTAGGATCTGTCGGAGCAAACCTTCAGCAGCCCTGCACACATATTGTGCAGCATACAGACTGCAGAGCTCTGTAAAACAATTAGCGCCGCTCATGCTATGTAATATGTATTATAATGCAATATGAAATCGCTGCCTGGTGTTATAAAGAACAATGTTTTCATATGAGTGTACGGTATAGTAATATTCTCTTCAATTAGATGTGGTCTCTAATCCACATCAGGGTATGGCCGACCTCAGCTGTTCAAAGCTGATTTTTCCCCAACTCGGTAGTTAAGAGAAAGCACAGTCAGGAAGAAGTGGTGCGGGTTGTTTAATAGGCTTAGCCTGGTCGTTGGACCTGACCTTTCCCTTCAACAATACCGAGGCCGACGGGCTCAGGCCTGCTCTGGGAACACAATGACCCGTGGGTGAAGCCTAATCTTCTCCAACTACATTCTCTCTTCTGACCAGACGGCCTTCATCCACAGCCTCTGTGTTGCTCCAACTGATGTCTTCCTGCTGAGACAACAGTGCCAAGGAACTGTCAACAGGCCTGGCCCAGCAGGGCCCCGACTGGGCCTCTCACACAGAGCCCTTCAGGGTCCGCAGGCACCGACACTCCATGGGTGCGAGTGCCGCTCAGCAGAATGTTGAGTATGACAGGAATGCTGGGTGCCATCATGCATCCTGATAACATCCTACGAATAACATTCTAAGAGCATGATTAGCGGTCTCTGTAGTCAGCCCGTCTATGGATGTGATTGGAAACATGGGCTGCTGGGTATTGTAGGCCTGTCATTAAAATGCAGCGGCTTGTCATTTCACAAAACCTGATCCTGAACCTCCCACGTCACTCACATGTAACCATCAACTGTAAAAGCAGTATGATTATATGTGTAAATTGGGATTTTAAGACTTCAGGGCATAGCAAGTGCAGCTCAGAAACTTGATGTTAACCAAGTGTTATTACTAGAGGATCTTACAATCACTTCATCCAGAGCTTTGCCATTCTTTGGTTTGGGTTTTTTCCTGATTGTGCATTATGAAAGGCTGCCAGGTGGAAAGCATCAATTGAAATGGCATTAGCCTATCTACTGTAACATGCAACAACAGGAAAAGCAAATGGGACGGGTGTGTAAAAAGGTTTCTTTTGTCGATGACATATAATGTAAAGATAAATGCAAATGGAAAATGCAAAACATGCAGAGACACACTCAAGAGCCTATAGTCTCAGATGAATATGACTGCCCTCATACAAAGCCCATCGCTGTAGCAAGAGCATAACAGATAAAGGAAGAAATAAAGAAATGCCTCAGAACGCATCCGTTGCTGCATTACTTCAACTTTACAAGTGTTTGATCTGTGCAGGAGCTGACAAGGAAGATTATTCTTTTCCAAATATTTTTGGGGTTTTATTTTCTCCTATGTTCAAATGATGGGCTGTGAAAGGTTGTTCTTTCTTCTCAGTGCAAGTAAACTATACAAAGAGGTGTTTGATCTCTGAAATCCGATCTGTATTTCTAGCATTGTCTCCAGTTCCTACTGTGGCATCTTAAAGGTCAGGAGTGAAAGGCCATTTGATAACTACAGAAAGACCTTTTGGCTTTATTACACTGCCTTTCATCTCCTTTCCTGCGGAGGTTAAAACAAAGCATTGCATCCTTTGAAAAAAGAAAGGATAAAATGGATCGCTTTGGAACTTCAAGCCTTTTTTTTCTGGTCACTGGTGGTGTGTGTGTGTGGGGGGGGCGGGGGGGGGGGGGGGGGGGCATCCAGCGTACGAGGAAAACTCCTGTGGAATATGTTTCTGAGAGAAGAGTATTCTCGGCCACAATTAGCATATGTCCTCTCAACCTTCAATCAAACCTCTCAATGAGACCCTGAAATCCTGTTGAGATATTATTACCACTCAAACAGGGCATTAACAAAACATCCAAAAGCGTGCACGCGCTCGCTCATACAGGTGAAACATACACACACACACACATGCACGCACACCACTTCCCACTGAATATTCCTTTCTTTTAAAAAAAATAAAAATGGTAACCTTGGGAAACGGGCTGCACCGACGCGACACTTAGCAGCCACTAGTCTGAGAAAAATGTTTTTGATATGCTTGTGTCATTTAATCATCCACATTCTGCCGAGGCTGTGCAGGACAATTTTGCAGGATATTAACTCCCAACTAAACCCTGGCTTGTATCATTTGTGGGGCCAGTCAAGCAGGAGTCCCAGGAGGAGCAGACACTTCCTCCTCACAGTCGTAGTAATCTAAGCTTGACTGGGCACACACACACACACGTACACACACACAAAACCACACACAGACAAACACACAGCTAATAGACAGGTAGAATGAACCATAAAGGAATAAAGGAATCGGGGGCTGTATTATACAGATGAAGCCCTTTACTGACAGTCACAACACTAAAAAAAGGGATGAATGTATTTGTGATTTGGGTGATCAAGCAACAACAATAACACAGCCAATAATACAGTATAGTAAGTAGTAGCAGAAAATGGTCTCGTGTGTGTGTGTGCCGGAGATATATACGTTTGCAGACGGCGAAATTACTTCCTTTTCTTTTTATTCCCAGACCAAAGTTAGAGATTGAAGAGCATTCGTAAAAATGTCACTTTAACGTGATCCATTTGGACAGCTCACATTGCTTAATGGGGTAGGAAATTCATTTTTTCTGCTGTGGAACAGACATAGTGGATGATGTGATTCTATGCAAAATATATGAAGCCATTACTAGAAAAATGCATGAGTTTCAATAGTTGGAGGGGGTGAAAAAGTATCTCGCTGCATGGAGGCTATCCCTACTCTTTACCAGGGGACGTCTCACACACACACACACACACACACACACACACACACACATGCACACGCACTCTTGCACGCACACTCACAGACACACAACAAAATGCATAAGACAGCAAAGGCAACTGATGAAAACCATTTTTGTTCCATCACAAAGAACTAGGTCACCCTCTCATAATTGTCAATCATGCAATAAATCTCTCTGTGGCACAAATGAATACGGCATTGGAAATGAGACAAAGCTTATTGGCATGCTATGTCAGCTTGACTCAATTCATCCTCCTTTTCACACAAGACCATTCATATGTGAAGTTCACACTCTCCCTCTCCCTCTCTCTCACACACGCACACACTCTCTCTGACTGAGCATCTCTCACCCACACACACACACTCAAGCACTCACACGCTCCAAATGTGTGAGTTACACAGGGTTAATGTATGTGGACAGACCATTTCAGCCAAGGGCCGCTTTATTATCATAACCATGTTTATTTCCATAGAGAAGATGTCTCACTGTATTTCCTGCACTGCTGTGGAATTGCTACCAACACATACAAGTAACTGTTACAACACGTTGCTTTCAAGGCAATGGCGCATGGATGGCGGGAGCTCACTGACTTACGATGGCAGTTAAACTGATTCCTATCACATTACCTTCTTTTATTGTCGTTGAGATTTAATCCTTTACATATTTCCTATGATTTTGATTTAAGCAGCAACTTTTAAAGCACGAAACCCAACTGCTCCCACTTTTTCTGCTAACCTCAGAGCATACCAGGTATCCAGTGGTCTCCTGCCGTCTGATTGGCTGAGAGCATCGGCTTGACACAGCACTACAGCTCCATCCACAGAGGTTTCTGTCATGTCTCCGAAGACCCGACTGTCACTCTTTAAGAGGAGGGTAATAATAGCCGGGCGCCACAGCAAGTGGTGGCACAGGCGATTTTAAAGAAACATCAGGGAGACGGTGACATTTGAGTCTACGAGGAGAGAAACCCAAGTGCTGCAACCAATAAAGACCCCCACCGATATTCTCACTAGGCTTATAGAGAGGGAGAGATGGAGAGAGAGACAGAAGCAGAGAGAGGGGGCGAAAAAGCAAAGAGAGATGTCAGTGTTAGATGAAAATGTGTTGACCTGGTGATATTGATACCCCGCTCATAACCTCTACAGGTGTGCAGTGCCGTCAGGAAGCAGCTCTGGGTGTGGCTATCTCTATGGATAACAGCCAGAATTGCAGACCTTATCGTTTTACAGTACACTCACCGAACAGTCTGCCTCGTTCACTTTGAAGTGCTGACAGCTGAAATGATTTTGTATTGAAAATAAAACTGCAGAGCAAATAATACATGAAACCACAAGCACAGTGCACGGATCCTTTTTGATTTTCATATTTGCATTCTCTATACATTAAACCTGAAGCTTCAGGCACATAAATATGGAATCAGGTTTGTTTTAAAAAAAATAATTAAAAAAATATTATAAAGAAGATTTTAAAGTTGTCACTTGTTTCTTGATTTTCTCATTTGAGAAATATTCTGCTGAGATCGACTTTTAAGATTAATGACATTTTAATTGAGCAGATTTAACAAGGATGTGATGATTTTTTTTTTTTCCACTGTTTGAAAGACAGATCTGGAACAATCTGTCGATCAGTGTCCGACACCGTTACTACGGCCGACCTTCTTGATATGACCCATAAAAAGAAAGAACAATCTAACTTGCTAATTTGCCTTCTGTGGTACATGTATGCCACTAAACACTCATCTTACAAAAATCAATGCAGAGTGAAGGAAACATGTTGCTGAGGAGAAATTAAATATGAATCACTGACTTTGACAAAACCATATAATTACTGACTAATGCTGTTTTAACTTAACTTCACTCTAAATCATTTAAACGGTGTAAATAATTAACTTTTTGAGTTGAGTGTACAGATTTTCTGATGCCTGTACTGAACAGCAAACACAAAAGAACAGTGGTGTGGAGCCTGCTGCCTCAACAGGAACTCATTTGACTCACATTGTTAGTTAAAATTCAATGCAATAAATTGACTGCGTAAAGTGTTTTTGGAGTCTAAGTGAATTCAGACTTCACATAAATAGCTTTGGGGCCGTTTTTTTAGTTTATCATCAGAAAGGTATTGACTGAGCAGATGCTTTGAACCACCATAGAATGTGCTGCTAGTCTCAAGTGTCATTAGCTTCAGGGCTTTTCCAGCTAGCGCCAGGTAAAGATTAGATAACAATCAGCCCTTTAATAGATACTGTTGGAGGCACTGGAGCCGTTCCTGTGCTGTACTGTTCATCTGACGCTAACAACAGAAGAAGAGAGAGTGGAAACCGATGTCATTTCCTCCTTGGTTTCTTTTCTATGATGTGCCGCTGAGCCCAGCAAGGAACAGGGCTGTTGTTAAATTACATGTAACTGTTGGCTCATACTAGTGTCAGTGTCTGTGTGCTTGTCTTTGGGCAGCTCCAACTAGAATTTGAAGAGGCAAATTTCAAGAGTGGCTTTTATTAAATATGGATAAACTCCAGTATACAGAAGACATTTTGAAATAAATCTGATATATTTGATTATTTTGGTAATAAAGATTTTAAACACTCAGAAAAACTTTGTTCCAGTCATCACCAGCCGAATAATATGTCATTTGAATGGCATGCCATAAGCCAAAGAGCAAACGTAAAGTAAAAAAGGCTCCTTACCCTCCAAAAAAAAATTAAAAAGTTGTATAATGTAATGTGCATTACTTCAGTAAAATTCCAAAAGTACAAAGGGCTTTTTGTTGGATGACATTCCTTTCTTAATATACTCCGATTATTAAGGAGGAGTCCTTTGTATTGAGTAGAGAGCTCCAAAAACATTGACACTTGAGGAATAACATCTGCATGTTTACTCAGGAGAAGATTCATCCCTGATAGCCTCCACCAAAATGAAGAGGGGGAGAAAAAAACAAGTGGAGGAAATTTGTGGAATCCCATCTGAGATTGCTTCCCTGATGGATTCCTTTTCCTGTCAGCTCAGACGAGAAATGAAGCCGGAGAAAATTAACTCCTGATACAGCTACGCTGAATTAGACAGAGAGGGGGAAAAAAAAAAACCTACACACTTTTTAAGGATTCCAGCCTTGTCATTTTCAATTTTCTGCTCTTTGGACATGCTTGTATTCAGATTCCCCAACATCTATTCGCCATATCAATCCTAATTAGACAATCTGGGCCCACGAAGGAAGGGAGCCGAGTTATTTGCATAATTTAATCATAAATACTCAGTGATACATATTTCCAAATGCATTTGTACAATTATCTTTTCATCCTTGGGGCAAAAGTATTAATATGATTAGGCAATAATTCTTTAAAAAAGGGAAAATAGGAAACCAGCAAGTGTGCACTCTTTTTTAAACTCCAGCTTTGGGCTATATGAAAAATTAATTAATTTCAGAGGAAAATCAATTTCTCTATGTGACCATATTAGACAGAGGCAGGCAAAGGCCTGCATTCCTTCTCCAATCAGGAAATCTCATCTGCTCCCTCTAACTTCTGTCAGTAGCATTTAACATCCTGGTACGAGCGTCTGTGACTTCCGCCACGCTCCCTAAATGTGCTGTAATGTGAAGGAGCCCGTGAGTAAAGACAAGCTAAGGGAGCACTGACTGGGGAAAGAGGAGAACAGAAATAAGAGTGACCCAAAATCTATTGCTTGCCTGTCAGGCAATCAGTTTCAGTGTAAAATCAGCAGGTAAAAATCACTGTTAACAAATCTACTTTAATAAGCTAGATAAGTCATATTGACAGATAGATTTTAAACAGCTTAGGTCAGTTGTCTATAAAAATCAAAGTTAATACCCCCTTATGGTTGTTTAACATAAAAATAGGTCATTTTAATGTTCAGCCTGGAAAGACCTGATGTGGATGTGTGATTTTTAAAAGTGTCATTTGGTAGAAGAAATAATTGGTAATTCAATTGCTGTTGCAGATCCAGTAAAGGCATGCAAATAAGATAGGAGCTTGGACAACTAATGCATCCAACAGGCAAATTAACAATACAGGCCTCTTTGCCATGCAAATAGCCTCTAAATCCACAAATGACATTAGACAGTGTCTAACAAAGCCTCTTTAACAAGTGAAATCTGTGGGTTCAACTGTCTTAGCTCAGCCTGACTGTAAGTTAGGAAAACATGATCTTAAAAGAAATGAAGAAAATAAATATTACGTTTGTCAGCTGAGTTAGTAAAAAAAATGTTTTAATTTGCACTCGTTCCAACTGAATAAATGTCAAGTCAATAAAGCAATTCTGATTTTCAAGGAGGCTATTTGTTTGCAAAGAAAAAAAAGGGGGAAAAAACACCTTGCCGCCATCTGCCAACTGCACAGTTGACTTGAGCACATGTACTGTACCTAATCAAATTTAGCAGAGCCCCACTGAAGGATTAAAAATGTAAAAAAAACAAAAAACAGAGAGAACTGCAAAATATTTTTTTTTCCCTCAATAAAGAAACAACACACAACACAAGGGCCAATTTGACTTTCAAGGAAGTACTTGAATAGATTTGGATTTTAAACAGCTTTGTATACCATTATCTCCCTCTCTCTCCTCCTCCTCCTCTCTCTCTCTCTCCCTCTGTCTGTGTCTCTCTCCCTCTCTCTAATCAGGCATCTGTCACTCTGTTTTTGAAGTTATTATCGCCCAAGCTCCCTCTTGGATGTGGTTGCTGGGTGACGGGTATCTTAGCACCCACTCTGACTGGGAATGATTTGAATGGAATCCAGAAATCTCCCCTGAGTACCTGTAAACACATCCGTGCCTTGTAGAAAACAAATATATTATAAGAGGAGAGGAGGGAGAGAGACAAGCTGGCACCCTCAGTGGCAGCTCACACTGAGCGCTAAACAAAACAATTACCGTCATTTGCAAATATGTGTGTTTAGGCATAAACACCCTTGAAATAGAAACAAGAGATGTGATAGCTCTCATACCACTTGCTGTCATATCAGTATCAATTAGGTGCATTTGTAAAGGGAAAAAAGTCGTCGCTCCACTGTGACCTGTCACTCGTAACATTTCAGAGTTAGATCTTGACTGAAAGGAGCCGGGGAAAATCTATTTAAGAAGGGCATGTAAGTGAAAAGCCGTCCCATTCCCAGTGGTGGGACATTGTCTGGGGCGTGTGGTTAACCTTCAGGGGTAGACAATGATTGTCAATTAACTGCTGCATTTCTGCGCCCCAGCATCGGATTGTCTACCCTCCACAAAGCAGACCAATGAGAGATATGCGATATCTCCGCACCACCCCCTCGTGTTATAATAACCTTTCAGAGAGTTCAAGTGTCACGCAGCAATAAGAACCTTTTCCATCCCACCGCAGGGAAAATGAAAAGGAAAACAAGTAGCTGGAACAGAGGGCTCCTGGAGGGCTCCTGGAGGGCCAGTCATAATGTAAGGGAGATTACTGAACCTGGATCAGTCTGGGAGGGAGAGGGAACACTGCTAATCTGGCACAAGAGTCCTTAAGAAAATGAAGGGTTCGAGAATGACTATATTCCTCGTGTCTTTAAAGATGAACAGTAATTACTAAAACACTGTCACTTATTAGGGAAAGCACACGTAGTTCAAACACTCCTCAAAAAGGATTTTTTTCCACTACAAATTTTTGGATTCATCTCTGAAACACACACACACACACAAGAACTTTTTTTTTTTTTACAAACACTAAAATTCTGACAGCGCAGTTTTCCATTTAATATGTTCAAAAACTGTTACAGGGAACAATTTGGTTGGAGCTTGTTTGTGTCCACATCAAAACTAAAACAGTGGGGAGCAACGGTGCTCTGTGATGCTATTCACATTCACACTGTGTGCAAAATGAGAGTAGTGTTGTTTTAACACAATAGACCGTGGGAGGGGAAAAAACAGCATGTGAAATAGTAAGACCCATTGTACAGGAGTATTATTCACTTCATTGTTACCACTCGGCCACTGTATAAAAAGAGTAGTGACACTGTGGTAATAGGGCCAGATGAAAAGCTAAACTATCTCAGGCAGCAGGCTGTTGTTGTGTAACCTGAGTGGGTTAAACCGGTGATACTTTTTTCATCTGACAATAAGTCAGAGCAACATTGACTTTGGAGGGGGGGAACTGCTTTTCACCTACAGGGTAACCTGCGTCCTGTTTACTCAGACTCATCATTTTGTCAGCAGCAATTCAGTGACAGACGATATAAAGCACACATCCCAGCAAATAAAATCAACTCTTTCTAAGTAACAGAAGCCTTTTATCCAGCGGATGCCTCACTGTTCCATGATGTAATTCTCCAAATGGGGCAGGCAGGCGGGCAGGCCGGGGTCTGAGTGATTGATTTCAACCCAGCACCGGGAGAACCTGGCTGCTTTCAGAGACAATTACAGTCCTGTCCATGTGCCCGTAATAGCCCAGCACTTTAGCGTCATTAAAGCGACGCGAGGCACTGCATTATCCTTTAACCCCATCGCTGGCCATCCCCCCATTGACAACCCGAAGAGTTCAACCACATACTTTGTCACCTGAAGCCCTACGCCAGACTGGAGAGGAGGATCACCGCACCGTATGTTTCTCTCTATGGAGAGGAAGGGGGCTGTTCTGCTCCCTTGATGCTTTATGTAAATGATGCTTAAGCACCAAAGTGCACAGGTGAGTTGTTGAGACAATTGCTAGTGGAATGGAAATATGGTGCTGCAGCATATCTATAAGCTCCAAATATTGTATGTGAATGTGTATGGCTATTTCCAGGCAATCATAAAAAGAAGGAGAAGAGTGTTTGTTGATGGAAAAAAATATCAGCTACTACTATAGTATATATATTGTACATATAGCTGTCTAACAGCAGTTAACGTGAATGAACTACATGAGAAAAAAGACTTGGGAGGAAAAAAAACACTAAAAAAATGATCATACTCTCACAATATTGTGTGAGTTATTAGGCTTTTTTTCATCTTGGCTTGATAGTACAATTTGCAGTTGGAGCATTTTCTGAGGGTTAAAATGTATTTATTAACCTCATCATATACAAAAAATATATTTATGCTAGCTAAGAAACTTCTGTGTGTGTGCATGTGTATTTCTGTGTGTGTTTTTTTATGTGCATTTGTGAAATTTAAGCATTCATTTACAAGTCAGAATCAAGTTTAATCTCACACTATAATTTTCCAAAAGGCTGCATGCTCTTCAAACCGAGACAACTGAATGTCTCAAACTGTTTATGGCTATTCCCCACTGATGTGAGCCTTTCCATCATATTTGCATTTCCAGCTCATTTCTGGGTAGGAGATCAATATGGAATCAATCATAGTGACAGGTAAGATGGTAAATTTGACCAGACTGAACGATCCTGTGAGACTGAACAATACATCAAAGCTAGAAGCAACAGGACAGTAAAAAAAAAAAAAAAAAAAAGGCTTTTAATCAAATATTGATCTCCACTTAAATCATTCCATATTAAAACATATAAAGCTCAAAATATTTGATTTGGTCATTTGGAGTCATGTCTTAATTTTCACATGTGGAGCTGTTTACCTCACTTACTTTTTTATGATTGTTTCTTGTTATACAGAAATCAAGGCTGTGTGATTGAGGCACATTCTCATCTGTGTGTGGGTATGTGTCTGTGTGTGTGTGAGATAATTATCCCTGGGATTTACAAGGTAAAAAAGACAACTGGCTTCATATACTATTTTTCAACAGGAGCCATGAATGTACTGTAACCTCCTTAAGAAATGTTCTAGTTATCAATACTAAGATTACAATTAATATAAAAAAATATTGCATGTCATCTAATTCTAATAAACTGGGTTTGTCTTGTTTACTTTCTGAAAAATTAAAGTCATCACTGAAATTAAATTGACCCTGTGGCGAGGGCATATAATAAGGCGTAGCCTAGTTTTATTTTAGGTTAATTTAAGAATAACGTTGATTTAAAATGTGCCTTAAATTAGAGGCTAATTCAAGAAAAGCATGGGTCACAGAGGATGACTGGGCTCGTGTTTCTGAGATTGTCTCTGCAGTGGCAGCTCTACACCTGAAGTTTATTCAACAGCACTGTGTGACTGTAGTCTTACATTATCGATCCATTTGTTCTGAGGCAGACAGGCTATCCATCATGGCACAACTTTACACTGCACGTGTTAAAAAAAAAAAAAAAAAACTTTCGCCAAACTTTTTTTTCACTGATGATGCGCGCTGGCCTCTTCCCGTCCAACTGACAACCTTACAGCACATCGATGTCAGGATGGGTTTTGACACACACACGCATATTCACACACTAAATAAAACAAACGATTATTAAAGTCAGCTACAAAGTGAATCATATCGCTTGGACCGCTTGTTTAATAGAGGGAAAATGTCTCCCCCTTCCTTGCTTCTGCGCCTTTACGCACGGCGGTCCGTGCAGACATTTAAACCATAATGCCGTAAAGAGCTCCACACTAACCTCGCATTGGTGCAGTCGTTGTACAGAGTCTCGAAGTCTTTTCTGGAGATGAGTTTACAGCGGTTCACGCCGGGTTGGATGGCGCCGAGCCCTCTGAGGATGCGGACCTGCTCCACATTGCACACCACCGGCGTGATCTCCAGCCGCTTCAGCTTGGTGTAGACCGTGTGCAGTCCACCGACCAGGTGCTTCAGGAACAGGTCGAAAGCCTGAGGAAGGCAGATGAGCTCGCAGCCTTCCACAGTGAAAGAGGCCACTTTGGCACCGCGCAACTCGACCATCTTGCACTCGTTGTTTTGCGGTATGTTTTCAACAGGCGATGGAGTCGAGTACACGGGTTTGCTGGGTGGTAAACCCGCAGTCGAGGTCGGGATGCCCGGGCTGCTGGTGCCGATGAGCTCTGATCTGAACAGGTTCTGTCCGGGTCCAGACGGGGGGGCCAGGGATGGAGACGGTGATGAAGTTGTCGACGGCGGGGACGTCGTCGCGGAGGGAATCGAGATCTGAGGCGGCGGGACAAGAGGAGTTGGTGGGATCAGAGCAGCCGGTACGGCCATGGTCACCTACTGGAGGGGAAGAGAGTAGCCGAAGTTCAAAGTATAAAACCCAGCCTGCCGAGACACCCCTAAATGAAAGAATCCACCAGAGTTTAGCTCCTCGGATAAGTTGGGAAGTAAAAAGAGCTGCCGTAAAAAAGGCGTGCTGAGTGAGGGGTTTGGGGGGGCTGAGCGGCGGGACAGTGATCAAAGATAGGAGGAGGAATGACAGGAGGAAAATGAGCTGAAAAGTGCAGCTCCGCTCTGTGGATGAGTTGTTGTTGTCACACGGTACAGAGAGGGAGGAGCTAGGGGACAGTGGAAGCCTTTGAAGAACAGATAACTGTGCTTTGGCTACCTCTGAAATGTTTCAGGTCTTTTAAAACGTGACATTGTTTGTTCCACATGACAGAGTTCCGGTTATATCAAATCATAATCGTGTAAAAATGTGGATTATTTGTTTTTATCCGTGGTCAAAAGAAACATGCACTCACTGGATATATTTAGGTTTTTTTTTCTGGTTATAACAGTGTAACAGCAATACAGGTTGCACCTGCTATCCAACTGTAAGCAAACCCACTGCAGCATACTGAGCACTGAAGTCATTTAAAACTAACTTTTGCAGGACAAACTTTCTGCAGACTTTAAATGTTCAGTACAGGCATTAATGTCTTTTTAATTAGTCCTTTGATTATTTTATTTACACAGCCAACGTGGCTTTGGCATTTTCACATGAAGTAACAAGGATGACAGTTATTAAAATGCTCATCAGATAGTGCACAAATATGATAGTACTGTCTGATCATGGTGACTTGCACATACTAATCAAAGTTGGACTGTAATCACTGATCTCCAACAGATGGCATTTTAAAAGTTGCAGTTCTGCCTATTTCAAGTTAAATAGCTATAATAACTATTACTTTAGAATTTCAGGTGTCGTCAAGCAACGTGTCCTATGAAAACACGGGTAAAAATGTTACCAGGCTTAAATCTGCTATACACATACAGACACCAAGGAAAGAAATCATAGTCCTTGTATACCACAGCCGATCCAGAATTTGGCATTGAGTGAGAGCAATGGGGAAATAATGTTAGAACCTATCCAAAAAAATAAATATTAAAATGAAAAAAAAAAAAAAAACCTATAAAGACATCCTGTAAAATGCTAATCGTTCACTTTTTGGGTGTCGCACAGTGACGCAGCGTCAACTTTTGCCACAGTACACACACTGCACAAACTACAGACAGAGCACTTGTAAATTGAGGGGTTTCACTATTTTATGAGGCTGAGTCGTGAACCAAGCTTGACCCAGCTATAACACGAACTCGTTCTCGATCTCAGACAGTACAGGAACGGAGGATAAAAGCAGAGCGGGGAGAAATGCAGCACTGTTCAGTATCATGGTGTGGGGTCAAATCCATGTACAAGTGAAATAGGTGCATTTAATACAGACTTTACATCTCTATTCAACCACTGTGAGCCATCATGAAGTAAAATACATTTCTTTTTGCCTTTCTCACCAAAATGATTATTTGGTGTAAGACAGTGAACTCTGTTAACATGCAGCAGATTTATCTTAAGTAAAACGATCCATGAATAAATTTCACCTTATTAAAATTGAGGCTTACAGAGGAACAGTGAACTTTATTGTTATTCACAGTGGCAGAAAAACCCACATGTGGAATTATCCAACTGTTATTTGCAAGAACTTTATTAGACTTTTGGGAAAATTTAAAAATATTTTTTCTTGGTCAGTCAAGACAGTTGTCAGGGTTTTTTACTCGGTCACCAACTTGGTCAGTTCCTTAAATTTTGACCAGTCTTAATATAGTTTCATTATATAAACTCATTTGTCACAGCGTTCTTAGTTTCACTTTTGTAGCTCACACAGTTTAATTAGATGTATCTATTTTCCCTTAGATGTATGTATTAATTGACATTTGTACAGTGCATCAGCACTTATCATGTATTCTCATTAAGTGGAACAAGTATGGTGCCCGTCAAGAAAAGTGATGCTTATCGCAGTCTAGAGTTACCTTAATATTCTGCATTTTCCTGTTGTCCTGTTGTGTCAGATCAGTTTTAAGATAAGCAGTGTGCCATTTCAAAATTATCATTCAGGGAAAGAGGTAGCTTGTAGTGTAAAATCAATAGCTGCTTAAAATTCATTGCCAGGCAATCCATTTGCCCTTTATGTTGCTAACCTTTCACTTAAATATGCACCATATTAAGATTTCATCATATACAATGAATGTCACAACAGTTTGCCACTATTTCTCTTGTTTGCATGGGTTAAGTGCAAATCATTGTGCTTGTAATGTCTGAAAAATGACTTCATTAACATTATGCAGAAAAAAAACGAGAATATATGAGTCAGAGTAGCCTAATAGGTATTAAAAGGCACCACAGGATATGTATGATGTTTTCGATACCAATGCCTTTCAACAAACTGGGTGGGCTGACCCCAGTTATGAAAACACAGCATAACAGGAAAAGGTTTGTATACTGGTACTGTGCATTAAGCCACAACACTTTCATGTAATCCAGCACTAATGCAAAATCATTACTGCGTGTAAAAGTCAGGTATCTTGAAAGGAAACTGCTCACAAAGAAAACTCACCGTTTCCTGGTGACACAGATGTAAAATATTTTCTTCAGATAAAACAAGGTAGCAGTAAAACAGTTGGAAATGAGTACTACGAATAAAGT
Organism: Scomber scombrus; assembly: GCF_963691925.1. NCBI lineage: Eukaryota > Metazoa > Chordata > Actinopteri > Scombriformes > Scombridae > Scomber > Scomber scombrus. Next base: position 9,243,763 of record NC_084982.1, read on the forward strand.
TTCCAGTCTGACTGAATACTTGGTCAACTAAGTCACATAAACAGTTAACTAGCTTTGCTAAAAGTACACAGAAGTACTGTACATGTGGATGAGATTGCAGTAAACAAATGACTATGTCAAAATGTAATCACCCGGTATGATGTATGGCATCAAGAAAGTGTTTGAAAATGTATGGATATGGGACAAGACTTGTGTATGATCAATGACACAGTATATTGTTTGATATAATAATTTATTCACCCCATAACGCTTTGATAAAACAATGTTGAAAAGCAATTTAAATTGAATTCATTTAAATGTCAATTCTCATGGTTAGGATTTTTCTATAATTGGCTATTTAATTAAAATAATTTTCATAGTCATTAATACAGCCAGCAACTTGTAGCACACTGACGTGTTTTAATTACATGGTATTAACAAAATTGATATGCTTTAGAAAGCATGGTGAATAAGAAATAATTAGACCAATCATGCATCATCCTCTTATGGACATTAAGTGTATCACAATATAATTGATGAACTTAAAAAACGAGAGAGATAAATAACTTTAATTGTACAGAGTTGGTGTACAGAGCTTGGAACAAAGCATCATACTCACGATGTATTATATTTCAGAGGCAATTCATTATCTGTAATATCACTTAGCTCTCTGTGCCCAGCACTCTCCTCTAACCTATGATTACATGACATTTGAAAGCATTGATACTGTGTAGTCTTTTAAAATGTCCTTTTACCTAGTCTGCATAAATCTTCAAGCTGCTTTTCTGCATGGGCAAATAAGGCGACGGGGGGGGGGGGGCGTCTCTGGGTTAAGAATCATTTAGATGCTTGGAATAAAGCATCTATTGATCATGAATATTTGTTTCTCCAAGGTTACACAGCCTTGACCCCATCTATCCTTAGACACCATCCAACACAAACATGCCACTTGGGGTGAAGGGGAGATGTCAGAGAGCACAGTGATGGTGGAGGGTGTGTGATAATATTCAACACTAGCCATAAAAATTTCTTTTTAACGGTTTAAGTTTAGGAAGTCGCTCGTAATGTTAACCTGTTGAGTATTTAAGTGAAAGTTTCTGTAATTGTCCAATCACATCCACCAAAATTTCTGTCACAGTCCAAAATGTGACTGTGACTCTGACAGTCTACATTAAAGCTGAGATGATTAGTCAATTTATTCATTAGCCGACATTTATCTGCAAATATCTTGATAATCGATTCATTGTTTAATCCCATTTTAATGAAAAACTGATAATTGCATTTTTATAGATTCTCTAATATGAGGATTTGCTGTTTTACATCATCGTAAATTTAATTTCTTTGGTCCACCCTGAAGTTTGATGGGTCATTTTGACAATTTTCAGACATTTTATAGTCCATTTATCAATTAATCAAGAAAATAATCAGCAGATTAAGCTATAATGAAAATAATCAGCCCTAGTCTACTGTCCATTAAACTGCATTTCTGCTTCAAAGTGGTTGCATATACATAATTCACAAAAGACTTTCAGTTTTATGTATAAAAATAAAAATCTTATTGTACATGTATAGCACTTTTAAAACACCACATGTTGTTCAAAGAGGACAAAGAGACAGACACAGAAAATAAAGTTTACAAAGTCAGAAAAGGAAGATTGGCATAGCGAGCATTCTGGGAAATGAAGTCTAAATCAGCCTTTCAGGTTCTCAACTTGTATGTACCATCACAATTTCTTCAAGAAATGAAATTACAGAATGAGATCGTTTAGTTAACCTAGACAGACGTGCACTGTAATTTATACGGTAATTATATGCACAATCTTCCACCACTTACGAACACACAACTGCTACAGACAGGACGTGAATTCGGCTGAGCTAATAATATGCTCCCTCACACAAAGTATGTAAAATAACAGCTTTCTGGTAATGTAACTACTCAAAAGAGGAGCAAATGGAGCTCACTTCATTTTCAAAGAGCCTGCCTCACCGATAGTCCCACAATTAGAGCAGTCACGGCCCACATCCTACAGTACTTCATTTGATGCCACGCAGCTTCCAATATAACTGGGGTGCAAGAAACAGAGATTTGTGGATATCTAAATTGCTAAAGCAGAAACCTGTATAAACAGCGGTAATTACCGGGCCATTGACAGTCTCTCAGTGTTGTGCTCATTCTGCCACAGCCACAGTGATTAAAATGAATCCTCATCGACTTCTCCATTAAAGTGCTGGCAGGAGCAATCCCGTGACCTTTCCCCATTGATTGAACATAACAATCACAATTCAATTGTAATGCAAAGAGAACATTTGTTATAATGTACACGAGATGCATGAGCCATTTCCTGGGAGCGGGGAAGGGTAATCAATGGAGTGACTCTTGGCGTGATGCAAGGAGAATGAGACTGTGTTTGCAGGCCCTAATTCATACAGCCTGCAGTGTATGATGGAAGGCAATGATATGCATGTAAACACTCTGATTTCTCTGTGCTCATCGTTCAATAGGATAACAACAAATCCTCATTTCTACATCCATATACACTAACAGCCCAACGCTGATTGGCAGTGAAGTTCATGTACAGTAAACATAGCCTGATACATGCCTGATTCAATCTGAGATCAAAGTTTGATTCATGTATTATGTCACATGGTGATATGTCTTCCACATTATCCTTCAGACAACAGCAAGTACCATATCTTTCCAGGGTGGCTTAATGTATGACTTCAGAGACAACAGGCAGTTGCCATGACATTTGAGTACCGTAATAAACCTATATACTGTCAGAAGAATCTACAGTGAAGCTGTACTATATGTTCTGGTGATCTTCAAGGAAGGACAAGCTGGTAAAAGCGTCATTACTAATGATTAGCTAAACTCAAGCAAGTGAAACCACAACTTGCACAATCTGTGCACTGCAGAAAAGAAAAGCATGATATGCATAACATCCCACCACCGTACTAGCCCTCTTTAAAAGCTGCGCTCGATCATGTCTTTCAAAAACTGTCTTATGAAGAGTGTATGCGAATGATGTCCTTAAGGGATTTCTTTTTAGAATCAGGAGATTATAGTTTACACGGACATTAAACAGATTAAACCAGCCAGCTCTCTAAAGGCAGTTTATCTAATGGAGAAAATGTGGTATGCTAATTGAGAAATTCCGATGGTAAAATTATATTTAAAGCCCTCTCTCTCTCTCTCTCTCTCTCTCTCTCTCTCTCTCTCTCTCTCTCTCTCTCTCTCTCTCTCTCTCTCTCTCTCTCTCTTTCTCTCTCTTTCTCTCTCTCTCTCTCTCTCTCTCTCTCTCTGTGCTGGAGGATTGTAGTTTGGCTTGATGAAATCAAATGGCTAATCACAGCTATAAGCTGTGAGACATTGGCTGACTGAAACAGTGTTTGCTATGCTAAAAGGTAATTGTCTCGGAAAACTTCATCGATGACAGATTCAATTCCATTTAGTAAATGTTTAATAAATGCTGTACAAACAGGCAAGCCTATCTCGCTGTGCTTAGAAAACAAAGGGAAACTTTAATTGCTTTAATCATCTCTAGCTTTGACGTTGTTATTGGCCTTAAAAATAGCAGTTAACAGAAACTGTCCTGCTGAGGAAATTGAACCACATTTGGAAAACGATCCGTAATTAAGATAGGGCATCCCGAGCAGCTCAGTCCAGGCAAACTGTTGTGACTAGGAAAAACATTCCTAGTCATACAAAGCTATTCAATTAACAGAAAGACCCAACGAAAACAACCTCCCTATTATGTATCACTTACTTTAATCAGATTGAAAGCGATTGTATCCCTTTTTGAAAATCCCTTAACACAAACATGTTAATTAACAGATAGGAGGGTGGAAAGATGTATTTTTCATTAGTGGGTGAAATAATGTTCCCCTTTAACATCAAGGAAAATCAACTGCTTACTGCAGTTAAACCAGTCAGCGGTGTAAATTCCCTGCCAGCATTTTTATTTAAAACCTCATTAATGTGTTTCAACCCAGCATAGCTGTACCTTTAATCTGCACTAAAAGGAAATAATGCGTTTCCTGCTTTATTTACCAGCCTTACTTAACAAGTGTTCCTGTACAATTAGAATTGTTAATAGATCTGGAAACAAAAGGACTTTGAAGGTGGGAAAGTGCTGACATTATTTCACAGGGGAAAAACACTCTTGAGAAAAAAGATCTGCTGTAAATGTAGTTTCCTGGAACACAGGCGCACTGCAATGTTGGTCTCTCTCATTAGAAATGCCATGCACAGGACATAAATCAAGGCCCGTAAAACATTTCATTGCCACACAACACTAAATTACACACTTGCTGGTTTGCCACACTGATTGTGTTTAAACATTGTAATTTTACTTTATTCCCATTAAATCTATGCAGAGTTTTACAATCCATAAACAGAGTATCTGCAATAAAAGTTAATAAATGTCAGAATTTGCATTTGGAAAAAAAAAACACCCTGCTACATTTTTCAAATATCAATCTATGAACCTTTCAACATTTCGTCAAGCAAAATGCTAATTGTACCTTTAGGAATTTAGGAGACAAGTGACAAGAAATGAGATGCAATGTCCTTTAGAATCACGAAATCAGCTAAGCTGGAATACATTAAGTGTGAGACCAAAGCAGAGAAGTGGAGAACGACTGCTTTTGTATGGAACAAAAAAAATAATAGGACTCTACAATGTGTTGTCATAGAGCAGTGATAGGATATATATATTCATGTAATGAGTTGCAGTTCTATTCTTATTGTGATTGAATGATACTAATTTAAGATACGTGGTAGCGCTACAAATCAGATATCTAAGAAAATACTGTATTACATTGATTACGAGTAAAACTGGCCTTTTGTTGGATGTAGTTTCGGACATTAATCTGTTTTCTTAATTATTCCTGATTACTTAATGCCTACATATTAAGATCTATGAATGAGAGGAAGTGATCTTGTGCTATTAACTTAAGATCCACCAAGCCAACTTTTTCTCTCTGGTTAGTGATTCCAGTTAATTATCTATAACAGGAGACTGTCCTAGATCTTAATCCTTTTTAGGCTTGTGTAAATCAAAATAGTTCATTTATCACAACCAACATGACACTGATATTATGGTGTATGATATGATACTAAAATGTCATATATTATGAGTTAGAACAAGTTATTCTTCACCTCAGTATCCAAGCTGTAATACATCAAACAGTCTTGGCAGTGCAGGACCGTGCGCTATAATCTCTCTCAGTTTGCAGTAGGTCACAATGCACTGCTGACTTAATAAACTATGCATCCAACAACAATGATTATTGATGTCATTCTTCAAAGGTCCTTGAGAGGATCTCGAAGCAGCAGCGATTCAACCTTTCGTATTAATTCAGGCTTGGCTAAGATTGTACCATCTGGGCCCTTGTACTTCATGATTAATGCCAAAGAGTTGATTCATATGTGCAATTGGAGTTTAATAAACAAGGATTTTGGAGTGAAATGGCACATACAAATGCATGGGATGAACTCATTTATAGTATCTAATTTGTGTTCTTGGTAATAAAGCCCACTCTTAATTGCTCCCTACAATCATCTCCCAGATACACAAATATGGGGATTTTGTGATTAACATAATGTGTTTCTTCCAGAGAAGAAAATAATCCTACAATTCTAAGATGCCTTCAGACATATGTACATAATGTTCTGTATTTGGTCCAAATTAACTTACCACTGGTGCAGCATGATTAACACTGGCATAAAAAAACAATTACTGTTCATCATTGTACAGATTAGGCGCCAACAAACTTTTCCCTTTCAAACAGCATTGTTTGTACTAGACATTATGGCTTTGCAAACAAAATTAACTTTGTAATCCCTCTCTTGCTCACATTCTCTTGGTCTCTTTCAATGTCACACTATGTGCTGCAGACACCATACAGGAAAGTATTAAGGCTGCTGATAGTATCCCCAATCTGACACAGAGGCACCACACAACAGTGACCTCTACAGGAACACAGAACACAGAACACATCAACTGCAACCTAGTTCATGCCTGCTTTAATACTGTTACTGTGCCTCTCACATGTTTTCAGGTCAAGCACCTCAAAATAGATGCATTAAGCCAATAACCTGGAGGGATAGTGTTCTACAAAATAAATGTAATTGTTACTGTGATGCAGTATTTAATTTAATGTAATTTATCATCAGTGTGATGGTTGCTCTTATAGATGCTTTGACTTAATAATAAATAGTGTATGATTTAATAATTAGATTAAATTCTTCCTTATTTTCCTTTTGGGAACCAATTGGCACACATTAGTGGAGCTTTTTAAAACATTTGATTTAACTTTTTTTTTTATAGAGAAACTTTACATATAACCCAATTTTAACATAAGAATCTTTACATATAAATAGACAGTTTTACTATAGGCTGCATATAGAGGCAGATCAAGATGTAAACATACACTATGACAGGCAAACAGGTGAGGCTGCTACATATCAACAAGTAAATGCCCTCTCATACTGCGACCCCTCTGCTTTTTAGTTGAAGACAAAGAACAGTGCAGAGCAGTGTCTTTAGTGGGGTAGAGGAGGAATGGGAGGGTGCCAAGCCACGCAGACCACAGCCAAGTGCAGGATCACGGAGGAGGAATGAATGATGCTCAGATAAGGGACAAAGCAAAGAGGGCAGACCAAACAGGAAAACTAAGAAGGGAGAATGTGCGGGGCGTTGCCTGCCTGAGCAGGAAAATGTGCTGATACGAGTATGTTATATTCTTTTTTTGTTGTGTTGTGTAATGCTGCGCTGCATGTGTAATTTTTTTTTGTTTTTGTTTTTTTTTAATTTAAGAATTAATCCAAGAAAACATCCCAGTTCAGATAATGCTACACAATCAGGGAAAAACTCTTGAGAAACTCGGACAGTTATTTTAAGAGACTGTAAACAAGCCTTTAAGTTTTGGAATCGGGACTCTGGTAGTTTTACTTGCAAATGAGAAGTCCTACATCCAGAGCACCACTAGAATCAAATCCATCGCTCCTAGGCCAAAGCCCCATCTGTCTGCCAAATCTGTTGAGGTTTTGAGATATCTCATCAACAGAAGCAGACTAACTAACTAGAGGGGAACATATAACATCTTTGGTGGAAGCAGTAAATCTGTTTATTGTAATGCTATGCATCTGCAACGAATTTGTGCAGTGGCAATGGATACGTTTATTAGAAGTAAATGAACTACCACTGAAAAGTAACATGTCTGACACTTAAATTTGATGAGCGGAGGTAAAATTTTCAATTGATGAGCTAATGTTCTCATGGCATAATTGTAGATCTTAAAATGCAAAATTAGTAATTGAAAATAGGGCCAGAAAGGAAAAAAAAAGAAGGGTAATCTGCCTTTTTTCCCACACAAGGGACCAGGAGAACACAGGCTATGTTGTACCCCCCTCTCCTTCTTACCCGAGTTCTCCTTTATGTATTCAAATTCACTTCAGCAGCATAAAATTCTCCCAAGAGACAGCATTGTCCTCCTGCTTGTCCCTTGGGCTTCCCATCTCTCAGTAACATCTCTTCACTCCACACAATTTAGCCCCACACCTAGCAGACAGACTTTTTCCACGGCACCCTCTTTTTAAATAGTTCAATGCAATTTAATGAAAATTAATTAAAATACTTTTTTTTAAGTAAAAAAAAAAAAAAACCCATTGAATGTTCAGAATGCTTAGAGGCTTAGTGCAAATGATTCCAGCTCTCAGATTTTAGTAGGACAGACTGAAACAAATGTACTGAATAGCCTTTCACTAGTTGTACCCCTTGAATAATAATCTCTGTTGTGTTATTATGTGTGAAAATAAAGGGTACACACATGTTCCCTCTCTCTGTCTCGTTGCATTCAGGCAAGTTAGAAAAGGAAATTTTACACCGATGGCTGAGTTGCAATTGCAGTTACAAATGTACGAACGCTATACTTTCATAATAACGTGGCCCAAATGCTTCAAAAGGCGCATAGGTCTGCTCTAGTGAACTTGAATGTGTGGTCTTTGGTGCATAAAGTAAGCATAAGGCCAACTCTATAGCAATGAGGCTTTACTGAATGAAATGAAAAGCCTAAGGCACCAGAGTTAATATATTAACACAGGGGAGGACTTACAGACAAAAAATACTAAAAAGTGAACTAGAACAAATGATAAAATGTGAATTAATGATTATTCAGGCTTTTGCGCAGAAGTGGCGATTGGAAATTATCGTCTAAGAGTGTAGACGTGTAACGTTTTAGGCAAAAATATATGAATATAAAACGGCAGCGTGGACTTGCTGTACAGTATCTTTTTGATATTGTGAGGGGTTCTGCCAGAGGCTCCAACCGCAGAAAAATCATCACATAAACCACTTTTTTTTGTGGGAATGATTCCAAAGTATTACAATATTATCATATCTATTCACTGCTAGCATGATGCAAATAGGCTCAATGGCATGCTTGCCTCTACAAAACTCTCCCACCGGGTTCTAATAAAACAGTACAATTTCCCACTCTCCATTCTCCCTCAGAAACGTACCAGTCTGCAGCTCTGTGATCTGCGACAGACAAAATGAGACGCAGCAGCTACAACAGAACTGAGACACAGTCGGAGTATTCCCTGCGCTCCTTGAATAGATAATGCTTTTCCTTCACATTCCTTTATTCTTTCAAAAAGAATGCATCAGAGGCCAAATATTAATTCTTCTCGTCATATGGAGGAGCTACGCAAGTGGCATACTAGGATGGGCTTTTGAATGATTAAGGGAACACATAAAGGGTTTCTTGTGGCGCTTTGAACTTTCTGCAGAGTTCTGAGCACTCTCAACTTATTCCCCACTCTGCAGGAGACTTGATGTTAAAAGACAACATTAATGAAAGCTCTGTAACAGGTAGAGACAGAGGGATTAATGCAATCTAAACACAGCAAGCCTCTCAGAACTGGCTCTGGCTAGCAGGTGAATGGGGAAACACTTTTCTTCACTTTTCCTCTTTCCTCCCACCATGAATCTCCTTTAAAGAAATGCCAATAGATCTGATTGCCTAATACTCTATTCCCTCCCTCCCTCCCCAGGCCCGTGAAGATGCACGTGTGGGGGAATCACTTCAAGGAATGACATTGACTGGGGAAGTGCTGACTTGCACCACTGTTTGTCTTTTGATGTGAGAGATCAAATCAATGTACACGGCGTTCTCCGGGCAATGCGCAGGCAGATTAGCATTAGCCTGAAGGTGCCTGCTTGCCCTCAATCATTAGCGTTTACTCTCAAAATAATCAGGATTTACTCAGTGCTGCAGTGCACTGCATTGATAGCTGTAAAGGAAAAAAAGGCATAGCATTTAAGACAGAGGGTAATGTAAGGTTGTCATTATGAGACTAAAACCTACATAAGCCATAGACAGTGCCTGACACTGGCATTTGTTTTTGGTGTGAGCTGCATTATTTGTCACTGGTCTGGTGTGCATTGGTGCCTTCACATGGAAAATACTGCGATGAGATCTCCTGAGTGCTTAAGTCAGATGGATTGAATGCTCTTGAACACTGATAAAGGTTGATTTCAGGTTGTGCCAACATTATTGTGGGCAAACTAATGCAAAATAATTGTCATATTTTGTCCTGTCAAAGCCCAGAACAATGACACATTCAACTCTCTGAACTTTGCATCACCGAGGAAAAATTAGCATGTTATTTCGTGCATTTAGATTCCTACTAGAAACAAAGTACTTAAACAGTAATTGTGTGGAGAAACTATTAAGGGGTGCAACTTTGAGATTAAAAGGCATAAGGATCTTGGCAGTGCATTTCTGCCACATTTGAATTCATACTGTTTGCCTGTAACTTCATGCTAATGATCAAAGTTGAGGGTGGGGGTAGTGGAGAGGGGTGGGGTGGAGGGGGGGATTTCTCCTGAGTGCAAGTTATGAAGATGAGATGAGGAGAGAGAGGGAGGGAATGGGAGAGGGAGAGAGAGAGAGAGAAACTGCTTTGCTGCCCTGCTTTGAACACTTTTACACTTTCCAACAAGCTTTGTTTTTTAATTGGCTGAAATTAATCTTAGGGATGTAGATGCCTGATTTGCATTCATTAAAACCCAACCAAAAGAAGTCATGCTTAATTCCAATCAAATTTGCTTAATTATGCATGGCGAGATATTCCCAAATGAGCTGTGGATTTTTGTTAGACCCTTTTTTTTGTTTCCTATAGCAAATAAAATGTAATGAAGCTGTCTTTTTGTGTTTTACTGAATGTTGAGGAGCATATGAGGAGCACCTTGAGCCTGAGCTGAAAACAATATTACTGCTAAAGTAATTATAAGAATCTACATTTTTCATTGTTAATTGTGGATGTCAGCATCATTAATTTTAATTTACGGCAGGCAATAAAATTAAGAATACTTTGTGCTGATGTTTTAAATCATGCCTGTGAAGGGGACACATAATGCAACTTAAATCTCAAGTAGATATTGATTGGGGTGGATGGTCTTTTCTATGAATCTTAAATAGGCAGACGCTGGGAATCTGCTTGAGACTTCACTTTTACGAGTTAACTCCAGCACCAGATAGTGCAATACAATTAAAGAAGTGTCAGTTTATGCACGCACGTATATCTGCGCGTGCACTCATACACTTAATCGGCAAAGTGCATAACAACAGAATGATGTTGCACTAGATAACGTAAGATTTAGGTGTTAAGTCATCATACAATGCCATGTAGTCTAACCATGACTAACTTCTCCAAGGAGAGTACAGAATAACAACACATCTACTATACATATCCAAAATAGAATAAATCTGCATTGTGCTGCCTTTCCTTAGTTCTTATTTAGATATTTTGACAGTAATATTAATTAGATTGTCGGACATTGTCAGGCTGTTTGTACAGCAAGTATGAAAGCAGATTGCAGGAGTTTCAGATGCAATACTGTACAGTATGTGGTCTACGGGGGATGACATTATGTGTTTCTGCTTCAACACTTGATTTATAGCTTCATTTGGACCGTGCTTGTACGAAACACATCCTGCTGCTGCAGGAGCTTTAGTGCATTGTAGTCTGAAAACAAAGGAAGAATAAAATTGATCTTTCTGGACACACACAAAATCAATGAATGGCTATTTCCTGTTCCATGGCACGTTAGTCCAACTGACTTGCTCAATCCTTGAACTTTCCTTGTCTCCTCATTGCTGGAGAGGAAAGGTCTTCAAAGTTCAGTGACAACTTAAGATGATGTCATTTCAGATCCTTTGGATTAGAGAATTTCTGTTCTCAGTCTCAGCTTTGACTCAACAAAGAAAATATCAAAAGGGCCTCTCTTATCTTAATTTTGCTTGTTTGCTTATTACAATGATGAGCTTATTCCATGTTTTAAATTCATACTCTATTGACTTTGCTTTTGTGGTAGCCTATTTTTCTCTGAAATACCACTGAGGTAACTTTTACAGCTAAAGCAAAATAAAACCTTACTCATAAATGTCTTGAAATGCAGGACTGATTTAAGGTCTGTGTGCTTGACTATTATTCCAGAGGATGTGTTTGTACCTGCTGTACAGTGCATTCTGTTCTCCAACAAGGTGATTGTGTTTCCAACACAAAAAAAGACTCTACAGTGATGTTCAATTGTTCTCTTTCGAGCTGGCTGTTAGCCAGTGGCTCCTTCATGACACATGGAGCTGGTACACTATCAGCTCCCCTCTCCTCTTCCTGTCTGCTTTCTTGGCGGTGACTGAAGCAAGTCACTCTAATGCAACAATGATGGTGATTTCACTCTGCTTATCGAAGCGAGTAAGTACTTAAGCAGCTGCTTGTACTTTGATCCAATTTACTTCCTGAACGTGTGCTTCCTCATGCACAGTAAACAGGCCTGCCTGAGTTGTCATTAGTTCAAAGCCAAGGCAAATAGTTCACATGATTATTGTTTGCTCATTTTTTGTTCTGCTTTGTACAGTAGCTCTGTTAACAGAAGTCAGTTAACTTAAGTGACAGGTCCTCTCAATAAAGAGCATATTTCAGGTATCAATTTGTACGTTATGGCAGTAGCTGTAATTTAATATTGCCAGTGGAGCTCTGGAGGTTGAAAGGAAAAGCCATAAGTTGAATATTGCAACCTTTAACATCATTGTGCGCTCGACTCATCCCCAAGGACAGGACAGATAAAAGATGATCAGTAAGAAAATTGATAGCACTGATTTAATAAACATCCTCAAAATGATCTGTGTGACCTGCAGGTAGCGCGGCAGTCACTCGTACTTCGCCTGGGTTAAAGAATCAAGTGAGATGATTCATTTGAGTGACTGAGGTAGTTGAGTTTGATGGATCATTCCTAAAAGCATCATTGCTAATCTTCAGCTCCTCTTTTTTAGGTTATTCACAGATCAGTGAGTTTTCCGGCTAATCCTGGACCTGACGCTGCTCTTGTCTGTGTACATGGTATTCATCATACTCTGACAGGGAGAGTCCTTCAGACGACAAATAACCTTCAGAGAGGGGAGGCAGGCAAGCAGTAGGTGTGCAGTTATTTTGGATACATTTCACAGTGGAGTAGGAAAGCTGCATGGGGAGATGTATGGTGTCCTTGTTGGGTGCGGAGAGATGGACCCCTCTCCGTTTCCTAGCATAATCATTCTGAGCCTCAGCCATGCCTTCGACAACTCAATCAGACAGCCCTCTACCTGTAAAGTGGCTGGGTTGATTTGATTGCCATTTTTATTGGATCCCGGTCACATAAATCAAACCAATGGGGACGGCTGTACAGACGTGACCACTCGTCATTCGCTAGTAGCCTTGGAAACATTGTTTCGGGGGCCGCATGGCTGTCATTGGAGGTAAATCAGGGGTCTGAAGTTTCTTTCCTCCAACAGAGGAGCAAGGAGTTAAATCATCTTGAAAATTGATGTCACTGTGCGCAAGTGTTTTCACCTATCCCTTGGATAGAGTCCCATCAACTGGTGACAATGTCAGCACTTTTACCCTTTAAAAAAAAAAGGATGATTCCTCTCCTCAAGCCTGGAGGCCTGTTTCGGCTGATAAGAGCTACTAAGTTTTTGCCTTTCTCCAATACAGTATTTTGTTTGCTTATATGTGTAATATAATGTTTTCCTTCTAATCCTACAACTAAAAACTTTTAAGTTCAACTGGCAAATATGCAATAAACTTTTTGTAGTAAATTATTTCCTCATTTCTGATCTGATGTATTGAATCAGAAGGGTAAACCTATCGTTCAAATACGATATCCTAAGGGAATGTAGGTAGTAAACTCATAGACCCTGTCTTTGAAACTTAATACATTGTTCATCACTAAGCACTGTCTGGTGAGGTTTTTTGATTCAGTGGGAACTGATTAAGTCTATCATGTCCACCAGCGCTTACAGTGGGAACATATTAGATTAAATACAGGTAGCTAATTTCCTCCTCTGCATGGGTGAGTGGGAGTATGAATGAAAGTGATGTAAAATTAATTTAGACCTCTAAAATTTTGATCACACCGAGGCTATTTTGGTTCTCATGATGACAAGTAATAGGAGGTTGTTGCTTTCTAACCTCACAATATTACCACATTTGCCTATAGGGCTTTCAGGATCAATTTCATTCAGCATAAATATCACTTGATCTGTGAAACAAATTAGAAATAATAAAAGCCATAAAAATGCAGCCAAGCTCTATTGAGATGTCCCTCCTAGCCATGTGTCAAGACTGAAGACATTAATGATACAAGGAGGAGAGAAAATTACCATCTAGGATACGTCCGAACCAGTAAACTGGTAAACAAGCTGGCCGTTAGGAGTGGGGATGATTTGAATCAACAAGGGTGAACAGATATGGATACTCGGCGCATTAGTGTTAATAGGAATAGATTATGGAGGGATTTCGTGGAGTGACCTTCAGTGCACTAATTGAAATAGTATTCCGAGTCAGCAGTGGAGTAATCAACTTAAACACAGAATCATAAATCATCATGAATAGCGCTGTCACAACCAAGCCATTAGCCTCGTGTTTTTTCCCCAGCAACCTCATGAAAATATCTGCCACACCGATCCGTAGGTTAATAGGAACAGAAATGGCATTTAGAGTCTATTTGGATCAAATGTACTGTGAGCTTGAAAGTAGAACTTTGCTAATTTGCAGGTAATGTGAATTGATGTAGTAAGGGTTGAAGATAGTTCAGGCAACGAGTCAACACATTAACGCAACGAGTGTAGAAACGCAGGAGCTTGATAAAGCCTGGATCATAACGCTGCTTCATGACAAGTCTTCCTTCTCTGTGACCAAGGGGTCCGGTATTCGCTAGATCTACTATCAGGCAGGGATTAGGTAATCATGTTGGGTTAGCGTGACCTTTGTCTTATGTTATTAATTACGGCTGACAAAAACGCAATAAATTGTACTACCGTAGAGCTACACTTGCTGTTTCTTAGAAGGTGCAGGGAGCAATTTAGTTGATCATTGCACAATCCACAACAACACTATGTTTGTGTGTGATATTGCAGGTAACTACACTCTTTATTAGCCCTAATCCACATGACGCAAATTTATTTACTTATTATCATTCAATGACATTTATTTCAAGTATTGATACAGAGTGCTTTGTCAAAGTTTACAACATCTATATTAATATCAACAAGTGCTCTTGCAGTAAATAGCTTTTTAATTGCAACTAAAGTGAACGAATTAGATACTAAACAGTCGGTTAGCGTCAGTAAAACGTCTTTCACACAACAATACCCAGCAAACTTGTCAGAAATGCTGATAAGAGGGCCGATCCTGAGCGCTTACAAGGCATTAATCAAATAGCAGGTCTAATTAAAAGCGCTTTAAACAAAGCTTTTTTTCTAAATGTTGCTCAGGTATGGCAATAATTTTTGATCAGCCATGCCTGGAAGACAAATAATTAGAACTGCCACAGCGGCCTGATGAGTGATGTCAGCATCTCCGCGTGACCTTCCCCTGCTAATTAATTTTCATTCCAGGGAAAAAAGACCCCGTTGTTGCACATTATTAATTGAGTTCATGAAAAGATGCACCTGATTAATTTTTGTTGATAATACTTGTCATTCTGGCCGCCGTTCGTAATCATTTTATGGGTTTTCATCTTAGTGTTTTTCAAAGTTGATCTAAGTCATCTTTACTGGAGATTAATTTGTCCAAAGTAGAGCTGCCCTGTCCCAAAAGACAACAGGCCCTCAGTCTATCTCACTTAGATGCCTGGTGGACACCAGGTTTCTCTTTAACAGCATTCTTTATTCTTATTTATCCTAACACATTTATAGCAGGCACATTATGGGAGTAAGTATAAATAATTAACCTCACCAATTAATAATTAACTTTATTACCACACGTTATTAATGTAGAAAAATACTACTACAACACTTAATTCAAGTTGAGATGCTTTGTAAAATAAAGTTATTTAATATAATGATGAATGCTGTTTTAATTGGATTCATGTGTTAATGTGTTATGCTGAAACAATATTTATATAATATCATTACAGGTTGGCAGTATCTGCCGCAGTTATTTAAAACTTGAAAAGTCACAAAGCTAACACCATGCTCTGTCACTCAAGCCCTTATATCAGATACGATTATAATGAAGACTTTTTATAATTTTTTATATAGATAAAATTTGACACTAAACATAACAATTTTTAGGTTTATCTGTAAGGAAAACAGTTTTGTAGACACTCTTTCAATTAAAGGGAAATCATTCACAAATATGAAGTGTAATTGTTCCTGGAATTTTGTGAACTGTAATCTGGTTTCAGATTAACCGTGTGTCTAGACAGTTAACAGCACAGCGTTAAATAAAAATGCGGTGCGGCTGTGTTGTTTCAGGTACCTGTCAGAGAATGAAATACTATCCAAGAAAGCCAGTAATTGAGTAATAGGTCAATGAGCTTGAGGGCTTATCAGAAGCCATAACAAAGCACAGCAGTTATAACACCACGAGACAGAACTTTACAACTCGGCAAAGTTATCACAACAGTGATCGTTTCACTTCTCACTGTTCACATTACAAAGCAATCTATTAGGAATGTGCACTCGCATGTATTTGATCAGCCAAAACAATGTATTGCCAGATGAAGTCAAATTGCACTGGGACATAAATTGGATAAAGTTTAACTTCATTCGTCGGACAACCCTGCATTTTTATTCTTTTTTTATTTATTTTTTTACAAGGCCTCTGCGTTGGCAACCCCCCTGCATCATCACAGTGGCCTCATTCAGGCTGGTGACATGATGGCAGTTCAGGAGCAAGCCAGCACTCTGTGAAACTGATGTACTAATACAGTATACAAAGATCCTTCCTGACTTCACAAACTTGCAGTAGCCCCTGCTTTTACTGTTGCTGTACTATTTGTCACAGAGCCAGCACAGATTAAAACAATATATGTGAATGGCAGCTATGGGTCGGGCTTTGACAGTATTTTATCAAATCTGTGTACTTTGTAAAATCTGCTCTGCTAGTGGTGTTGCTTTCTAAAGTTAATATCTTTGAACTTATTTTATATGATAAGTGTTACCTTGGCTTGATGTGGTCACATTGCTCTGGGGATCAGAGCTGCTTGCCAAGATTATCAAGCCAGGAGGAGGTGATGGACTGCACTGACAAGACACAGCAGCCGCAGCAGAATCCAGAACCCTGCAAATTGAAGCCATGTTGTCCCATTAGATTTTTACTTTTATCTATATTACACACAAAACTGTATTTTCACTCGGTTTGCCACTGTTAAACCCACGCTACCGAGCATTTGAACCTGTCCAGCGTCACAAGTAGAATGTGAACAGAACTAAGAGCATAATGCTTACATGTTCTTATGGTCCTATGGTCCTTGTCTCTGAAACAGTCTTCCTGAGGACCTGAGGACAGCAGAGAGTGTTGATATTTTTAAAAGCAAATTTAAGATTTACCTTTTTAATCTGGCTTTCAATTGAACTTTATTTTATATTAATCTCACTTTTATTGTATGTTTTAGACTATCCTTTTTATTCTGTTTTATTTCCTGATTTTTTTCCTCTTCATAACCCACCTTTTATGTCTCGTTTTACTTCATCACATTTCCTTTAAGTTGTTTTCTTTTCTTTTCTTCTTATCTTTGTTTTCCTTTTAATACCCCTATTCACATTCCTGTTTACCAACTTTATTTTATAGTGACTTTATTACTTCTTTATTATAGTTTATTACTCTTTTATTTTGGTATTCTTACTTTTTACATTTTTATCCTACCTCTGGTATTTTTATTATTATGTTGATGATTAAATTACCACATTGCTAACAGGTATCCCAGCAACATTGTGATTACCGTCACTCTTGAAAACTTGCATGCTTTATCTAAGGGGTCAATCTTGGTGTCAGCTCACAGTGCGGAAGGCAGTGTCAAACAGGTGAACAGGCATTGTATTGGTTGTATGCTGGTGGGGTAAGGTTCTATGTTTTATTATGTAACATGAATAAGCTGCTCTGTGATGAGCAAGAAACAAAATGAGATGGTCAAAACAAAAACTGTATATCATTTACATACCAGAATGATTTTGTAGCGTGGGAGGTCCTCCATAAACATTTTGATGTGTGTCTCTCTGCTCTCTGTTGTGGATTTTGCAGTCAACAGCACTGAGCATAGAGTGGGAAAGTTAGTCTCTGTGGAAGTCAAACAGGACATACTGTTATTTGTCACCTATAAAACAGCATTATTTTAAGCTTAGTTTATGAAGTGTGACATCTTCATTAACTTAACCTGCCTAATCCTTTTAGCATCAAATAAAGTCTCACAATAGAATCATTTATCCACCCAACCTTTTATCTTTCCGTTAGCTAGTGTGTCATTACCACTAACTAAACATTTGACATTTATTTTTGAGCCACATTAGCTTAAGATGAGCTAATACAGGCTTTGATATTTAAACTAACTGGATACATAGTTTTTAAACTAACATACAATACAGCTTTTAAGCTAACGATTTATGACTATCATTGAAATTAGGATGGACTGTACGAAGTCCATCTTAATTTCGTCCAGGATCATTTGAAGGCAAAGTTTGGTTGCAAAGTAGACTACATGGTTTTGGTCAGAGTTTGGTTTTGATGTGAAAGTTTGAAGATTGTGAAGATGAATGTGCAGTTATATATATGTCAGTTTAGACTTTTGAGAAATGGAGCATAATTTCAAGAATTATTAATAGTTATTGGTTACATGAAACAAATTAAATAGTTCAAGTTCTGCAATTACATCATGCAAACATATTTTTATTACTTAAAACTGGTAAGTGAACTATTTGAAGTTAGGTACAGTATGTGGACTTTCATTTGTCATGTTGCTGTGTTGTATCCATTTCCACCTTTAGACTCCTGAAACAGAAACCTCAACAATGCACTGTAGGTTTTTTTTCCCCTATCATCTTGTTCTTAATGGAAAATACCTTTATAGCCGCAAAAGCCTGCTATTGTATGATAAGCTACAAATGTAGAGAAGTGTCTGAAAATCCATTTAGAATTAATAATACAAAAACCATTCTTGTTAATGAAAAAGTGTAATTTATCTGAAGAGGCTCAGAGTCATCTATGAAATGCAAGATGTCACTGAGCTGGTATAAATGCAGGCTTTAATGGATACATTGACAGTGCTGCGGTATTGTTCTTGACAGTAGAAAATGATGTGAATAGCTTTGCTTGTCACTGTTGTGAAACTATTAATAGATCTGTAATTATGGTGGGCAAATTGTTGATTTTTTTTTCCTCTGTGGTATTTGATATGCTCAGCACAATGAGGAGATGAATTAGGACTAATAAACAGGTCTCATGATTCTGTCTCTAATTGGAGGATCATTATATCTCTTCCAGAGAGATGCCCACAGCTAAAGCCTTTAACAGCACTATTTCAAACAGGACACAAAAAGGCCTTAATGAATACTCCTGTGACTTCGCACCATCTCTCACAAAGGGAAGCGCATTTTCTGTTTTTATCTTACACATAGTTTCCTGTAATTTTTGGATTGAGGTGCAAGATCAACACAGCTTTCCTTCCCTTCCCTTGGAAATCACAATAATTATACAGAGGTTGTATTTAGGTTAAAGAACAGATCCTTTGAAAATATGTGAGAACCCTAAGCAGACTGTGGCAGCCTAGTATATAGGAAAATTGACATATGTGTGAGTGTGTGTGCACGCATGTGTGTATGGGAGGGTGCTGAATATTTCTCTTTTTAATAAAGATATTTCTAGAATCTATTTTCAAATGTTTTACAATGTCCTCGTGCATTACCATTACAAAACAATAACGAAAGTACGGAGAGCAAATGTAATGCATGCTCAGGGAATGTGTTAAAATCTCTGGGTGCCATTTGCTCCCATCAGTGTAGCTGATAGAGTCATTAGAGAGCTGCGGCTGCTCGGCTCTGGGGTCTCTCTCCTGTAAATGGCCCTGCTGGATGGGTGAACAACCTTCATATGGCTCCGTGGCCTCAGAGCACTTCACTAAAGCTAATAGGTCATGGTTGTAGAGATGGGTGACAAAAGCATGAGTGTTAACAATGGATAAAGTGAGAATGGATTGCAGTTATCTAGTGCGTTCTGCCTCACAATTCAAAGTGTTTGACATTGCATCAAGTGAATTGTCAACGTCTAAGTCACATTGTTTTTTTCTTACTGCAATGGCAGCAAGGTTTGGGGTTTTACACATATGACCTCCATGCTAATGGAAGAGTGTCTTCTTTATCTATTAGTGACCAACGTGATCACCCTTGGACAGCTAGAAAACCAAAAGTGCTGAAATCATCTAAATGATGAGCTGAAGGATCTGTGGGTTTTTGCATATCACACCTCTTCTATGGCTTTAAGAAAAAAAGGTGAAAGAGGTCAGCTCAATATGCATATAATTTGGCATTACATTCAAAGTTTGGGTTTTAAGCTTCTTGATGAAAGACAGCTATGAATAAATGTAATCTTTTCTCTCACATTTGGTCATTTGCTGAGGGCTTGGAAAAAGTCTTTGTATGGTATGCTCGTTTGCTATTATTATTCCTTATTACTGTTCCTGGGGAGTCATTGTCCTTCTGAAACACTAAATTATTGAACAGTGTCACTGATTTCAGATATTCATTTATGAAGGTATAGTATTTATCACTCATTTGCGTTATCCAACATACCATAACTAAACAATATTGTACTGCTGTACACTTTGTTATGGATGAAGGAATCAGAAAAGTTAAGGCCACACTGGAGAGGAACTTATTTGTTGAGCAAGGGAAAATACAGCGAGACGAGGGCAGCCTGTCAAAGGACTGAACGCCATTCATCTGCTAACCTGTTCAAGGTGTGCCTGGTTGATGTCCTCCTCCTTTGGTGGGGAACATATGTCCACAGCAGCTGTGCCACCGTGAATAGGCAGTGATTGTGTGCTAGCTAACTGCATTCCTGGGAGCCAGGCCAAGTCTGAGTGGAGTGAGCTGTCCCATTTTTGATACAAGCATTTCCTACATTCCACCTGATTTACATATCTGTTTTTCCACGGAATGAGTGGCTGTTCACTCTGGCCAAAATAGCATCTAACTTCCAACATCTCGTTTTTTTGGTTTTGTTATTTCCCTCTTTTTCAGAGCAGAGATGTTGAGACATATATTTTAGATAAACTGCTTTATGGCGAGTAACTTGGACAGCTGTGTTACTGTATATTCCCTGTGACACAGTTTCAGGAACAGTATAGGTCCTATGACTCTTTTTCTAATTATGTTTGATGGAAGTTTGATACACCCTATATAGCCCAGACAGGCAAAGCTATTTCTGTTCAAGTTGAGTGAAAACAAAAGATGGAAACAGCTATAGCTATATTTTAAAGTGAATATTTTTTTTATTTTCTGTTTTTTAAACTAACAAGAAGCAGCTGAAAAATAAAAGAAAAAGCATAATAACAAGATTATTATCTCCCAACCCTTAAGCAAACAAGAGTCATGCTGTTTCCTAATTCCATATTGTATATACATATACCAAATCTGTACAGTATGATCAAGCAGTAATTTTAGTACACTGTTTTTGAAGTTAAAAAAAGATAAGAAAAAAGAACATCGGTTAACCGTTTGATACTAACAGGAAATGATACATCAATTAAATTGCAAGGAACTCTTAATTAAACTATCCAAAACATCTTCCTTAAGATTTGATATTTATTTTTGTTTTCCATTTCCTTTCTGGAGCTTTTTCATCACCACCGACAACATTTGTGTTTGTTTTTTCCTGCCGCTCAGCCATTTCTTCTGTGCAGTGCACTGGGAGACAATAGTGATTACTGTCTCGTTTGACCATAGGCTACTTTGTGTTGTTGCTTTTCCAATATAAACACACAATATACTCAGAACCTGCTAAGATGTTTTATGTAGTAATGATTTGATATATGCGGTCAGACAGGGTTGGGAGGGTAACTTTAAAAATGTATTTCGATACAGTTACTAGTTACCTGTTAAAAAAAATGTAGTCAGTAACGTAATCCAAGTACCACAATATTATAGTAATATAACTTGATTATTTTCCATTACTTTAGATTTAATGCAATACCAAATATGCAATAATAAAGACATACATTTGGTGCAAAGTTGGCCCTTTTCTATGCAACTAAGAGTTGTTTCAAAGACCAGTGCTTCTACGTGCGGTATCATCCTCTACTCTGACCATCGTGGATCAGCGAGTTAATTTTCTCTCTCGTTTCTGCTCTGTTTAGTTTGGGACTTTTACAGTACATGATAGTATATCTTTCTTTATTGTAAAATGTGTTTTAAAATTGTAATCCTGCTAAATAATCCCACTTTTTACTAAATGTACCTGTAATCTGATTACGTCTTTTTTTCTGTTACTCAGTAGTTACTTTTTTGTATCCTCATTACGTAACGCTGTTATATCCCAATCATGCGGTTAGACTACTTGTGTTAGCTGCCCTGTTAGCTGTACTAATATAAATATGGACGTAGTCACCGTGACATTACCCCGTTACTGCCATTTTAAAGCATGTTTTGAAGCCTCGAGTTTAACCATTTGACTGACGCAGTTCTGAATTTTTGGAGCCAAAACTCACCATACTTGCACCGAGACTGTAGAGTTGACACTAGCGCCAGCCGCTAGCTTAACTAGCAGGTGCATTTAAAGCCTATGGTAAACTGTAATAATGCTAATGCTAATTTTTACTGGTGAAAAACAGGCATTAAACCATAAAAAACAAACTTACCGGATATACTACACAGCCGACTCCTTAGAACATCTTTAGTACAACCAAATGCTTGATAACACTTTTTAGACGACCGACATGTTACAATTAACTTTAATGAACTGAAACCACACTGTGAAATAGCAGATGCTACGCCTATATTCTGTCAATGTGAGTCTTATTTATCGTCTATTTTACTTTAAATGGGACTATCATTTATACTGCATTGAAGAAGACTTTAAAAGCTACAGTGAGACTGTAATCTCACCAGGAAAGTGTTTACTTAGGTAAGACATTAAATGAGAAGTAGGGACATACTCTCATAGATTTATATATAATCTGAGAAAGAAGGTTTAAGGCACATCTGCACTTCTCAGACCGGGAGCTATGGAGCTACCATGAATGTGAGAGCTAACCGCCTGGCTAAAATGGACACGACAATGCTAACATGCGGACGTTTAGCAGGTATGTTTGACATTTTCAACAAACTGAAGGGAAATGCACCTGTTCTAGTGAGATGCTGGCTTGCAGGCAGACTCTTAAAAATGGGAAAGCCACACTCCATTACATCTATTTCAACAAATGAAGATCAACATTTGACAAACTACCTTCTTCAGGAAGTTTTTTTTTTTTTTTTTTTTTTATGTTAATCTTTATTTATTTAGAGTGTGTGGCAATACTGGGTTTTTTTTTTGTTTTGTTTGTTTTACATTTATCGTGTTCAGTATTTATATTTTAGTGTGTTAACATGCACTATATAGAGTACCTACAGTTGAGGATTTTGGGCATTGCAGGTATTTGGATTTAAGTTATAATATTGACCTGACGATGGCGCTAGATAAAAAATGAAGGTATGAGGGGAACATGAATGCAACATTTTGTGGCAGTCAATTCAGTAACTGTCAAGATATTTGACACAAAACCAAAAACTGCATGGTGGCACCAGAGGAAAATAAACACATACATTGTCTGGGGATTGTGAATGCCCATAGCAAATTTAATGACAATACACTCTTATATCTATGTGGACAGACCAAAAAAACAATGTTGTCATCCCTGTAGGCACACCTGTAGTGAGGCAATAAGACATATGTTAAGTTTTATTTTTTACTTTTATCATACAGGAACATGTTTCTCAAGTACCAAGTTGTTTTTTTTGTAACTTTACAGCTTTCAGGTATGTAATAATGTGTAGTTAGGCTATATTTACTAACAGTGCACCTGTGAAAGCTCATGTAGGTCATCCCTTGATAAAGTAAGCGTCTAGGATGTTAGCTACAATACTTACATGACTTGATGACGTCAAAAAATTGGATGAAATTAACCGGAGACAGGCAGTATTTTATCCTTGAAGGCAAACATTATTTTCAAATATGGCATTCATCCTTTGTACAATAAACTCAAACACCTGCAATTGTTATCAGACACTTGCACAGGAAAACAGGGCCTGTAAAGGCAATCTAAATGTAAACATTAAAAGGCAGTTGCGAAATGGAAATCTAATTTCTTCACAAGCTGATGTCTGATCACAAACAAACAATAGACATCTGCAATATTTCTACGTCCTATCACCGACCTCCATCCCGTGAGGAACAAGGTCAACAGAAGAACTCTGAATGGGATGGTGGTCCCAAAATAACAATCCCAAGCACCAACACCCTCCTTCTCTCTTAAACAACACAATCACACAATCAAAGCCCCGCTGCCTTTCCCTCATTGTTTAATTTCTGGTGGCTATCTTAGATATCTCTGTGGCTGTTCTTATCTTTGACCTTCAGCTTGTTGCTTTGTCGTCACCCCCGCAAAAAACCCACCCGCCCACCCACCTACCTGCTCCCACCCCCCCACACCAGTGTGCTGCGACCTTCAGAGGGATGTCATTACTCCCTGACCCATTTGACGATCCCCTCATGTGGAATGTGCATATGCCGAATCGCTGCAGATCTGCACAGTATGGGGTGAGGTGAAGTACTTACAGAAATATGACTTGACACGCTTTATCAAATGGGGAAAGATGAAGACGAAACAGCTGCTGGTGCTGTCGTAAGCAATCTGGCCGTGATTGAATAAAAGTGTCAGGAAAAGGGCCGCTTGATGGTCTTTTGTTCTCCCCCATCCAGCTTGATGTTAGTTTGAGCTGTCAGGAGGGAATCACAGCTGGGTGATTTATCAATACTTGGAGTGACCTTGCAGCCACACTGCTGTATGTGTGTTGTGTACGTGTGTGTACGTACGTGTGTGTGTGTGCACGCGTGCGTATATGTTGTGTATTTGTGTGTGGCTCTCGTGGATTAAAAAGAGACAAAGTGGAATATTTTCAAAATAGTTGGCACACGTAGACAAAGACTTGGCTTGACTTGGAACAAAATTCTCTCTTCTCTTAGACACAGTAAGTGGATTGTTCTGCCAGCTCGATAAAGCTATTTTTCCAACATCAGAGCACTCAAAGTACCACCAGTAAATGTTTGGGAAAAGTGTATCTCTTTTAACCAACGCTGCTTTTGAACAGCTTTTTTCCCTAAACCCCCCTAACCTGTCCACGCCGGCTCTTCACCTTGCTACTTTCTTTGAGACGTACTTGGACAGCCTGTTTTTCGCAGCAGCCATTGACAGTCTCTGTTGTGATTAAGCAGATGTTTTATTGCAGACTGGAACAGTCATTACTGCCATAAACCCATCTGTGGAATTGCTTTTTATGCAAATTTACAAAGCATCTGCATAAATAAAGTTCTAATTAATACCTTTCTGCAAACCTCTGCGCTCTTTGATTCCTAAGTGTTCTTAATTGTGTACAAGCAGGTAGAAAGTACAAATCAATGCTCACAACATGAGACGGTTTTGTTCTCCGTGTACACCAGTAGTGATGTTGAACACTTTTGAGCTGCATAAATTACAAACGAATGTTGTTGGCAATATTTTACAGGTTTATAGATTTTTTTTTTTATGAAAGTGCACCACTCAGCTGTTTATTTAAAGATACAGCATATTTATAGATAGTTAGATTTTGACAGCCCAGCATGGTTAATTATCGGCATATCTTTGATTAAGAATCAGCTAAGAACAATTTCAATCAAGGGTAACATTTATGTAAAGTTGCAGCGAGTTGCATTTTGAGCTCCTGTTGTCGGTTACAAGGGAAATAAAACAAAATCTGCTGCTACCGGTTGATTGGGAACTACTGAAGAGTAAAGTTTCCCTGAGAACATTAAGGCTGCTTTGTTGTGAGGGTGCCAATGGAAGCTCATTAATTTCCCCAGGTTTTTAATGGGGGAGTGTTGAACATGTGGCAAGAGTTGTCTTGGTGGGACCCTTATGAGTTGCACCTCTGCTGTTGAAGGAATGCCATGCTTTTTTAATTGTAAAGGTGTCCCTTTGCTAAGTAATCAAGCACATTTCATTGTTGGGGAAATTGTACATAATGGTTCTATGCACTGTCGTTAACGATTTAGTTTTAATTCTTATTATGTCACTTTTAAAATGCCAGTCAGTTCTTTGTGCTGCAAATGGACAGTTTCCTGTTTTGTGACTCTCAAATAATGTCATAATTATTTTTCTGCTTACGTTCCCCTGCGCTTATGATCTCTGCAAAGCTCTTCATCATAATGAACAGTGTAGCTTTGGTGAGGGTACTCTTGTATCCCAAAGTACAGTAAATATAAAAGCCAAAAAGGCATTTAGAGTGAACATAAACTCACATTACCTTTTTGAAATCTGAAGAAGAAATTGTACAGAAAATACATTTTGCGAATAAAGAAAGACTTTGTTAATGATTAAAGGAGGCATCTGAGCCATGAGTAAGGAGGAGGAGGGGTGGTGGTGGGGGTGCAGCCAGTGAGGTCAGGGGGAAAATGAAGAATGGCTTCAAAAAGAGTGTTGGGATGAATGCAGGGCGTTTAACTTTTCTGTTTCCAAAGGATATGGAAGTCCTAGTTGCTTGTGTTTAATGTTTCTTTTAAGTGTTGAACCACAGATCATGTTTAGTTTACTCACTAGGTGGCAGTGTCTCGTTTTAAACACATTAACGCTCGGGTTGCACTGTGTTATAAGTGGTTAACTGTATGTGACTGAGCACTGGATGACTATAGTTGGTGGAGAGAGAAAGATTATATTGTACTGTATTGGAGTCCTTCATTTCATTAACTTGAAGAAAGCTCTCTGGTTTAAAAAAAAAAAAAAGGTGAAGATACTCTGAAAGCGCACAATCTGCTTTCATCAGTGTTGCAACGGAGCCAGGATTTCTTATACAGCATAAAACACAAACCGGTTTTGCTACTCTGTCTCTCTCTCTCATCAGCTAGTGAGATCTAGCAACTTTTAGCATAATGAATTTAGCAGGAATGCCTTCTCTACACAGTCCATCAGGCCTGCCATCTAGGAGATTAAATTATGTCTGTAAGCATTAAAGCTTTGATGCTGTATTTGGGCGGCCTGCATGCATCCATTTGCAAAATTCTATATAACAAAATTAAAAACATGGACACCTATGGAAAATGGCTTGGCACTAGCACTTAAACCCAACCACTCCAAACAGTCTGCTGACTAATGCATTTCTAATCATTTCTGTGATCAATGTTAGCTACTGTGCAATAAGATTAATCAGCCATATGCAAAGCAAGGATCACCTTGAACAAGGCAAGAAGAAAGAAAAAAGGGAGATAAAAGGACTGAAAGAAAGTGTCTTCACTGTTATGTATGATAAGCGCACTGTACAGAAATAAGGCACACCTGCATTATTCACGTTTTTCATGCCGCTGGTTTTGTGTGTGTGTGTGTGTGTCTGTGTGTTTGAACCGTTGTGCTCGCCTCAGCTGTGCTTTGGCATCTGCGCGTGGCCATCTCACTGCTGAATAGCTGCCTGATTATTCCAAATCTAAGGGAATATTCAAACAAGGCCAATAATGCATTCTTCCATATGATTCTCCAGAGCTAGGACAGCTGTTCAGCAGCTTTCAATGCCATGTTCAGAAAGGGACAGATTTCTCTGCTCAATTAATAGGCCCCATTAAAATACGGGAGAAGTTTAGACAAATGAAGCAGAGATTCAGTCCATTGAATGGAGGCTACAAAATAAACTATCTCATATATGTAGCAGATAAATAGCTACACTAAATACCTACTGAGTGATTGGGAAATTAATATTTAACTTCATAATCAATAGCCACACAATGTTTCAATAGTGGTGTAGGCAAACTGAGCGGATGTATTGAAACGTGCCTCTGAAAGCACACAAAGCCTGCACTATATGAGAAGTGTCATTTACATTTCTGGACAATAACTGTCAGTAACTTTGTCACAAGTGCAGTTGTCCAAATCAAACAGATTACAACCCGGGTCAATTTCACAAACCTGTCCAACAAAATGATAAAACTTTAATGACAAGAATTTGTCAGCTGTATCAGACAGGAGGAATTACCGGAGGTCAGTGTCTCTTTGTTCGCTTCAATTTGGCCACACAGTGATTTGAGAATGCAGAGTGGAGCTGCTATGCCGCTGCCTTGTAAAGTTTCAACTGGCAGATGAATTCTTTCAGTCTGGCTTTCCCCCCGTCTCCCTCTCGCTCTAGAACAACGGAGAGGTTGTCTGTCCAAGGGCGCACCTGTAAGGTGCAGACCCTCGACAGGCTTACCTCAGTGGCCTCTCCTGCTGTACTCAAAAGGCAATTATTCCTCCCAGAAGATAGAGCACTGTCAACTTCAAACAGAGTACATTCTTTAGGCAGATTAGACTAAAATTATGTTTTATTATTTGGGCCCTGAAGAATGAATTGGACTCTATTTGGTCGTCTTTGTGGTGAAATCCAAGACAGTTTAAATGGCAGAGGTATGTTTGGAGTCAGGGTAATACTCTGGTGTCTTTATGAAAGGGCAACAGAGAGGATCAGATTAGAAGCTGAACAGCGAGGGTCTTTCAGAGCGGCTGTGCTATCATCTCTTGTCTTCTTGTCCGTGCCTGTAGAGAGGTTAAATTAAATGGCTGTAATAAATGTTTTGGTCTTGCTGATGTGGTATGGCTGGCTATCAAACGAAAACACTGTGGAGACACGGCATGGTGGAAGATCAGAGAGAGTAACAAATGGAGGGTGGGAGAACTATGTCAGCACATTACCAACATTAGAAACGGACTTGTTTTCACTTAAACCTCAATTATAATGGTGGCTCCAGAAACAATTATATTGATGAATGCTTTCTAAGTTACTGTAATTAAATTATTCCATTTAATTAACGAATTATATTGAATTTCTCCCCAGAGGACGGCATTAGCCTCATCTGCTGTTTTACAAACAGGAGTACTCTAATGTTGTGTGCTATGGAAATGATTACTAATGCCTAATGAAATGGTGTCAGATCAGATAAATGCTGAACAGAGTCAACAAGCCAGGCTTGTAACACAGCCAAACTTGAGACGAAATAATAAAACCAAAGAAGAAATTATTGATTGTATTTTTTCAAGGGCAGGCTTTGTAAAGCTGACATCAAATACATTATAATTCAGAGTGCCTACTCTATGTTATAAAGAGAATATATGAAGCCAAACAAAATGTGTATTAAACAGGCTTTTTTTTAAAACAACAATTAAGAAAACCTTGTATCAATAAATACATCAAGATTTTTTATGATCAAAATAATTTGTGTATTATCAAAATCATATTTGGACATTCTTTATCTAAAAATCACAATATGATCTCATAAAAAGTGTATTTATTGCATAAAATAACATCCAATAGCTGTTTCTACTCACCGGCTGTAGAAGGTAATTATACATGATATAAAACTGGAATGCATTGACAGACTTTATGGTTCAGCAGTACAAAGCTTCAGTTTTTAAATGCACAAATAAAGTTCAACTGCAGCTGACCATTGCCCTCTGGTGGGAGTGCCAAGCACCTGCTCAAAGAAATACTAAATATAGAACATACTGTAATTAAGATTTGTTTTTATTTCCTGTGTTACATTTACAGATAGCTGAAGCGTTTAAATGTATTCACAAAGATGAGATATCTGAACACAAATATACACTATTAGTCATATCCGTTTCAAACACAAAACACCAAATGATTTGATCTGCTAATTGAAAGTTACTTTACCCTAAAAAAAAAAAAACCCGCTTACAGTAGCAATGTGCTGCATGTGTTTATTGTCCAATCCCCTCTCGGCTTGGCCATATTAGTCCATGTGAGAGGAGAGAGGAGTTGTGATGCTGTAAGCACATACCGTGCATTCTCTCTCCTCCGCTGTGCAGTTGTTGGGCATATTGTGAGGTTTTAATACGGGGGATATGGAGGAGGGCTCGGCTCACATTCGCTGTACAGAAAGAGCTACAGCCAAGAATGACAGTTGCTCCTCTTGGAGCTGAGACGTCCACGGATTTAAATTGCACTTTGAAAGGTCAGCACATGACAGGCAATCAGTCAGCTCCTAATTGGATGATCAGCAGACATTTAAATATATTCCAGGTTTTTTTTTTCTTTTTATTGCATCCGGAAAATTTGATGTATGAATGTTTTCTTGGTGAACACTTATTCTGATAATAATTTAAGGGAATCCAAATGGTAACATTCTGATATCTAGCATCATTGATAATAATTTAAACACAAAATATGAATTTAGAAATAGAATAAAAGTATCTAATAACAGCAATAATTATGTGTTTTTAATTTATAAAGCAAAAAAGTTAGATTTCTTTAAAGTTAAACAAGAATAATACACAGACAGGAGGTTAAATATATATATATATATATATAAAATCAAAATGATAAAATGTGATTATTTAAACAAATACAACATGTAGTAATTTGTGATCAAATTTAGTTTTGAGGACAGATTTATAAAGATTTTCCATGAAGTTTCACAGCTGAGGGACCTGGATAAAAAAGGGCCCGGTCCCACTCATAAACCCTGGCAGCATGTTCAGAGTGGATGTGACATTTTTGTGTAAAAATGGTCACATTTTGCACACTATATCACCAGTTTTCTCAGTATTTTGTGAAGTTTCACACACAACCTTATCTAACCTCAGGGATACACGTGCTTCAGTCATGTCCAGTCAAGCCCGCATTAGGTGTGGTTACAATATTTGTATAATGGAGCAATAATTGCCACATCCATGCCAGCCTTGTGACATACCTGTGCATCCTGTTTCAGCCTGTTAAACTGGCACTACACCATTGACATGGAGTAATACTGCATACACCTGTGTGGGAAAGAAACAAAACCCTGACAAGTCAATTCTGTTTTGTTAAGCTGAGGTATAATACTGCTGTCAGTGTGATCTCAAGAGGGCGAGAGGTTGGATCACTCATTCTTTTTCATTGCTGAGCCAAATATCTAGAGTATACCCAAGGATATAAAGAACAAATAAAGCCAGATAAAAACATCATATGTCAAAGTTCCTACAAGGTCAAAACAAAAAAGTAAGCAGGCAGTAAAAATAGCTCCAAAATGTATGCAGTTTGTTTTGCTTAACGATTAATTTAATGTAGGACAAAGCAAAGGCAACTGCAGACAAGTTCAGCACAGATCATCATGGCTGAATGACAGTATGACACACAATGTGTTTGAATGAAATGCTGAGCTATTTTGATGGAAACATCCGCTGCCAGTGTATGTGTGCAGGCTTCACTGCTGGCTCAGGAATGTTGGCATCAAATATGCAGTCCTGACAGACAGCTGCACTGCAGTGGCGTTTTTAACATGCCAGACCAGGACCCAAGCATGCTGAAGGCTCAAAAAAAAATCAAAAAGTGCATCAATAATGAAAGAAAAATTGTACTAGCCAGATTTGCCACGGTGCAAAGTGAGAAACAGAGACATAATCAGTTAAGTTCATCTTTCCAAAGAGATCCTTCGGTCACACTTTGCCTTAATTCCAAAATGTATTTATTTTTCTTGTAAGTTTAGGTATGACTAATTTAAACAGTTCATGTTAAAGTTCAAGTAGACGACATGACCCTGCAATAGTGCACTGGTTACACCAATGACTCACTTTTTTTTTTTTTTGGGGGGGGGGGGGGGGTCTGTGAATAAACCATAAACTGATCTTACATGCACACAAACACCTTCATCTTCCCCAATTGCTTCTTCATCCCCTCTCCCCTCAGCCATTTCATCTCATCACACAACCACAGTATTCGTTACACTAGGTGTTTCCGGATCGCCTGCTTGTCCTGTTTATTTTGTACACGTTCAGCCCCGCCCTGCAGACGCGCTGATATCACGCAGTTGCGTAATTTGACAAGCCAGCGCAAAATTGGGAGAATGAGCGTTTGACAGCTGCCTCTTTGCTCGTACAGATTGTTTCGAAACAAAACAATACCTATGCTTCATTTATTTTTGTAGAGATTGGGACCGTAGCTCCGCTTTTATGGCCGCTGCCGTGAGGAATAATGTTTGGGTTGCCCCGGGGCAGGACGCGCAGTTTCTCCATAAAACCGCACCACTGACAGCCGACGGTCTGAGAGGTGAAGATCATGGACAAGTGCTCTGCAACACGAGGGATGCCATCCCAGAAACTTCCTCTTTTCAATGCAACAATCTGGTAGGAGATTTCTTTCTTTTTTTTCCTCCCCTTTTGCGTTTGTCAGAGCATCACAGTGTTTACTGATGCCCTCATGGTGTGCCGTAGCAAGATGTTGCTGATCAAAGCAAAACAGGCTGTTTTCATTAAAGATGTAGGCCTAATATTGAAGGAAGGCCTTGTTATGTTCGTTTGTTATAATATTCACGGCTACTGACCCAACTCGTGACTGAAATCGTGAGCTTTGAATGTCTGTGTTGATGCTGA
The DNA here is from genome assembly GCF_963691925.1 of Scomber scombrus. Classification (NCBI taxonomy): domain Eukaryota; kingdom Metazoa; phylum Chordata; class Actinopteri; order Scombriformes; family Scombridae; genus Scomber; species Scomber scombrus. Next base: position 9,275,682 of record NC_084982.1, read on the forward strand.
CATTCACTGACCGGGCAGAATCGCACGCCGGGCATGGCTGGGATGTGAAACGTTGCACCCGTCCCCGAAACTTGCGCGGAGGATGCATAGCGCTGCAGAGCAACTGGATGTTCTAATTTCAGCCGTGTATTTCCAAACAGCTTAGGCTGGAGCTTTTCAGAAGGGCGTCTGCTGCTTGTAAAGGGGGGGGGCGTCTTTGATGTAGCTGTGTGTGTGTGTGTGTGTGTGTGTGTGTGTGTGTGTGTGTGTGTGTGTGTGTGTGTGTGTGTGTGTGTGTGTGTGTGTGTGTGTGTGCGCGCACAAGTGCAGGCCCGAAATGCATCCCCCAAAATTGATTCACACCAGTTAGTTTTGTTATTTTGTCAGTGGTGCGACACTTCAGCATCAGTGGAGGGTGGTATGTAGTTTTGTGCATGCTTTTGAATTTGTCAGCTGTTCTTATTTTAGGCTTCTGGAATTAATATTCTTTATAAAGAGAGTCAGTGAGGGATTTAAGTCAGTGCTGATTTTGCAGCTTTTGCAGTAACAATTTTTAAAGGAAAATATATGTCAGAATGAGGCTTTTTGAGCTAAAAAATCAATTAGTGGGCACCTGTGATTTTCTAATACTACTGTATTTGAATGAACCAACACTGACCTGATAATTTCCTTCTCTTGTTTTCAGGGTAAAACAGAGATGGACAGCTACTTGTCTCAGCATGCGCAAGATACGATAAATTCCAAAATGTTGTGCAGGGACAACGCTCTGATGCTAGAGCCGCCTTTCACCGAGGACTTTGCCTCCCCTTACAGCGTCAACATGAGCCTGTTCCTTCCTGACGTCACATACCTGCACCCTGGTCTCTGTAGGACTATGAGACAGATCAAAACAGAGCCCTCCCACTCTCTGATGCACCCCACCTGTCAGGGCAACACGGCGCCACCGACACTAACAGAATACCCAGGGGTTTATAGTACAGCAGATACAGCTAGCGGTAACTTTTTCGTTAAACAGGAAGTGCCAGATTTCCAGGACGTTCCCCTGTTTCAGCTTTTGAACTCTGATTTGGAGCAGATTGTTCACGGGTCACAGCTGAACTCCATCCCCATGGCGCCATTAAGTCTTCCTATTGGGAACGTCCACGTAGGCCCAGTGCAGAATAACGCTAAGCATGCAAGCGGTTTACAGAATGACTGTTTTCCATTCAATCGACACTTAGGTCGTCAGCAAAGACCAACCTACTTGCCACCTTCTCCGCCAAATTCTGAGCCTCCAAGTCCGGAAAGGGGGAAGGAGCTCCTTCACAATCTCTCCCCGCCTCCCTCCTACGAAGCCAGCATTGCATCTAAGTTAACTTTTCAGACCCATAATCCCATCGATCCAGGACAGACCTCTAGTGTTGCTCCAACTCCAAACCCAGACCCGAATTCAAGTGCGGGATTAGTCCAAAACCCGGGTTCTGTACCAGCACAACTTTCAAGCCTGACACCAGTTCAGACGTCGCCAGGTGTTGGTCCACTTTCCCCAGTGTTGGCCCAGTCGGCTCCACTGAAGTACAACCGAAGGAATAATCCTGATCTGGAGAGACGACGGATTCACCACTGCGACGTTCCAGGTGAGTCTTTTCACCAGTCTGCACAGCAACAAAGTTGTCTGCAACACTATAAAGCTGAACTGTCGCTGTTTCAACACCTACTTTATCACACATATTGTATTGATCCTAATGAGCTGTCTTTTTCTTTAGGATGCAAGAAAGTGTACACCAAGTCTTCTCATCTTAAAGCTCACCTACGCACCCACACAGGTAAAACATTTTGAGTTGCACTTTTCTTATTTTGGGGTGAAATTGTGATGTTGCCAGGCAGAAGAATGTACTTGGCATGCAGATGCAGTCTGTCTGCTGACAGACCTGGCCCACATCTCACTGCTGTCAAACCACATAAACCCCGCAGCTCTCATAAAGAGGGCAGCGAGAAAGACAGGACACACTCTGATTTATGGCTCACAGTTGAGGCTCATCTCAGCCTTTTCATCATCGAAACTCATTCATTAGTCATTTGTAGGAAATATTCTGTACCTTTAAATAATGTGTCTGTGTCAATTTGCTTTTTTTTTTGCTGAAGGAGAGAAACCGTATCAGTGCTCCTGGGAGGGATGTGAGTGGCGATTCGCTCGTTCTGATGAGCTGACTCGCCATTTCAGGAAACACACCGGGGCCAAGCCTTTCCAGTGTGGAGTGTGTAACCGCTGCTTCTCCCGCTCTGACCACCTGGCGCTGCACATGAAGAGACACCAGAGCTAGAGACGCCCCACCTGCACGTCATGTCAATCTTTTTTTTTTTCTCTTTTTTTTTTGTGAATAAAATGTAAATGGTACTTACATATCAGCAAACAAACACACGAAAAACTATGGATTATTCCACTTCCTCCCCAGTGGAGCTATTCTTAGCAGTGCTGGCCCACAAGTACTTGTTTCTTTTATTGTAAAAAGATAATATATTGCTGTTGCCTTATTTTATTTCCACTGTATGCCCCAATACTGAGGGGCATTTGCAAAGGTGTCAGTCACATTCATTAGCCAAATGTAATGAAATAATAATCTTTTTAAATCTGTATTTTTATTAGGTTTTATTTTACGGCTAAATACGTGGGCAACTTTACAGGAAACATTTTCTTTCTCTCATACTTCTACTCATACTTTAAGTTTTTGTTTGTACAGATCATATCAATACTGGGTCATATGGGCATTCAGTTAATTCACTTAAATAGCAAACTGACATGCAGTCAGAGCAGAAGTAGATCAAGTGTCGTCATGAACTGGAAGGTCAAAGGATTTGTTGTTTTGGCCTGCAGGTTCAATATGGTGTGTGTGTGTGTGTGTGTGTGTGTAATATAAAAAGTGACATACTGTAGCAGTTAGTCAAAAGTTGTGGATGTCCCAAAAGACAAAGGAGGAGATTGTGAAGAAGGTCAGTGCGGTGCTTATAGTATGACTTTAACACTGCCAGGGTTATCTGTTACTTTCTCACTGATGAGAACTTAACTTTCAAAGCTAAATAAAATCTAAGTTTACACATGACACTGACAGAAAAGGAAGAGAAGGGGTATACGATATTAATTATATTAATATTATGAATGTTCTATATCTTTGCTCCTACAGTTTAACAAAGATATGGTCATTATGGAAAGTGTTACAGGCCTTTCAGGCAGGTGCCGTGACAGATACATTGCTTTGTTCTCTAAACAGTATCAGGACTTACTGCATGATTTTATTACATTATTCAAAAGGTTTAACTCATTTTTATGGGCTTGTTTTGTCCCATGTGAACTTCAGCGACACAGCAATACGTCATTTTATAGTAGATGGTATAGAAGAGAACCGTGTGACTGCTGAAACTTAATTTACAACAGTTTTGAGTACACAACGTTTTGCCCGTAGGTCAGAGTTATTTTCTCTCTCCTGAAAATCATGATAGATGAGTCGAGACTTGTTCATCTTGAAATTGTATTGGTTGCAATCGTGTTTGATATTTTGTTCTGCTCATAACTGGATCACAACGTCATGTCACTGATTATTTGTCTTCATAAGGGATGTCTATGAGTTTGGGATTCTTTTTTTTAGAACTGGGCTGAGCACCTGCTAGTCTGAACATCTGTGTAAGTTTTCTTTGACTACAATCCATGTACTCAAACTCCTTTTTGAAAGTGCCTTTAAATGAGTTTTTTTCTTATTTTGTGGGATGGGAATGATGAATGGAAATCAAAGCTGTCCCCTTGTGACAATGTTCTTTTATCATGTACTCTACTCTGCTAAAATGATTCTGATTGTTGGCTGCCCTTCCTTATTTCCACAATACAGCAATTTCTATTTATGACCAAATTTCTTAATAATTTGAGACTAGCTGAGAAAAATTGATTTTTGGAGTTTCTATATGTTTTTTCAAATGTGTATATTTTGTATCAGCTGTTTTAAGGAGACTTTATTTTTATTGTTTGGCAGAGCCTAAGTAAAGATCAGATTATAGACTATAGTCAACACTGTAATCACTTCCTCCAGCCAAGGTAGCAGCTCAGTGGAGTGTGTGCCAGTGAATTATTGCAATAAACACAAATGTTTTGACATGGTTGACACATGGAAAATGTTACACTATTTTGTGTCATAGCTTCATAACATGAGGGTGTAGCCTCACAGTGCAAATAAAGGTTTTGTGTTCAAGATTTATTTTGAATGTGTATAATTTTTCCCAAAACAATTGTTATCATGAGAAGTAATAAGAAAAATGTTTAGCTGATTGTGTTATGTTGTGCCATATTTAACATCCCCACTTAAAAATACATTCGGCTTTAGCTTTACATTTTATATGCAATAATTATTTCTCTGTTTATTCTGGTAGAGGTAATTTTGTCTCTTTTTTTGTATTGAATAGCTTGGATGTATGGATTATAAAAAAGATGTAAAATACAAACATGTTTTCAGATGTCAGAGCTCATTAAGTTGCAGCAGTAATGACACTTGACAATATTATCATATAAGATGTTTTCAAAATGAGTTATATTTATGTATAAATGCCAGGTAAAGAAGATAACTGTTTGCTCATTAAACAACCATTTAAAAGCAGGAAATAAAAACAGAACATACAGATATTTATGTGGAATATTTGTGAAAGGTGACAGCTGTATATTTTACACAGTTAAATTGAATACAGGTAAACGCATTTTGTTCCTCCTCACATCTCGTTGTTGTATCATTCTTGCTGATCAGGTTTTTTAGCTTCATTGGTTCTTGGAACAACAACAGCGTGTTATTTAACTTCAGCTTGTACACATTATTCAAAAGCACACCCTTAATACAGCTTTTCTTATTGACAATTATATGTCATCAAAACAAAACAAGATCTCTTTTTCTAGCAGAGGTGCTGACATTCGGTGCCAAGAGAAGCTATACAAACCAGAGAAGATGTCTGAGCTTGTATTGAACACAAGGGAACTTCCCTGTGGGGAATGTTATAATGTCACTTTTATTTGCTTTTAGCTCCTTTTCACTGTGCTCTGCTTGTACAGTACAGGCTACACAACATAGGTTCCTGTGAGTGATAAATCACGCATGTGATATACTGCACACCAAAATGCTTAGTGGAGTGGGAATTGAAACCTTGTTATTGTAATCATCTGAATCCTTTTCTGGCTGACAGAAACATTCATCCAGAGCCAGTTATAATAGGGGAGTGTACAGGATGTACTGGGTGTTTTCTTTTAAGTGCAACTTGTTCTCAGAAGCTGTATTCACTACAGGCTATGTTAAAACATACCATGGTCTTAAAATACCACGGTCTGTTGGTACTGTACTAGATAATAGCAACAAAGCAACATGATATTATGCAAAGGTACATGCTGTTTTACTTGGATGTTTAAATATGTGTGGCTGAGGATTTTCAGGAACTAGGGATTTATCTGTATGTACTGTGTACTGAAACAAGCAAATATATGTGGTTGTCCAAGTTTTTTTTCCTCTGCCTGTAGTGATCAGATGTACTCTGTGTACACGCTACTGTACTGCATGTCAGCTACCATTTAAAGTATCTTCTCAAAGGAGTGCCCTGATAGCTGAATGGTTACTGTGCATGCAAAGTCCCCGGTTCAGTTCCAGCCAGGGACCCTTATTGCATGTCATATCCATCTCTAGCTCCCCATGTTTCCTGTCTGATTGCTCATTGCCCACTATCTAATTAAGGCATAAATGTCAAAAAATAATCTTTAAAAAATGCTCCCTGATACCAAGATTAGGTTTCTGAATGCCAGTGAATGGGAGTACAGTGCTCAGATGTCTTAAGTGACATCGAAACCACATACCATCCATCTCAGTCATAGATAGCAACCAGCTCTGTACCAGCGAGTTACATACAAAATGCAATTTTATTAACCTTCATGCCTCCATTCATATTAATATACATGTATATGTTTGAACTTATTTTAATTTCACAGCTCCATCCATATGAAAAATACAGAGAAAAAGGCAAAACACTGACTGGATACTTAAACAACTCTTGGAGAAAAGAAAAGCATAACAGAAAAAAAGGACACCTGTTCTCGAAGTTTTGAAAAATATCAGGATTAAAAATTTTTCTTTTACAGATGTGGAATTCCATGAGAAGAATCTCCCTTTTGAAGCGATGCTGAGCAATATCACATTTTTTTTTGAAACGGTAAGAATGAAAAGATTTTTAATATATTTACACTACACTCACTTTACATAAATACAGAAACAACGATTACTGTACGTAATATCAGCAAACTTGAAACATAGGCATTGGCTTCACTACTCAAAATGTTTTCAAAAACCAGGAAATCAAAAGCAGATGTTACACAGAAAGTAAAACAGCTATTGAACTGATAGAGAAGTGTAAGATCAGTATTCATTAACAAAGGCATCACTCTACAGCCACAGAGCCACATACTGTAAGTATCCTCATTATCTTCCACAGAATCACTACGTTGAATTAATGTGATGAAACATCCAAAGGCCTTTGTAACTCAGTTTTGTTCCCCTTAGAGGAAGTGACTTATTGCAAGCAAAGTAATAATGCGTGCTTTAAACAGCCTGTGAACGTGTTACGGGAGGATGCTGCATTTGACACAATGGCATAAGGCTCAGTGCGAAAATAAAAGTTCAACATTAGAGGTCTGACTTGCATATTGTTGTCTGTGCTTTTTTTTCCCAGAATTCATGGTTCCTCATTTGAAATTTATTAATTTGAGCACACATGTTGAAATTGAAAAAAGCTGCACAGAGCAGTTGATGTTACAAGTTTGTGATATGAGGCACTATTCATTATTATTGCATAACTTTGACCCTGGTTACCGTTACAAAATTATGCTTTAAAATGCGTAAAGAGATGCTGAAGGGAAATACAATACACCCTGTCTTGTTCGAGACACCATCAAAATTCAAGTCTAATTGAACGTTTTCAAAAACTGTTGGATTAAGGCATGCAGAGTCATATACTGAATACGAGAGTACACGTGTTGTTGATATGTGCTTGATCAATATAATTTCTTGTCTGGGTATAGCAAAATAGCAACGCAGGGAATCGAGTACCTTAATACGCTTAATGTATATAAATAATTTTTTGATTATAGCAAACACTGGTTCAGCCTTGGGAATAAAAATGATTTGATCATGAACTTAACCACAAAAAAAAACTTGTTATATAACATCACATACTATGATCATTTACATGATGAATACCATTAGCCCCATTTCACTGTATATCAAATTAGATAAATTACAGTCTCTGAAAAAAGACTTTACATGTATAAATGTATTTCCTGCATCTACGAATCAAAAGCCCTATTTTTCCAATGTATATACAGGCTGTAGATCTTTGTAATAAGTTTGTCTTAAATCTTCACTATCACATATATTACAACATTTCAAAAGATCCTTTTTACAGAAAAAAAGAGTTATATGCAATGACGAAGTGCCCCTCAATCATAAAATGTTATATACATTATATGGATGATAAAATACGATGATGATTATTTGTTTATAAATTGACATCTGAAATAAAATAATTTGAAAATCATACTAATAAAACAAAACAAGGTGCTGATATGCTTTTGCCAAAATGATAATACGATTGGGCATACTCACATGTGCACAAACAATATACATAAATAATGATAACGTACATTACCATTTTCCACTACATGGAGGGGGTGTCACATACATTGAGGCGCATGTGTTGAAATTACTTCCTGGATTTGGCTACTTTACTGAAAGTGAGGATGTTGTGCGTGTGTGTGTGTGTGTGTGTGAGAGAGAGAGAGAGTATGTGTGGTCTTTCAAGGTGCAATTATCAAAAAGGTTATATTTCCTTTTACTGGCTTCAGTCCAATAAATGCATTTAGCAGCACTATCAAATAATATGGGTTGGCTTGATACTCTGAGTTTATGCCTTCAGCTCTTATTCAGTATGAAGAGCGTAGGAAATACTTGCAAAAGTGTCTAATGTGACTATAAAAATAAAGATAATTAATTGAATAACTTTTATTACTGTTTTGTGGTGCTCTTTAAGAGATAAGTTATTTCTTCCTTAAATTATTTCTGCCAATAACTGCATCTTCTAAAATGTAGTAATGTGTGTGTAATGTGTGTATGTATGTGTGTGATTCCTCTATTTTTCAGCGTTTTATAGAACCAAATCTTAGGTAATAATCTTAACTTATATCTGGTCTGAGTTGAGAACATCTCAAGTGACTTTCTGTAATGGGACAAAAATCTAATCAAATGATTTAGAGTAACTTGTTAACTGCAGCCGGGCTGGTTGCAGGTGCAAAACAGGAGACACAGATCAAATTAGAGCCTTGTGCTGGAGCTACAAAGTAGTCGGTAAGAGAGGGACTCATGTGTACAGACTGAGGAGGCGGCCCGGCCGGACGCTTCTCCTTGGATATTGACATCAACAAACAGAACAAAGAGGAGGTCCGGGGTTCCTTCTCGTCACTTTGTTCAGAATGTATTGCTCTTCTGTATTGTACATCAGATAACACACTATCCCTGTAACACTGCAGCCTGTGTCAAAGTCAGCTTATGATCAAGTGCTGCCGTGCAAAAAACCACAATACAAATTCTCTTCACTGTCAAAATCAGCTGAGAACACAGAGCTGGATAATAAAACTGATCGATCGGGATTGAATGAAAGAGTTTGTAAGGTGCCTCTTTTTTTTTCTTTGTTGTTGTTTTTTTCACATATTTGAAATCTCCTCTGATTATTTCAAAGTTCACTGTACACGAGGGGTTGTATTTTTCTGAGTCAAACATAAGCAAAGCAGGCATTAAAAAAAAAGCAATATTCAACAAACAAAACGTTGTCATATTGAAAGTATATTTATCCTTTAAGATTGCACTTTTACTGATTGCTAATCACAGCACAAAATCCACCAAAGATATATATATAATTTTTTTTTTTTTTTAAGAAAATGCTTTCAAGAGGCTCAACATAAAGAGTAGCACTGATGAGATTTGGGGTAATTCGGCCCTGTGACTGGGTCGTAAATGGTGTGTCTCTTTGCTGGTGTGATGATATGCATGTTTTCATTGTTTGAAATAAAGCAATGAGTATCTGAAACAGAAGATGTGTTGATGAGGTTGATCCATTCAGGTTGTGGCTATTTGATTCAATGTTGTTTATTGTTTGCTGGCTATGGGATGAGTGAAAGTCCAGCCCTCTTTCAGCTTCTATATAGGATGCCTCGAACATGACAGCAGGCTCCAGCAGGCAAAAGGAACCATCTGTGATGAAACGGCGCCCCCTGTCGGTCACAAATCTGACTCACAGGGAGGCATGGTGCAACAATACTGCCTGTGGTTCCAACTCCTGTAGGCCCAAGTCCTTTCCTGTGATCCAGTCCAGGCCTGACTTCTCTCTGCTTCATAAGAGCTCACACAGGAAATCCATTCCCTGCAATGGGGTCTTTCACATTATGAGTGCTGGACAAGCAGCCACTTGAACAACAATGAAAAGAAAGATACCAAAAAAAGAGACAGATGCAGATTGCATTTTTTTTTGTCCGAATAAAGAGTGCGAGTTCATCTTAAAAATCTAAGTGAAACATTTACGAACAGTGCTGTAAAAGACAGTTCCCTATTATACTCCAAACAATGACGATAAAAGATCCTGCCGTCTACTCCTCACAACCCAAAGAGGATCCAGAAGAGACCCTGTTTTGTGCTCCACAAGCTCCGTGCACCTCTCCATCTTCTCTTCTTACGACGGATGAGAGTGTGTGTGCGCGTGTGAGTGCGTGCGTGTGTGTATCAGAGATCAGAGTGTGTGTGCGTCCAGGCCAGCTGACTAACATTCACAGGGAGATCCCGCTCCCCCGGCTGCCTGTGTGTGTTTGTGTGTGTGTGTCTGTTTCAGTTGAACTCTCTTTCTTTCTTTTGATCTGTCTGATTCACACCAGCATGTGTCTCCGTCGGTGCAGGGCCAAGTGGTCAGATCTGGAGAAGCTGCGGTCACAGTCTGCACACTTGAAGGGCTTGACCCCCGTGTGTTTTCTGTAATGCCTCGTCAGCTCATCAGAGCGGGCAAACTTCCACGTGCAGCCGTCCCAGGTGCATTTGTATGGCTTTTCCCCTGGAGAGGAAAAAACAGAGCACACCATCAATAGCTTGTAGATTATATTTGCATTACTGTCACTGGCTACTTACAGAACATATTAAGAAGAACTCCGCTAGTGGCCATACTATGACCTTGATGCTTTGTAACTGATGATACGTCTCACAAAACCTTTCTGTAATGAATTACATGAATAACGCTAAGCCATTATAGAATATTTAAATATCATATAAAAGCAACAATTCAGCTTTGTATGATTATAATATTTACAAGGTCAAACATTACAATTTTCTATCTGTTTTGCATGAAAGCTCATAATAAGTCCAATGAACAGCACCATTGCTTTCTGTTTCCATAATAGACCGAGAGTGCAGCTATAACATACCTTTATGAAAGTTAATTGACTAAGGCCTAACCAGTGTGTGTCCATGTTTGTGTGTGTTTTTTTAAACTACACAAAATGCATACACTACATGTTTACTGGCTGTTTTGAAAAGCATGCTACACTGATTACATTTTTGGCCGATAAACATTTTCAGCGTAAGACTTCCTTGGCTCCTGTGCACTTTCTCCACTGATGAGTTAACCATTGAAAAACACATTCTCATTTCTCTAAGCCATTCATTTCCCTGCAGTATAAAAACAACTGACCCTAACCCTAACCCTAGAGTTTTGAAACATACAGACATATAATTGAATGGCAGTCCAGTTAAGGTGCACATTGATTTGAAAGTCTGCACTTTATATTGTACCTTTTTATAGCTGCTTTTTAAGGCTCAGTTCCTAGTCTGACACTTAATGAGTGCATCTTTTTTGTCTTTTATTCTCTTTTACTGCATTTGCGTTCTACCTTTAATACTGTGTCCTTCCTGCTGTGTCTCTCCTGCTGCTCTGTTGTTGTTGTTGTTGTGTGTAACTTCTTTTGCCAATTCATTTATCTGCTGTATGTAAAGCATCATGAAGTACCTTTAAATGTGCTTTTGTATGAAAATGATGAATGATTGATATGCTAGAAAAAAGTACATTAAAATTTTCTAAAGCATGGGGCACCCTGGTGATCTAAGTGTTTAAGGCACCGACTATAAACTGCAACATATCTGGTTCGCACCCAGTTGGGAACCTTTATTGCAAGTTGTCTCTTTAAAAGACTTTATATACTTTAAGGCTTTATGGTATAATTTAGCATAATAGAAATTCAGAATTTGTAACTGCAGTCTGTTTTGGTAGATGCTAGACAATAAACAAGTTTGTGCCGCCTGGTGTAGCAGCACCATGCTTTTGTCATTTTTGTTTATTATAAACCAAAATGCATAATGTCCTGTTTGGTGCAACAATCTTGTGCCATTGTACTATTCAGTCCAACATAAATCAGACTGGCCAATTGGGAAGGGTCCCAAGTTAAGCCAAGTGCTATGTCACTTCCTTCAGGAGTCAAATACAACACTGGTATATAATAAAAGTTAATCATTCACTATGAAATATTACTCCCAAACAGTTCTCAGGCCATGCTTATCTATAGTAATGCTAAGGCTAAGCAGGCTTGACAAAGGAGAAGTGACAAAAGTATACTCAAAACATTCAGTATGCATATCTATAAAAAGCCTTGAACTTTTTTTTTAGTGTGCTATGGTGTGTCATATACAGTGTTCTCCCACAATACAATACACAGAGGAAATTGAGGAGCTGCTGGCACTTGGTGATGAAACTTTTCTTTTTAAAAATTTTTCAAAAATGTTTAAATCTGCAGTTTAAATATAATTTGTCATTGGTTTGAAACAGCTGTCGATTTCTTGTATACAGGACTGGCTGCAAAAATACACAATAAAGATCTAGCATACAACATATTATCATATTATTGTGTAGAATGGAATTAGGACAACACTGAAGACAATTATCAGTATTTTTGCCAGCAGATGGCAGTGCAGCCCTGCATTAGGGTAACTGAGGCAGTTGATGAGGTAAGATGGCTGGTATTCTTATTGCTCCCATACTTTCATCAATCAAAGGTGGAAACTGTTTCATTTTTCAGTGTTGTTCAGTGAGGTTAATAACCACTGAGTTATTTATATCATTGATAAATTCTGGCTTGAGGTTCCCTCTCCAATAAGTGGTCAATATCACTTTTGATTATGTAATTTGTCACAGTTTGTCATTTCTTATAGCCCTACAGCAAAGTGTGTGTTTGTGCTTTTGCATGCATTTCTGACATAACATAAGTTCATTTCTGACATGACATAAGTCTTAATGTATCATATCTGTAAATCTGTGCATGGTCATAATATTATAAACAAGGGCACACAGGAAACCCAAGAGGGAATACAAGGAAGTTAGGGTTGTAGTTTATGTCTCACCAATGACTGTCGACAGTGATACAGCACCTTTCACACAGCAATAAACATGTGACTGCTGCACACACAGCAGATTGGCAATAAAGAGATACAGTAGAAATGGAGAACAAGAACATCTCTGTTTACTAAATGGGTGGAGTAATATCTGGGGGATATTTTTAACAGGGTTCTGTCAGCAGTAGTGGAGAGCAGATGCTTTACTTTGAGGTCTCAGAGTGCAGCTTGTATTTAGAAGTCGCACATTTACAAAGGTGACACATCAGCAACATGATTTGTTCTATCTGACTACATAAACTGTAATAAGTAGAGCAGAGAAAGTTATGTTAGTCACTGACAGTCATGCTTGTTATATTTTCTGATATAATTTATGACATAACCAAGGTCTTACTAAACCAATAATTAGAAATCCTCTTTGAACAAGACTGTACCATGGCTATACTTCATTTTAAATGTCTGCTACAGTACTATATGTCCCACTACTATGTACTAAGGCCTCAAAACAGCAATAACCACCATCTCTGTACATTGTGGTTACAGAAATCCCCATAGTGCTGATAAGAAAGCGAGAGATTTTGAGAACCTGAGTCTTTTTTACCTTCTAAAGTATATCATACTTAATACCTTAAGACTGCTAGTTCAAAACAGCACTATGCATTATTTAATTCCTTAGTATTCACACACCACAGCAATTGGCTCAGTATCAGTCAAGGAAGTTTAGTAGTTTTCACACAATCATAGCTTCAGTTTTGAGTCTGGTCTAAAACACTGGATGTGTTTGACTGGATATATTGATTTTCCCAGGTTTTGTCAGCTTTTCCACCAACTTTTAGGTATATATTAGTCAATTCATAAATGTTGATCAGAGGGGTAAAGGTGTGAGACAGGGACCATTTTCAGATACAGTATGCTTATCTTCATTGGCGCTGTTTTTGTTAGATATTTATCCAAATTATAATTTATTGTGAAGAACTTATAGGAAATTAAATGTGTTTATATCCAAGGAAGCAAAGCTTCATTTGCAGTGCTATTCTTCAATAGAAACAAGTCGGCGCAAAACAATTTAGAGAAATTTCAATCTATCTGTTCAGCAAATCACAAGCAGAAACAGCCACAGTGATGATGATGTTTAATGAAGAGCTGCAGACAACAGGCTCTTGGAGCATTTTCAGGAAACGGCACATCTCCAACAGATAGCCTAAACAACTTATTTTACCATGCATTAAGAGTGCTGCACTACTGTAACATGAGGGAACACTATTTGAAGGGGAACAGACTTCAGCACTGTGGTGACATCCATCACTCTGCTTCTGGCTGATCTTATATACGTTATCATCAACATCTAAAATGTAGTTGTTTGTTACAGTCTGGTGGCTACTGGTATATATCTTAGTTATGTTGACAGTGATATAGTTACATTATGGCAAGATAACAAATGATTGTAATTCATTAAAGGCCCCCTTAAGCGAGTCACTTATTAGCTGAGCACCCATCCGCACAAAATGTTTTCATCAGCAATAACTTTACATGGTTGTGATATGGCTGGAAGTGCTCAGGATGTGAAATAAGTCTAATATCTGAAAGTACGAACCAGAACACAGGAGAGAAATGTCAGGTGCATTGGGACGATTGATTAAAATGTTTAGTCACATTTGACAGATTTTTGGTTGTCTTGTTATGAAAAGAATTAAATCCAGCAGCGTCTTGTAATTACCACTTTTGGCAGCAGAGGCCACTGTTGCTGCTGCTCAGCAGATGTTGCATAGTCTTCCTTTAAAGTGACTTAAGCTCAAATGTGGTTTCAAGTGCAGCACTAGAACAATATTACCTTGAGTAACAAAAGTGGTGTTTTCTAAGCATGTAAATATCAACATTATGGACTTGACCTAACAATATAATATGAAACATAATAAAAATCACAGTATTTAAGACATAAACCCTCAGACCTACTGACCTGTATGCGTCCTCCGATGTGCTTTTAAATGGGAGCTTTTGGTGTACACCTTATTGCAGCCCTCAAAGTCACATCTGTGGATTCTTCTCTTTTTGGAATCTGGTGACTCTGACCTCCGGGGGCGTCGTATGCTGTCAATACTGAACGGGGACATGGAGCTGCCAGAGAAAGAGAGGAATCGAGATAAAAGAATTATTGGATTGTGATAATTAGTAATTCCACATCAATCTCCCAAAATCCATACTACTGTATATTCTAATTCTAAGCAGATCTGACACTGTATCTACAATGGAGAAATGACAAAAGTGTGGTCAAAACATTCAGTATATATATTTTTATAAAGCCTTGAATTTTTGTGTGTGCTGTCGTGTAACACGTACACTATTCACACACATTAAAATGTGCAAAGGGAATTGAGGAGCTATTCACATTTCATATATTAACATATTATTATGTATAATGGAATTGGGACAGCACTGAAGACAATTATCAGTATTTTTGCCAGCAGGTGACAGTGCAGCCTTGCATTGGAGTAACTGAGGCAGTAGATGAGGTAAGAAGGCTGGTATTCTTATTGCTCCCATACTTTCATCAATCAAAAGTGGAAACTGTTTTATTTCTTAGTGTTGTTCAACAAGGTTAATGACCGCTGAGTTATTTATACCATGGATACATTTTGGCGTGAGGTTTCCTCTCCAATAAGTGGTCAATATCACTTTTGATTATGTAATTTGTCAAAGTCTGTCACTGTTTATAGCCCTAAAGCAAAGTGTGTGTGTTTTTGCTATTACATACATGTCTGATAACAGTGTTTATGTATGTATTAACAGTGTATAATCATATCGGTAAATCTGCACATGCGCATAATGTTGTAAACAAGCACACAAAGGAAACTTAAGAAGGAACAAAAAAAAAGGGTAGGGTTGTGGTAGATGGTCAACCGTTTATGTCTCGCAAGTGTCTGTCGACAGTGAAACAGCACCTTTCACACAGCCATAAACATGTGACTGCTGCACACACAGCAGATTGGCAAGAAAGAGATACAGTAGAAACAGAAAACAAGAACATCTCTGTTTACTAGATGGGTGGAGTAATATCTGTGGGATATATTTAACAGGGTTCTGTCAGCAGTGGTGGAGAGCAGATGCTTTTCATCGAGGTCTCGGAGTCTCTGCTGCAAATATTGAGAAACAGGTACGAGGTTGAAAGGGGAAAGAGGAAGGAGGAAGAGTGAGAGAGGAACAGTTACGGTCGTGTTTGAGGGATTTGAAAGAAGAGGAGGCTGCCAGACAGGCCTTTCAGTGAACTGTCTCCACCACACACAAACCACTTCCTGTCTCTCCCTCTCTCCCTCTCTCTCTCTCTCTCTCTCTCTCTCTCCCTCTCTCTGTCTTTTACTAAACCATAGTTTGTTAAAATGCAGACTCAAAGAAACACATACAATCGAGTCACACACAAATAGACAGAAAAACACACACAGATCACCTGTTGCTCTTGGCTCACTGTCAATCTGAAGCTGTACAGGAAATGAGCACACGGGTCAGATATGAAGTTGAACTCCCTCTCAAATTCTTTTTCTCGCTCGCTTGCTCTATCTACAGTCAGTCTGTTCAGACATCAATGCACTGCAACATAATGTCAAAACTGAACACTTACACAAATATGCATATTCATAAAGTGCAAGAACACTGTTCAGTTTTCATTAGAAATGATTGATTGAGTGTTGGAGTCGTTTCAATGTAGCCATAACCATGGTAGTTGTCTAAGTGATACAAGTGTGGCGGACAGCGAGGTCTATGGTTTTTGACTGTGAGGCAGGGTGAAGGTAGTGCATTCATTTTGAGAGACATACTTTGTTGTAGTTTGAAAATAAATGAATTGGCAAATCCAACTTTAGGTTTTTAGCTTTTGAAAATCTCTGGTGGCAGCAGGGGATCCAAAGAGCCTGTTGGGAGCACAACATCTACAACAGAGCGACATGTATATTATTGACAAACGGTGCATCAAAAATAAGTCTGAATGAATTACTGTTCATTATCCATCACAGCAATGGATCATGCTGGGTAAACAGGGATGCCCGAGGAAGTGATGCAGTGATGGACTCTGGACGTCGGAACCAGGCAGTGAACCATGCATTGGAAAGAGTGGGCAGGAGAACTTCCGAACATTCGTAGCTTACAGAGAAGCTTCAGACACAGCACAAAGTCCTGCAGATGATGTATAGAGAACTGATGGTCCACAAGCTTCTGAACAAGATATGGTTAACGTGTCCAGAATTCTTATGGAAAGTGAAGCTGATCCAGAGGTCAAAAAGGAGATCTCTAAAAATGCAATAAGAGCACAGAAACCAATGAGCTCATCATGTATCACTCTGATTGGAAGAGACTGAAAACTGGAGTGGCATGGATATCTTTTGGAGTTGAATCAAAAAAGCAAGCGATTTCTGTTGGATTCCCCTGCGGATCTCAGTTACATTGACCTGGAGA
This sequence comes from Scomber scombrus, assembly GCF_963691925.1. Lineage (NCBI taxonomy): Eukaryota > Metazoa > Chordata > Actinopteri > Scombriformes > Scombridae > Scomber > Scomber scombrus. Next base: position 9,292,568 of record NC_084982.1, read on the forward strand.
TGTTGAAAGCAAGAGGCTGGGTGGGACAAGATTTGTCAACTGACAACCTGTCAATGGCAGAAAATGCTATTGCCCAGTTCTACCAAAAGAAAAGATTTGACAGTGAAATTTGTACACTGTTGTCTGGGGGGAAAAATAATAAGAGTAGTCCCAATCTACAAGTTAAACCCTTATCCAGAAGATGGACTGCTAAGAGAAGGCAGAAGGCTGTCCAAGACTCCAATGCCAGAGGAGAGCAAAGAGAGCAAACCCCTAATCATCCTGTGAAAAGATCAGCATATATCATTCTCAAACATGTTGATCAGAAAAGGCATGGCATGGGAAAGTATGATAAGGCTAGAATGGTGTTGATATCTCTTTTACATCAACAAACCTTAACTGTTGAAGCCTTGGTCATTGTCTTATGTGAAACTAAGGCAATCTTAAATGACTGACCCATTACCAATGCCTTCAAGTACCCTAACGACTCTGATGCCAAGCCATCGTCTTTTATTGATAAGGAAATCAATTTTTCCTCAAGGCCTGTTTGATCGAAAGGACCAGTATGAAAGAAGAAGATGGAAAAAGGTATAGTTCTTTTCTGATTGCTTCCGGAAAAGTCGGTCACACTACTTTCCCTGACAAATCAGGCATGATGAAATATATTCAAATCCAAACAAAGTCCAGTGAGAAAACTGTCTATTGTCAAAAAAAGGTGAACTCTTAATCAGAGTTTTAAAAAAGGGGGTTTAATTTTTGTTATGAGGTAATTCTACATTTTGAAAAATGATTTCATTTAATTAATTTTGAATTTCAATTTTTATGGCTCCATGTGTATACATAATTGTAATTATCATATCCTGTATAGCCATGAACAATTAGGGGCCATTGTGTTAGAGCCATGTCAATGGTTGACATTGAGTGGCAGTATGGGTAGGATTAAATGTAGGAATAATTGATGGGGTGGCGCACAGCAAGGCTAGGGTAAATGTGTTTTTTGTTTTTAGAAATGTATTTTTCTTATAGCTTGAAAATAAATGGATTGGTATATCCATATATTATTTTGACTTTTTGACAATTTTTGGTGACAACAAAGGATCCAAAGGATCCAAAGAGCCTATTGGAAGCATGCCGTCTACACCAGAGCCATGCATACATTACTAACCAAAACGAACAGTGCGTCAATAATGAGACTACCAGGGCATCTACTGATCTAGAGCTGGAGAAATCCTGAGTAGCATCCTGATTCTGTGAAACTCTATGCCTGTGTGTGTGTGTGTGTGTGTGTGTGTGTGTGTGTGTGTGTGTGTGTGTGTGTGTGTGTGTGTGTGTGTGTGTGTGTGGGTGTGTGTGTGTGTGTGTGTGTGTGTGTGTGTGTGTGTGTCCAGGGGAGTAAAAAGGAGGAAAAGGAGAGGAAGGATTTATAGTGGAAACACTCTGAGCTCAGACATCTAGCAGATGAGGCGGATGTTTACATTCTGACTTCATCCATTAAGTGACTCCATGATTATGATATAATTTAGGAAGGTCTGAGTGCCACGGCTTCCAAAACAAAGAATGAACATCCACTCATTACTCATCATAAATTAATTAATTCATTTAATGCGGTATAACTTTTTCTTCTGCTGGTGATAATTCCACCGTCATTACTGTTTCATCGCAAAAACTTGGTTACGGATTTCTGTTTCAGTCAGTTTTGGGTATTTATAGGAAGTTCACATTGTGAGAAATGCAAATGATTGAGTGATCTCCCATTTTTACAGAAACACAGCCGTTACACAACAGCGCTAACCAACAAAACAAAGGTATACAGTTACAAACTTCAAAGTCCACATATGACATTTTAATGATCCCTAAAACGAAAGGTCAGTGCAGAGAAGTAACAGGATTCATTAAGAGAAAATGAAATTAAAGCATTAAGATGAAAAAAAAGTAAAACAGTATATCTACCGAACATGTACAGTAATAAAATAAAATAAAGGATTGCACTGCCAGCTTATATAAATGCAAGTTTGCTACTGAAACTATAAGTTGTCAAATCATTTGATAATCAATGAACACTTTCTGATTTCAGCTTGTCTAGTGTTAGAATTTTCTGCTTTTCTTTGTTTTATATCGTTATAGTAAAAATCTTAGGGATTTGGACTGCTGGTAAGAGGAAATTAATAGGAAATGTATTGGTAAATTGAAAAAGCAATCAACAGATTAGTTGGTTGCGGCCCTAAATGCAAGCAGAATGTTTTTTCCATGTTGTTTTTATGCTCATGCCTCATACCTCATCTACTAAACATCCCCAGCTTTGTCATTTTAAGGTTTCTCTGTGGTCTGAGAAAATTCCACGTCTATTGCTTGGAAAGTTACTTCATGCAGTGTTAAGTTGCTATGTATATTAGCAGGCTAACCACTGTATGTAAATGTAAAAAAAAAAAAAAAGATCAACTAAGTTCCACTACTGCATTTAAAACAGCAACATCCACAATTTACAACTACAGATTTGCCACTTCACACATATGCATCATTAGACCTGTTAAGCTTAGGGGTTGTCCTTATATCAAGGGCTTAGCTGAATATCCCTCTTAATTAATGAGACAATGACAAAAATGTAAAAATCAGTAGAAAACAATACACAAAAAGCTGTGGGAAAGGTGTATTTTTTTGCATAAACAATACCTATCTCCTGCTCTATGCATTGTGGCTGCTGTGTGAGAATCAGTTTGTTGTATTTTCTCATGTGAGCCCAGAGGCAAACCCACTCTGCCTTGAACGCCGTGTCACCGCAGTATCATGGCTGTCTGAATGTGTGTGTTTGTGTCTCACAAAGCTGCAGAGAGAAATAGGAAGTACAACCGAGAATGATTTCAAAGAAGAGCTGACCTCTGTTTTAGTTACTTTGTTTCCCCTTTCTCCCCCCCCCCCGTCTTTATGCTCTGCTTTCCGCGACTACACAGAAAGAAAGAGACACACACAAAGATATGGCGTGTGTACGTGTGTCACCTGTAAAAGGGGTTTCCCACATTATAAACACAATGGTGTGAGTGTATTTTTCTGACTTCTCATAGGAAACAGGGTCACAACAACAGACCGTTCAACACAGCAACAAGGCTCTTATGGCAGACCTACTAGATTTATCAAGAAAACAGGAAAGGGGGTGTGTCTGTGTGTGTGTGTGTGTGTGTGTGTGTGTGTGTGTGTGTGTGTGTGTGTGTGTGTGTGTGTGTGTGTGTGTGTGTGTGTGTGTGTGTGTGTGTGTGTGTGTGTGTGTGTGTGTGCACTGGAAGACAGCCCAACGGGCATTGCTGTACCTGTCTAAGGATACCACTGTACCCCTCACCTCACCCACCTCTCCTCCCTTCCCTTCACCTGCGCTGTTCCGTGGCCCCCAGGTCCTTGGGGACCAGCCAGACTTCAGCAGAGACAACAAGCCCCTGCCCCCAACACACACTCACTCACACACACACCTTCTACCCTTTCCTCTCTCTTCTTCTCTCTTTCACTGATGCTCTCCCACAATAGCCTATCCATCGGTCCCCAGGGAAACGCATGAATATGGAGGAGGATGCCCAAGAAGCACATGACACACACACACACTCCCTCTCTCTCCTCTCTCTATCTCAGTCTCTCCTTTCACTCATTTATTTATGTATGGATACCTGGATTGGAAGCTGCAGGCACTCCCATCCTGCGCCCTTACACTACTCCCCTCTGGATGTCTGCTTGTGTAAATGTGGATACCAAATGACAAATCGCAGCTCCTTCTACACTTATTTCTGTTTAAATGAAAAGAAATAAGACTGATATGATTCAAAGTAGTGCTGTTGTCGGCTTCTGTTTCAGTGCAGATGTCCACAAAGTGCATGTGTTGTGTCAATACAGAATGCACATTCTTCCCCTATGTGGCAAAACCTGCGTGTAACTCAAGAAGACTACAGACTGCTTTGTTTTTCACAGATAAACATGCAAGTCTGTGTTCCTGTTGACAATGGCTGACCCCCTTCTGGAACCAGCTGTTCTGTCCACTGTGCGGAGACACGTGCATGCATACAGTGCTAACACATATACACCCAAGGATTAATGGTCACAGTCGCACACACACACACACACACACAAGAAGCACAGTTTCCACACAGCACAGTCTGCACTTTGCACACAGAGAAGTGAGTGTGGGCAGGCCCTGGCAGGGCATTGCTAAGCCTGGCTGGTGATTTATCTCCACAGTGAAAGCTTGGGCAGTGAAAGGTTGGGGCCTGCCAACCCCTGTTCTCCTCTGACCACCCAGTGCCCACGTGTGGCACTCAGGGGCACGCCTGTCCCTTTCAATAACCTGCATCGAAACCTGAGTCCTCCAGTGAGTGTGTGTGAATGTGTATGTGTATGTGCGTGTGTGTGTGTTTGTGTGTGTCTTCATTAAAACATGGCAACCTCTGTACTGTACCACTGAACATAGCCACAGAACTAGTTTTCACCACAATTTGTTTACACAGCACCATCACAATAATGCATTTAGTTTCATAGCTGTAGATGTTCACACAGCCTGCAGCACACCAACAAACAATACAATGTCTTGCACGCAATATCAACCCTTGTAAGCTAAGCCAGTTGGGGTAAGGCTACCGTCATGCTCAGCCTTGTTAATGTTGCGACATCATTAGCAGGATTCTCACACAGTCCTGGAATACTTTCCTTACAGTTAGTCTAAATAACAGTCCTATGGGCATTAACTTGAGTCTGGCCAGGCTGCTAGTTATGACTGTTCTGGGTTTATGGGGAGCAGGGGAGGAGGGCAGGGCCGAACCAAATGTTTCTCTGCATCTGATTTCCTGCTTCTGATCGGGAAACTGTAAGCTGTCATCAACTGGAGATGGAAGTCTTTTCACTCAACACAGATGGACTGGCACCACAGGAGTTGTGATGTCTGTAGGCCAAACAGGGCATAAAGTATGTCTGAGCCATATAGATGCACACCCACGCAGAATCATCCAAATGTGGAAACGCAGTTACAAATCCACACAGAAATGCACATTACTAGGCCTCAAACTAGATTTATATGTAAATGATGTCTCGGGGGGAGGCGGCATTTTAGACATTTGTGCTCTACCGGGCCTGTCAGCTTTGTACAGTGTGCTTTTTCAATTTGTGCAATCAGTTTATACCTACTTCCTAAACTTGCACTTTTATTATATATGTTCTTCCTCGAATAGTCAACTCTTCTTTAAATTTTAAAACTTGTTTAGAATTTATAAGCCAAAAACCTTTATGACAAATGGCAAAAGAGCAAAAGTCACTACTAGTACTGCAGTAGGATGACTGTTAAGATGTTAACATATTTTACTCAAAAGGAAGTTTTGCATTTATGAAACTGAACCAATATTTCATACTCCTTTAAAGTTGATTTTTTATGTGTGTTTTGTGAGTAACGTGGTGCTCAAACATTTTTTTTGAATGAATAGTAACATTGTAATGTAGCGTTTTACAGCAAGTAATGTGATGTAAAGTTAGTTTGAGGGAAAAAATATCTAACAGTAGAACAAACTGAAATTCCCACATAACCAAATGTACAATCAACCAACAGATAAGAGTGGAATAAGAGCATATTGTCCAAACAGTCTTTCTGTGACAAGGCTGAACTAAAAAAAGACACATGGAGTTTTTAGAGTCAGTGGAGGAGAAAAAGTCACAATGGAGATTCAACATTGCCCACACATGCATGCAAATCATAATACTCACTCTTGTACAGCGCGGGCTATAGACAGCGCCGTGGAACCAGTCTCATTAACACTGTCCAGGGTCACGTTTGGCAGGTCATCGTCTTCGCTGTCACTTTTGATCTGCCTTGGCGACAGGCCGTTGGGGTCTGTGTGTGCTATGAAGACAGGACACAGAAATGGGAGTCAGACACATGATACTGGAACCGGCAATGGAAATGTATATGGCATATCACATTGTGTGTGTTGGAAAGTGTCCAATTGTAATGAGGTAGTTAACTGCATATTGTATATTGTCATTTCATCCATCACTTCTCAGGGAAAATTGAAATTAATTTTTCAGAAAAGTTTATTGTCTGGTTGTTTTTAGCATCTACAGTATATCTGCAGTTATTTAACATATGTATGTATATAGCTATGTGTGTGTTTGTGTGTAGTTGGCCTCAGTGCAGGCATTTCCAGACAGGAGCTGTCAATCAAACTGAATTCTCAACTTGAGGACAGAACAGCCAAGCATGATACTGTGACCACTAGTCACATACTCATAGATGCATGAAAACACACACACACACACGCACACACACACACACGCACACACACGCACACACACACACACGCACACACACACACACACACACACACACACACACACACACACACACACACACACACATACATATATATATATATATTCTTTATCAGCCTCCAACTATTGAGATAAGGGACTGGCTGTATCGTTGTTTGGGCGTTGTTGTCTCTGAACAGTGTGTGGGAACATTTGTGCATCTGTTACTTTGTCTGTGTGCGCACGTGCGTGTGTGTGTGTGTGTGTGTGTGTGTGTGTGTGTGTGTGTGTATATGTGCGTACAAATACTGAATATTTCCAAGTTAAAAGTATGTGTCTATGCATGAGTGCGACTCTGCTGAGCACTTAGCTCTGTTTCCCCTACATGTGCAACTGACAAAGAATCATATTCATGATAATGATAAAGTCTCACATAAAAGGCCTGTAGACAACACAAGAACTGAAGTCTGTTCAGTTGTTACTATATTTAAAGCGCACAATGATAATCAGCAAGCTAGCTTTGTTCCTTCACTGACTCTTCTTTAGCCAAGAAAAAAACGGCTGAATGTTTGATTGGCCGGTATACTAATAACTATGAAACTCTGAGCCACTGAGGACAGTGGTCTCTGTCTCTTCAGCTGCATGACAAAGTTACATCTATTCCTCAAGTTGTGACAACTTCTCCCCTGGTCAACTCATTGGTTATATTGCCAGAGCCTGCAGCCATTCTGTCCTCTCTGTCTCCATGGACACCAGCTGCGTACATCCTGTATCACTCAAGAGATGAATTAAGACCTGCTGGATACTACTTGTCAAAGAAAAGTTGCAGAAAATCTACCATACTGGATTCAATATTGATTAAGAAATATGGTCATTCAGAAAAAAATGAATTACCAAAAATATATAACATGATATAGACCATCATAAAACTATTCTTGTTTCTGAAGAGTTAATCATCACAAACGCTGAATACATTTGGACATATTTTCCAGTGAGTTCTGCATTCTCCGCCTTCTGTATGCCCAGTGCTTTTATAAGCTATCAGGACTTCACCTCCTCTGCCCACTCAGCTGAGACTGTAGCCATAATGGCCCACAACAAGGGTATAGAGTAAGGAGCAGGAATGGTGTTATTACTTTACGGGTTGGGGGGGGGGGGTAATGCTGTAACTCTGTCAGAGCTTTTGCTTTTAATGGTTTCAAACTGTTGTCGTCGACTACGTGCAGTGGTCACCAGCCTGCCTACCCTATGGAAAACCTGTAATTAGTTAGAAATGCATCGTGTGTTGGAAAGGGGTATTTTGAGCGAGGGACACAAAGGAGGAGTGGTGGAGAGGTGGGCAGAGCACCGGATTTCTTTCTTTCTCTCCTGTTGTTTCCAGTCAAGCCCTGTTTCCATGGCAACCTCCTGCCGGAGACAGGGAGACAGCAGTGAAAGGAAGGGTACCCGCCCTCTCTTAAAGAGGATGGCCAACCTGTGTGTGTGTGTGTGTGTGTGTGTGTGTGTGTGTGTGTGTGTGTGTGTGTGTGTGTGTGTGTGTGTGTGTGTGTGTGTGTGTGTGTGTGTGTGTGAGAGAGAGAGAAAGAGATAAAGAGAAAGATGGTGTGCACGTGGGTGTGTGGATGTTAGTGCAAGCGTTTTTGTATCTACAGCCTGAATATGACTGAGACTTGCATCAGTGCACATGGTTGTTGGATTTGCATTAAGTCAAACAAGGTAACTCTTGATCCTCACATTAAACTTCATATGAGGGGAAGGGCCTTTCAGGTGACTCCCCTGATGTCAACAACCTATTTCTTTAGCTAAGGTGGGATCAAAATATCAACTTATATGCAAACATGTCATTTTTCGTTTGAATTGGACTGTGGTGCTTTTATTGAAAATGTTCACATCATGTCACTCTAAATGCAATAAACAGCTAAATGTTCTGTTTGTCTACTGGTTGCTACCTCATTAAAAGTGACTTTATCCACCACACCCAACATTCAGCATTCATTCAGCCTATTTCCTTTGTGTTTGGTGGCTTCACAACTGGGTAGAGCTCATGCTGGACATGTTGTGTATGTGTGTGCACGTGTTTGTTTAAGTGCCACCCATCTTCAATATCCATCCACACCCTCTTATGCAAGTCTTGTTTTTCCTGTCCTTCCTTCTTTCCTTTCCTCTCCTTGAGAGCAGACGTCCAGAGTTGAAAAACGCCCATCTCTGAGGACCACCCCACCCAGACGTCCCAGTGTCTGTGTCTGAACACATGCTCTAATTACACATCTCTGTTTGTTTGCTTGTATGTACGTGCACGGGTGTGAGTTAAAAGTCTAAGTGTGTCCATCCTGCAGGGAGTGACAAGAAGCAACCTCTTTTATAACTAACAGTTGCCCTGTGTACAGCTCAGAGTTGGACAGGGACACCTTCCTGTAGGTTCACTCCCAGTGGTTGGCAGTAAAGCCACACCCAGAGAGAAAAAACCAATAACACAGTCTAGTCAAGGTCTAATATTTAAAATGCCCCAGAAGTTTGCTTCTTGATTGAAGGAAAGGTGACAGCTACTGTGGCCCTGGTAACCTGGACCAGAGGGTATTTAAGACAGCCGAGCAAAATGTCTTTCAGTTAAAGACGGAAGAGCCTTTCAACCTGTGTACCTCCTCTTCAATCTGAAGGGAAGGACTGTCGCCTGAGGGGCCATCTCTTAAAGCATGTACTCACACACACACACACACACACACACACACACACACACACACACACACACACACACACACACACACACACACACACACACACACACAGACACACACACACCTTCACAGTGTTGTGTCTGCAAATTGTTTGACTAAAGACAGCACAGGACATCTGCGCAGACAGATATACTACTATAAACAGCTTGTGACTGGGATACATCATGCCACATCACACAGGTATCACAGCAACGACTTCACTTCCAGGATGGATCATACGTGCCATCCCTTATTTTTGACCCAGAAACCGCCAAAATAGTCATGAATAATTCCTGAAAGGGTTCCCAAGTAAAGTTTTTGAGTGTTTCATTCTTTTGGGGCATTTTAAGCACCCCTTACCAACAATATCAATAAACTTCACTGTGATAGTTGACAACTGAAAATTCAACATATATTTGTTATTTCTTAGTGAATATTTTATGCAACAATCATTTATACCTAATTGAAATTTCTCAGTAGGTGGAGCAACTGCCTATTAAAGCTGGAGGCCAGAGCTGCTTAGGAGGCACATCAGACAGCTTATGCAATGCTATTCTATGTAAAACTAATACATTCATTACACAGTAGCACAAAGCCTGAATCATAATGCCTTATCGTTTCCTTTTAAATTCTAATAGCGCTTGAACAATTGCTGGGGCACCTTTGAAATGACAGTGTTTTTACCAGGAAATGATAAAAAGAAAACAGAAATCTCAATAGTGTAGGCCACATGAATATGGAGTACATTCAATGATCTCACCTTTGCCCTGGCTTTTGGCCTCATCCAGCAGAGGTAGCATGATGGCGTTGTTGAGGCTGGAGGGTGATCGAACGGCAGTGGTGTACATGAGGGGCAGTGACTGTACCACAACTGGGATTCGGTGAACATGGCTTCCCAGCTTCCCTGCTCCCTGCAGGCTCAGAGGACTGGACGGAGGCGGCGGCACAGAGTGCAGGATGTGCAAATATGACTGACCTCTCATCCCGGTGCCAGGGGCAACCAGAGGGCCTGGCGTGAGTACCGAGGAGGCCGAGGTGATGACCGATGGTGAAGAGGAGGAGGAGGATGACGACGATAAAGACGACGGCGAGAAAGCAGATCTCAGGGGGGAAGATGATGAGGTGATGATGGGGATGATGGATGAAGATGAGGGGCGGGCTTTGTTGATTGACAGGTCGACAGGCTCGGTCTGTGTGTGGAAGTGCAGGTCGTGAGCGAGCAGGTCTTCTGGAGGTTCGGGTTTAACTCTGCTGAGGAAGAAGGGGACGCCGTCCATCGCAGAGTAAGGGCGCACTTTAGGTGACTGTGGAAAAAGAAATGTTGGTGTTAGTGATTCATGTTTCTCTTTTTATTGCCTTACAAATGCACTAAACTGCTACAGACATGAAGGGAAGAAAGAAATACATGACACATTTTGTCTAAAGGCAATTAATATATGACTACTATACATTTTTCATCAAATTTTATACCAGTATTCAACACAGTATGACACACTGCAACACTGTATGATAGAGATATGTCAAAGAGGTACAATATATGCAGTGACATTTATTGAAAAAGGAGCAGTTAATTTCCTCACACTCATTCAAGCATTCCACGTCTCCTAAGAAGTCCCTTCACTAAGCATGATGTCATACACAGATGAAATGCAGGCGTAAAGATAGTGTCTCTCACATGCCTTTCATCGTCTACTTTTGCTCTCTCTCTCTCTTTCTGTCTTTTCTCTTGGCGTGGGTTGCTCTCTCTCTCTCTCTCTCTCTCTCTCTCTCTCCTCTCTCTCTCTCTCTCTCTCTCTCTCTCTCTCTCTCTCTCTCTCTCTCTCTCTCTCTCTCTCTTTCTCTCTCTCTCTCTCTCTCTCTCTCTCTCTCTCTTTCCTCCTGTTTTCCATCACTCCCACAGAAACGCAGCTCTCTTGGCTTCCCTTGTATCTCTCCTAAATCTCCTTTGTGACGGTGGAAAAACATCATATGGGCTCAATTTCCTGACGGTCTCTCTCTGTCTCTCAGCGATGGGCCTCCTAAGGCCAACGCTGGTGGCTCAGTGTGTCCCTCAACGCATCTTTCACTTAACACCAAGCAGACTGTAACACAACCGCTCCATCTGTCTGCACAAGTTTCAGGAACCTGTTTACTTGGAAAAGATAATGAAGAACATACACAGTAGAAAAATGACACTCACCCTGCTACTATGTGTTTCTCCGGACTTCCAAACTTTGGACCGTCTTTGATATCAATACACTACACAATTGTTCACATAACGTCAAACGAACCATGTTACATGTGGTGTGGCTGATCTAGACTCACTATGTTCAGTGTGGGAGGGGTGCTAGAGTGTGTAGTGCGTAGTGTTGATCCTCACAGTGGGGCCTTTCAGAGGCTGAGTCACAGTTAGTGAGAGAGCACATCCAGGATTTTTGCTAATCACATTGGAAAATCTCATTAAAGTTAAAGGAAGAACTTCACTTCGATCACCGCTGCAGCAGATATGAAAAATGTTCTGTACCATGGATTTCATCCACACTTTTGTTTTTGAGTCTCACATTTCTTTCCCCTTATGTAATGCTGGCTTAGAGTGGATCTGTGGTGAATTACGAATTTTCTCTGAGTGGTGTGTGTGTGCGTGTGTGCGTGTGTGCGTGCGTGTGTGTGCGTGTGTGTGTGTGTGTGTATGTGTGTGTGTGTTCTTTTATGTAGTAGCCTGCTATTTTTACTCCAGACTTGTATACTCGTTTTCAGCCTACAGGAAATGTTACGACCCCATGAGTCAAAAAGTGCTTCTCACTGTGTGACTCCCCCTCAGTTGGAAAACAAGCCGTACCCCATGAAATATGCCCTCTGATGACCTCTGGACCTCGGTGGGGTTCAGCTCAGGGTCAGTGGTATCAGGTCAAGGTTCACAGCACATTATGGTCTGCTTCACTGTACCACCCACTAAGCATTTTAAGTTTTTTTTGTTTTGTTTGTATACGTTGTTTCCTTTTTTTCAAACTGGACTGTATGTATGTAATTATGCTTTTGAGGGGGAAAAAACTAATTATTGATTTGTGCTTTTTTCATATCACTAGAATGCAAAAAGCCTTAAGTATTATAACTATAAATAAACTTAACCACAGCTATCGTGACAATTGGATGAGATAATTATTTATGGTGTCCTGTGAAGCTTCATTCATGGAAACAGATTTTAGTACAATAGGAGACACTTCCCTCCAGGAATTGACCATTTATAGCAAATGGTCATATTTGGAAGAAGGGGCTCTGTGCTTTGAGGGAGCACTCAAAGAATCCAAGCAGCCATGATACTAGATCTAGTAAAGTCACAATACCAAAAGTGTCAATGCAACGGGAGGAGGTAAGGGTGGTGCTGGGAGTTGTGGAAGCAAAAGGCACTGGTGTGAAGGTACCAGAATAGAGTGATAGATGACAATATATGATGACTATGCTTAGCTTAACTATATGAATATGATTTAATTTTACTAGTCAGCTGGTGAATGAACCACTGATGGTGGAGCATGAATGAAGCAGTTTAAGCCTAAATCGTTCTCTGCTTTAACTAATGCAACGTTACATTATTGCAAAGTGCTGCTTGTAGGTTCCTTTGTCTACTCATACAGCTGATCCTGGCTTAATTGTTAAGTTATAGCTGTAATGGGTGGCGATTCATGTAAACACTATCATGTGACACTGACATTGAGATTGCTGTGAAAGAATTAATTGTGTTCACTTTTACACTCACAAGATTCACACACTCAACAATGCACAGCAACATATAAGTCACTATTGTTAGTAGAGTGTACATTTAACCTAAAGATCCCTCCCTTGGGCTATCTCAGTTCTTTACTCATCGTTTAGCTTTGTTCCTGGCTGTATATCTGCTATCTAGTGGTTCAAGTTGCTGCTCCAAAACTTCATATTTTAAAAAGATATACCACTCAGTTGTCAATATATATGTTTGTGATGTCATATCTGTCCTCTGTGCTTCTCTTGCATCAACTCCTCATGTAACATTTCTTGACAGACCCTCAGGCTATCATCCAGCTGCTTTTGCACATGATCACTCTGTGTTAGCATGGTCTGTATAGGATGTGAGTGTCCCAGACTGCCTGGAGCTACACTGCCCAAAGGCTTTGAAGCCATTAGACCCATTGAGGCTGAACTCATTTTTTTCATATTAGAACATGGCTCTAACTTTGGTTACTGAACTTTAGCAGTATTACCAGTTTTTTCCTACCAGAAACTGAAGAAAATATATCACGGGTCAACCACAAGGTTAGTGTGAATGCTGTTCTGAGATATTTCAAGATTAACAAAACAGATAGTGCTAAACTCTTTGAGCCTTATTTGAAACTGTTGTGGCAAATATAAAAACACCTGTGCATGCAATTGAATGCTGTATTCAAGGCCGATATTCGCTCAGCAAGTAACCAGAAACTGCAAATCAGAAATGCTAAATATTTTTTGTGTATGTTCTTATGTGACAGAAAAAAAGAAAGAAATTCTATATAGTTATCAGATTTTTTTACTTTAAATTATCAATCTGTATCAGCCGCACTGCAGCTGTTGGCTGTTGTCAAAAACTATATTGATTGGTGCAGTTTTAATCATATGCATGTCTAAGATGTAGTGAATATTGATGTATTTTGTTTTGATGTGGTTTTATAAAAACAATAAACCACACAAGGAACTGTTAACTGTAGCATGTGACTGAGGCTAACAGCTACAACTAGGACAGTGTTAGCTGTAATACAGTTTTCGTAACAAAACACAAACATCTTTTAATGGCCTCTCGATTTTATGAAAGCATTTTATAGCAAAACAAAGATACATTCAACAAATTAGTGAGTCTATGTAACATAAAGTGGTGCTTGCACACATAAAGTCCCGAGATTGTCCTTTCTGTTTGTCACACAGATGTTATCATATGGTCTTCTGACTGAGAGGGAGTCAAATACAGTATACTGTATGTGCTCTTGTCATGCGGTATTAACCTTGAAATATATGATCACTAAATTGTTTAACTGTGACTTAAAGTAAGGCTAGCATAAGAAAGTCCCTGTGTGAATTGACCCAGTGAGTTAGCATCAGTTCAGCAGCTTTATCAAGCAAGCTGACATTAGCTATTGGTCATATACAACAGGGCTGTCATATTTTATTTGATTTATTTATTTGTTTTAACAACTTGGGGAAAAAAATGTTAGGCTTGATTGGTAATAATCTTTTCAAATTAAAAAAATCATTGTAAATAAATGCACCATTAGCATGTCAGTCAAGCAACGCTAACTCTGAATGATCAGAACAATGCAGGTTCTACAATGTTGTTTTGTTTATGTAATGCAGTTTTTGCTCACATTATGTTTTTTCATAGAGTAACAGCACTATAATCTGACCAAAAGCATTTTGAAGGTAGGTGATTTTATTTATTTATTTTTGCTTATAAATTCAACTTAATAATTTAGCATCAAGTGCTAGGTTCACTTTCATTATAACTGTCTGTTTGTTAGAGGGCAGAGAATGTAGCCACTTAGTAACAACCTGTTAAAATTGGCCAATTCAATGTTGCTCCTGTGTAAAAAGGAGGGCACTTGTGTGGAAAGGTCACAACAAGAGTGTCTAGTGTTACACAAAAGTGAAAAACAGAAACTAGTTTGCATTATGTGCTTAGGTTCTCAGACAAATCAACCAGCACAAATGGAAAACTTAAACCACCCCCACTCTCATTTTGACAACGCGCTCAAACCTACACACACATATAAAGATATGCTCGACCCGCCTGCCTGCGTCTGTCCTCATGCCATTGTCTTTATTAGGGGATACTGGTTAGCGGGGCAGATTTTCCAGCCCCTTGCGGGTGAATTGTCTAACGAGGCAGACCATTTCCAGCAAGCCCTTGGCTCCCCCGCCACCCAAATGAAGACCACATTTCTGCAGCAGCCTAAACTGTCTGTCTGCGTCTGCCGTCTAAAGGGAAGCTCAGTCAGTTAGGGCAAGATTGGATCTCGGTGCACTTCAAAGCTGTGTGGGCTGCAGCATTCGCATCCTGTCTGTGACTGACATCACTACACGTATGGAGAATGACTTCAAACCCCAGATATTAGATAGCAGCACTGGGGGCACAAAGTCTCAAAGCCCTTCAGCCACACATGAGAGAAGGACACCCAGAAAGTAACCACCTGAGACCGATTCAATTCTTATCAACACAAAGCCAATTTCTTAAATTCTCTACAAGACTTCTCATTACCTGCTGGGTTATGAGCAACTAGTATTCGTCTGATCCATCATGTGCTAATACTCTCTGGTCCATCTCAACAGAAACTACTTTGCTGCTCTCCTACAAGCTGCTCCTGGTGATATATCAAGGCCCAGGAAATTATTGATAGGTTATGGATCGAAATCAATGATAACCTACACTGATTCATCGTGATTACAAATATTAAGTGGCCTGCACCCACTGCACACACACAGCTGTGGCAGCACACAAAGCCCCTGTAACCTAGCAACAGCTTCTCCATAACAAGAGCACTATATTTCTAGGTATGTTGGACCAGAGAGCACTGATACTGTATGAGGACCATTAAAACTCAGCGTGAGGTACTTCCATTATTCCTAATATGGTCAATACACACAGTTTAATTGAACATTAAACTCAAAAATTAGCTTTTTGAGCAAAACAAATTCAGCAAAGACAAAACACGGCTGGTGCAAATTTAACAATGCTCACAAGGCTTGTTTAGTGACATTTAACTCTGCCCTGATAAACACAGAGGAAACAACGGAGAGAAGAGGCATGAACGAGATACAGTAGAGGAAGAGATTGAGCTATGATAATGTTTGCAGAGGAAGAGTGTGGCGTGGTGTGTTGTGTTTGCCTGTGTGTATATGCGAATGTGCGCAAGAGAAAGATTATTCATGTGTGTTTGTGTGGAAGAAGAGCAAAGGGAGGATGAGTGGAAATTGAGGGACGTAAAATAGCAGGAAAAGAGAAAGAGTGAGAGAGATAAGATTTAGAGTTTCCCATGTGACCCTCCTCCCCGGGAGCGGTGACTACATCTGCGCAATCACCCCCAGCCAGTGTGGACTCTGCTGGCCCCAGTCACCACCCCGAATCCCCCCAATGCATTCCTGCTCCAGCTGTGGCTCTACTCCTCCTCTTGGTTGCTCTCTCCTTCCTGCTCACTACCATGCTCTCCGACCACTCCTCTTAGCCCCCACACTCACTGTCTCACTCACTTGCTGAGGCCTGGGAGTGATTATCTGCCCATTGCTGGGAGGAGGAAAGAAGGAAAGGAAAGGAAAGCAGGAAAAAAAGGGAGGGGAGATTGTCTGGAAAACAACTGCTCTCTTACCCCTTGTTCCGATTCCAGGGGCTCAGCTTTGACTCGGACTGCAGGCATTCCGTCAAGCATTAACATCCTGTTTCTTAGGCTGCCTGTGAAGGGACACAGAGGAGGTGTAAGACGGGTGTTTCAGCATGACTAAGCAGGTCCCACATTCACTTGTTGGACATCTACAATGTTGTGCTTGCACCCACTGAGAAATAAACATATTAAATAGACACAAACTCATGTTTCAAAACCATCAGAAGCTGACAGACAAAAAAAATGCGTACAAACTGTGTAAACTCAGTCAGTGCACAGCATGACTTCCTCTTCACCATAATAAAGATTTTCAGTTGCCTGGTGGGCTGCTGCAGAGCTAATAACACTTCATAATACTGAATAAAATCCTCTTTAGACTTCAATGGAATACAAGCACTGGCTTTGATATATAGTTACTCAACAGCAATGGCAACACCACAGCCTGACAATGTTTCCTGTTTCACCACTGAAATAATAATACAATAAATGAGTTTGTAGTGTTAATGTAAACAACAGTAAACAAGCATATCATTAACTGGCTTTTTCACTTTGCAGACACACAATAAATGACACTTACACACATGCAAACACACACACACACACACACACACACACACACACACACAAAAAAACACAGAGCACATTTCATCCTTCCCTCTGCTGCCTCTGAGCGCTGTGCCTCTGTATGGTGGGCAGTAATGCCCAGCTCCTCAGCCCCGTGCTGTGGCTTTAAGAGGGATACTCAGATGGAGCCAATGGCAACAATGCATGTTCCGTATCCCTCAGCTGGGGCCGACCTGAAGTAACCCTCCCTCTTATTATTTTAGCAGCAGTACATGGAAGAATGCAAGCAAGGCAAATAGACTCTAAACATCTCTATTACTCTCCACTGCTGGCACCAGCAGCAGGATGTGCGGCCCTATCCCGGAGTCAATAGCACTGCGTCCATTGTGACCACTCTTGTTTAGTGAAAAAAAGCTCAACCAATGATGAATGACCTATTCTTTCTATGTACCAGGTTGCCTGACATTGTAACTATACTTCAGATCTCACACACATGTGGCCTAAATCCAATAATCAAGATTTTTTTACTCACCGGAAAATCCATTCAAGTTATTGTCAAAAAATATTCTTCGTACAGATTTCATTCATACTTGCTACAGCATAACCATTTAATGCCACATATTGTTCAACTACCTCTTAGATTCTCAAGCAAAAGACTAATCCTGATGGTGTTTGTGTGTGCGTGTGATGGAGGTAGAGAAAGAGGGAGGATTTACTCCCACAATCTGCAACCCCCCAGATCTCGCCTCTCAGGTCTAAGTCCCTCAGGTACCCTGGCTGTGCTGCTATTGTATTGTTGTCCAGGATGTCCTTCGGCTTCAGGTCTTGGTAGGCCCAGATAGCGTTGCCATAGCAACGGTTGGGCGGGTGGAGCTGCAGCCTCAGTCCAGCCTCGAGCCATGTGTTCAGGAGAAGAAGAGAGAAGAGTGCACTAAGAGAGACGGTTTGTTTTCCTCAGGATGACCATCATTCTGCAAGATGCCGTTTCTCCTCTTCAGAGGAAAAAAAATCTATTTTCCAGACATAGACATTTCAGATAAAGTCTTGATTTTCCCATGGGGTAAAGTTCACTTCTCCGTTTTGAACACAAGCCTCAAAAAAGTTTACCTCATCCAAACTTTTTCATCCTCTATGCATATTGAGCACACTCCTATTAGTCCGAAAAAATCCAAATAACTTGAATTGTGCATAGCATGGCACAGTGAGAACTGTGCATTTCTGGAATGTGTCATTTCTGGAACATGTTTCCCAGTGTGTCTTCAGTCCAGTTAATCCAGTGGTTTGTGAGCACCTTCCTAATGAACTGGCCTGCAGCAGGCTATTCATAGGAAATCAATGGCCAGTGCATACCTCTGTTGTGAGCGTAATGACCAAAGAGCTAACAACAGTGAGAGACCTAACACATAGTAATGAGCTAACAGAGTGTATCGAGGAGGTCAAAATACTTACACCGAAGTCAACTGCTTTTGCTCCCATGAAAGAATTGTGTACTAGTTGATACTTGAGGAACAAAAAGATAACAATATGAGCAGAGACCGAGTTTGAAATGAAAATAATTTGTTCAAGGTAATAAACCAATATGTATTTAGCGTTCTCCATCACTAAATAAGGTCTGCTGGTGGCAACCTACAGTGTGCTGTCCATCAGCAGTGTGAGACTCTGTGTGTGGGAGATGGAGAGAGGGAGGGAGGGTTAGAGGGAAACAGGGTAGATTAAGATCACCTTTCCATTTGCTGCACTCTGAAATGAAATAGCCATCCCAGGTGTGTGGGGGAGTTGGATGGAGGGAGGAGGGCAGCAGCGTGTTAAGGCATCTCATTTCTCCATCCTACCCACCCTCCAGTCCAGTCCCCACCTTGTAAAAAAAAAAAAAAACTGGTAAAGGGAGCAGATGAAAATTGAGGACAGATCTAGCAGCTACAATGCTCCAAATATACAAATTTCTGTCTGCTGCCCTCTACGCTTTTCTGTTAGAACTTATTTATGTGTTGGTTAATGCATTTCTGAGTATGAACTGAAACTCCCACCACATATCTGTATCTATGACCTCAGGTCCACTATCACCCAGTTCCCTGATGACTATCGGCACTGTGCTGACGGAGGCAATATCAACTAGCTGGTGTGGAAGGATAAAGCCCAGCCAAGCCAAGCCTGAACAGACTAGCTGAATCAATTAGAGGTGACAAACCACTCGAGAAAACCTCTGATATTCTGAGACGGCATATACCAGTGACATCATCCACTCACACTCCACACATGCACATGTCCACGCAAAGCCAAAATATTTCAAAATGAAAATGTGTTAAAAACATTTTTTTAAATCTAACAAGACTACCAAATCAATCTGCAATATTCTTGTCATGCCCTTTGGCTTTTCTGTGCTACCAGCACATAGACAACTCTGTGGAGAAAATAAAATTGAATTCTCTGTAAGTAAGCGTTCATTGTATAGTACTGAGGTTTAAGTAGGAAGTACTTTGATTGGAAGAAAAGCTCAAAGGTGTGTGTTGGTTGAGTGGGTGGTGCACATCACTGTGAAGCCATGTTCTCCCAGCACATGCAAGTGTGAAGATAGATCCTGCTTAATACTGTCTGTTGATTTTCACTCTCAATGCAATGAAACGCTATTTCTTTAGGTGAAAGTTAAGCATGAATAAACTCATGAAACCAGATTTAGAATCTGGCTGTGTGTGTATTATCTCTGCTTTACCTCTCATCTCTCCCTCTCTCTCTCTCTCTCATGTGCATTTACTTACACGCATGCTCACACATGTACGTACACCACACACCCTGAACCAGACTGCAACAGACGGGCCCCGCCAAAGCTTTGTTCCCATGTTGAGCGCCCAGAGCAACTGGGTGCATCTGTGTCACAGAGGCTGGACCTGCTGCCACGGGCTGGGATAGAAGAGAGATGAAAAAAGGTTGAGGGGAAGGGAAGCAGGCAGTGAATTATGGGAGATACATGAGGAAGGATTAAGGAAGGTGATAGCAAGAGAAGTGAGTGTGGGGAAAGGGGGGGCATGCAGGGGGGCCTTGTTGAAAAGCACAGAGTTCCTGGCAGGAGCAGTGGTTAGGGAAGCAACCAAGGGGAGTTGAAGAGGTTGAGGAAAGGGGGGGGGGGGGGGGTGTTCAATGGGGAGGAGAGGAGGGGCGGTAGTCAGAGAAGCGAGAGAGAGAGGGTAGAGAGGGGATATGGACTGGAGCCAAGGCCCGGTCGAGCGCAAAGCACACGGTGCAAGAATGCCAACAGACCCCCCTCCCACCCGGTCCTCTACTGAAGAGAGGAGAGAAAGAAAAAAGGAATGCAAGAGAGGGAAAAAGGAAAGTAAAAACATTTTAAAACAATGTGTTGCCGGAACAAATGATTAGCTAGTGCAAATGCATAAAAAGAACAGAGCTGTAGGTGACGTGAAATGGGTATTTCCTGTGTTTTGCCTGTTATTGTGTGCCGCTGGACTCTTTACTGTGGCTCACTTCCCTCTTCTGTGCCCCTAGACACCCCAATGTGACACATTGGCCTGATAACCAGCCTACAACTGCTAGCCCACCAGCACACTCCTCCACTTCCTCTCTTTTCAGTCGCTCAGCAAAGCAACTTTTAGAAAAGAAGAAAAAGCTGAGTACGTTCACCACATACTCATTAGACAGGTACACACACACACAGCGTGAGACTTTTGTAGAAAATAAAGGTTTATATTTTTTTGTGAAAAAAAAAACATATTTAAAGAAATTTAGCCACAGCTGAATCACAGCTGATTTTCAATCTCAACCTCAGTCTGCTTCATATTAAACTGTGCGTGTTCATAACCTCATCCTGTTGCCCTTATTCTGCTCCTGAGAGCCCATTCATTCCCTGCAGAGTTACTTCTCAAAGAGTGACTGCACCCAGGAAAATAATGGCACTTGGTGTGCAGAGGTTCAAAATAAACCTTTCAACCCACAGAGGTGAGTGCAGCAACGGTTTTCCACCATACAAGTATTAACGTGGAGTTACTCTTTAGAAGTTGTAAGTAAAAAATCTCTTGCACAAAAACTTAAAGTGAACTCTAAAAATCCCTAAATGTTAGTGCTTAAATCTTTTAAAGATGAACTCCAGCAAGCTTGTTTTGCACTATAAAGGTCTGGGCTCACAAGAGACAGACTTTAAAAAAGAATGGTTGAATTTAAAGCAGCAGAGACTGAGATATTCAGACTTTTTGTCCTTAGTATGGGTTAACTCAAATCACTTTGGATCCTATGTCAACAATCTTAATCCCAAATGCAACTAATACTATTTCTTGTTAGACTCTTCATGTCTGGAATACGTGCATGTCTTTCAAATTGGTGCCCCCAGTATGTAACTAATTATACATTTATATCCAACCTCTGGTGAGATTTATTTTGTCAGACTTGACAAAGCTTCTTCCAAAAGCACAGAAGACACGATACATCTGCTTTCACAGGCTGAGTAGGACTAACCATGATGAGTAAATTGACCTTTTTATAAGGAATCAGTGGAGTTCCCCTTTAAAGGCTATCTAACCCCAAACAACACATACCAGGTAAACAAAGTGTCAGTACTGTTTTTGTGTGTGTGTGTGTGTGTGTGTGTGTGTGTGTGTGTGTGTGTGTGTGTGTGTGTGTGTGTGTGTGTGTGTGTGTGTTTGTGTGTGTGTGTGTGTGTGAGAGTGTGTTTTTTTCTGTGAGCAAGGTGAGATGTGTGTTTTCACTAAGACTTCACTCCTGGATGTACTGAGATGGACATAGTCATTTTTTCGAATCATTCCTGGCACTCTGTGAATGGTCTCAGAATTTCCATTTCATAAGCCGTATTTTCCTTGGCAGGAGCAGCAAGCAAAGTCTTTTGGATGCTTCTGGGACATTTTTGAACAAGGCTCAAGAGAACAGAGTGCCTCTACCTCACTGCTCATAGAAGCATGGACTTCTCTAACCCCTGATAAGCACAATGGCATCAAACCACTGTTTATGTGCACCACCCTTTGAAAAAAAATGAGGGAAAAAAGTTCCCTTTAGGGTTAAAAACCCCTTAGAGATGCACTCAACTGATGCACTTTACCTCAAAACATCCTGCCCTTTTCCTCCGGGAATAAATCAGTTCCACAGAGGGAAAACACAGCTCTCTTCATGAACACAACTATTATTAGCTAGAATGCACATCTCATGTGTTGGATGTTTTCATCACTGGGACATACAACCCAACTTGGTGAGCTTATCAGGTCCGATCAATTTAAACTGAATGTCATCCTCTATCCGTCTGATTTATTTGGGCTTCACTTTCTGTTGAATTTGATGTGGCATATACGAATGACTGAGCTCCCTCTTGCACTCAGACATGTAGCTTGCAATTCGACAAAAGGTCTCTTGACGTCACAAGACTCAGCGACAAGATAAACACATAATAAAGGATAATTTTATTTAAAAAGCCAACAACAGAAACCGGTACTGACGCTCACGCTGACTCATCACTTAATGGATAGGCCATGACCAGTCTTAAAGCTGGGTGTGAGGGCGGATATTATCAACGAAATCCTCCTCAAAAAATGTTACGCACAGGGAAAAAATGAAGTATTTATGAAACCAAAGGCACAGAGGAGAATAAAATGAGACAAGCATGGGACACTAAAACCATTTGCACAGGCTGAATGGAGATGGCAAAGGGTGATTATTGATTTGATTGATCTCTAGACCACAATACAAATCAAGCACCAAGGAGAGGAAACCTATAGCTTCAATAACCTGAATAAAACAATGGTCGTGACCCATTTTTGAAAAACAAAAACACTGTGGAACTATTTTCCACAGATTGTTGACTATTGTTTAAAGTTTTGAATGTAATACTTTATAATAGTTGAGTAATTATTTATTTACTCAAAAAACAAACAAAAATCATTTGGTGCAATACAGAACGGGTGTTTCGTAACGTTAAGGGTTCATGGGATCTGATACAGTATCTGCACATGGAAAGGGCTCAGCAACATTGTGGTCTGCCAGTTTTGTTTAGTTTTTTTTATTTATCCCTACACAATGACCTCATTATGTAAGTTCCTGTACACATACAATACAAAATGTGCCTTCATATACATTCTAATATAAATTCCCACAATAGCAGAAAAGTGAGAGTGAGAGTGAGTGAGAGAGAGAGAGAGAGAGAGAGAGAGAGAGAGAGAGAGAGAGAGAGAGAGAGAGAGAGAGAGAGAGAGAGAGAGAGAGAGAGAGAGAGAGAGAGAGAGAGAGAGAGAGAGAGAGAGAAAGAGCAGTGGACCCATGTTCTTAGTGCCTGAGCCATTGGAGCTCAGCACCTGGGAGGAAACCAGCTCCATTTATAGAGAGTTGATACCCATGTAAATACACAGCACACACACACACACACACACACACAAATGCACAAGCAAGGCCCACGGAAGTTCCCATATTCTGGTGGACTGCCCTTGGGTCCTTGCTATTTCTGCCAGGGGCAGGGGGATCCTGTGTCAGTAATCCTGTCAGGATGAGGGGGATGAGGTCGCCAGATGCAGCTCAAGTCCACTGCCTTCTCAAGCAAACACACTTATACACACACATGAAAATAATGGGTAGGAACACTTTGCTGAGTGGACACACAACATACAGCAGAACCGCAAAGGTGTCAGTATGTTTTCACAAGAAAACAAATGTACAGTTTGTAATAAAAGATCCTCAAACAGCAGGCAGAAACACACCAACAACAATGAAAAAATCTCACATAGTGGCATTGGCATACACTGTAAAAGTCAGCCCAAACACATTCATTTAAACTAGTTAAGTGACTACAGTGCCAGCAATGATACTTAAACCAGATAGGTCTCTGGAGTCTTTACAAGTGTTGAGATTTAATGATAAAAACTCAGCACCTGAACTTCTTTGTAATATATTACCTTTTTAAAAGAAAGAAGGCAAAGCATTTGTAAATTTGATAATTTTTTCAGTGACTTTTTGTCAGTGTGAAAGCTCCCCTCCTCCGCCAATACCACCTCCGTCCCTTTTCAGGTCTTGTGAAACTGTGAGAAATGAAGAGGCTATTTATTTCGAGAGGTAACACTCAAAACGAAAAGAAGAGTCGGTCGCTGTTTGGTTTGTCTGTCTCTCCTTCTGTGTGTCAAATGCACTTCTCATAAAGCTGACTTCCTGAGCCCCGGCTGTGTTCTACAATCTGGCAACCACACATACACACACAAACACAAACCTAGTGACCTCTGCCTGCACCCACAATGAACCATGTCTATCTAAAAAACACATTTTTACACATAAACACACACACACACAACTCTGTCTCTCAATAGCTCCTCAAAGAATATAGATGCCCATTCAACACAAGAAGCCGCCCACACACACCTACAGTATGCACACAAAACCGAAAAATGCACACACACACACACACATACACACACACTCCTCCTGCTCCACAGAGAGGTAAACAGAAGACTCTGACATCCTCTTGCATCATGTGCCTCAAATGCAGCAGAGAAACAGCTAAACAAGCTGTGACCGTGACAGCTCTAAAGTGAGGTGGCATTACTCAAGTGAGCTCTGACTTACAAGTCAAAGCAATTTGTGACACTATTCTCAACATTTTATTTCCAATAGAAGATCATTTTGATGTAATCGTGAGAAAGGGTTAGTTAAAATATTCTGCTGGATTGAGTTTGGCGCTTAAGAAGCCCAAAAAAAAGATGCCAAAAAAGTAAAAAAACGGCCCCTAAAGAGTCAATACACCGCGAGGTCTTCTTGTTTCAACATAATCGGGTGACCTCTCTAGAACACCCTTCACACACTTGCTCACTCACCTCAGTAAATGCAGTAGGGTCAGTGGCTGTGCATCTAAAATAGCCTCTGACACAAAAACCTCACTTGTACCACAGAGGAGGAGGGGGTGGGGAGGGGAGGAGCCGAGCAGACCGGGACACATGTGTGGAGTGATTGGCACAACTTCTCAGAAAGATACTGCAATATTCTTTGCATGTTTATTGTCAGGATTAAACGCTGTACAGCTTCACTGTATGAGTGCAAGAGAGAGCGCGAGATAGAGAGCAAGAGGTTACCACCAGTACGTACGTAAGAGAGAGGGAGATAGAGAGAAAGAGGTGGATCAATAAAGACTGCACTCAGTGACTCTGTTCCTGCCTCTTATTTACTCTCTGTTTACAGGTCCTAAATTGACCACACTGCAGTACTTTATAATCACCTAAAGGTGCCTAAAGGTGCATCACTGTTTACAGAACTCACAGTAAATAAAATACTGTAAATCTGGTGAATATTTTTATATGAATGCTATTACAGCCACAGCACGAGGAAATCACAGAAAAACTGAATATAACGATATATATAACATTCCTGTACAACCCCAGGAGAACATGTTTCTAAGGTATGAGCAAGCGAATCATGGTAAGTTCTTGCTCGTCTGCAAAGGTTATACTACAGCTGCTTTTTAACATACTGAAGCAGGGGGTCAGAGTGAAAGCCAGCTCTGATCTCCTACCCTAACCGGGACGCGGTATTCATTAGATTAGCATCCTCACAATAACCTGCATCCTTCTCACCACCACCACCAACCACCCACATATCCTCTCTAGCTTCCTCTCCTGCCCTAATGGGGGCTTCTTTGAGTAGGCTACTGCCTTTTATCCCCTAAGGCTCTGATAGAGCATGTACTATATGTCTGAATGTGTGTGCGAGTGATCCCCCTTCCCCCAACATATGCACTGTGTACATATTCACAATAGCTTGTCTACTGTATGCATCACAGCACATGTGCACTCACATGCACTCAAAGATCGACCTAGATGTTTTACAATTACTATACAATGCAGGAATGCATGGGCACCGATACACTGACTCATCTACAATAGTCACTGTAAACAACTCTTGCAGAAAAAATATCAGTTCAAAGACTTCAACGCATAGTCATTTTTTTCTCCGCTTCTCTCCTTCTGCCCTCTTTTTCCCATTGGCTGTCTCTTGTGATACAGAGGGAGGCATGCATACACACAAGTGCATATGCATTTCTTTAAGTGTTTAATATGTTGCAGAGCCTCTTGATGCAGCATCACGAAGTGCCTATCCTATATAAACTCACTTTATGCTGACACAACGCAAATCCACCTCAACACACGGCACATGGAAACAGACAATAACGGACCAACCAAAACATTCCAGCACACTGACACTCATTACATCAAATGTGCGCACAGTTATTTTCGCTCACTGAGTTTTTCCCCTTGGTTTGACCCATTCCAGCTCTCCAACACCACTCAATAAAAGCCAGCAGCTGTGTTTACCTCTATTACTCATCTACTCACACCATCACTTGGATTATTTTTCCTCTCTTTTCGAGCCGATGCTGTGCCATGCTGATACCTGGTTGAAGCAGCTACTCAACAAGAGTTATGGTGCATAGCGTGAACTTACATTTGGTTGTGTCAAAGCCAAAGAGCTTGCGGAATGCCACAGGCCCCTAAATGGATTCCACATGTTGTTTACATAATTTCCTCTCTTTACAGTTGACCTACGGTAAAACTGGAAACAAAGTTCACAGTAATCCGTTCAGCATCCTCAAGCGGGCTCGAGCAGGTCTGCTGAAACCATCTGCACCAAGGCTGGAGAGGTACAGATCCCAAAAGAACTTCTTCTATAAAACCAGCTCAAAATGTGGTTTAAAAACAAAAAAATTATGCAGTTCTATTTTCTTGTCTTGGCTTCCTTCCCTTTTTACTTCCTTCTGTTAACAAACCATATTTGGTGAAAGTAAAATAGGTTGAAACTGGAAATGTCACCACCGATAGACAAGCCTTCCATTGACATACCTTTCCATCCTAGCCATGGAAACATGTGGAAGCAACCTTAAATCAGAGTCTGGGGGCACGCACTACTAAATGACTCACTTCCAGTAAGCACTGAGTGTGCAACTCTAGAGATGGCGTCATTACTAGAACAAAAAAATAACAAAAATAACAAAAATCTTCAAGTGAGCCAACATAGTCTTGAAATCTTCCTGTCTTAAGTCTGTTCAGTGTCTGATGACAGTTTTTCTTTCTATTCAAAAATGTGTTCGACCACTCTAGAGTGGCTTTAACAATAACAGGCACTTTATGAGTATTCAAAAGAGCAGTGCGATAAAAATTCAAAAATTAAAAACCAGAGATACTCACATTGATGTTTGACAAGCTGTAATCACCCATGCTAGATTGTAATTCTTTCTGTTTGACTTCAGTGTTTAGGCTATCAAAATCAGTCATTGGCTGTTGCACAACACTTTCCGTGCTCTCTCTCACTCTCTCTCTCTCTCTCTCTCTCTCTCTCTCTCTCTCCCTAAGTCACAAATACTCAACTGCTCTAGCACTCCATGTACACCCTTTACTCAATTTTGGTAAACAAATGTGGGTTGGACACTGGGGGTCAAAGGTTGAATCCACAAGAGAAAACGCAAAGGGAGAGAACATTTTGTCATCGCCTGACATGATGAAATAACAGCACGGGGAGTTCAGTCCACAGCCATCACCTCAAAATATTTGTCTTATTTCACACACAGGAGGCCTAACAAGCTAATAACCATTGCATGTCTTACTTTTTAAACTACAGATGTTTTGGATGTTAAAGCCTCAAACTCCATGAACTTTTTCTCAATTCAGTTCGCAACATATATGACCATATCTATCAATGTACTAAGTCATCTATTTAAGTGCAGTATGTCTCACGCATTGTACGCCCTTGACATGACTACTATGTCTATTGTAAGTATGTGAGTGGAGGGGGTGGGTGTGAGCAACTCTGTGTGTGTTTTACAGTCTTTACATATGGCAGTCTCCTGTGGCTGAATGTCCGGGTTTGACAGCTCTGGAGACAGAACGCCACCTCTGTGACCAGAGCCCACAGGATATCCCACAATGCATCCTGAGCACATCTCTAATCTGCCTCACTCCCCCTTTGGACTTGGCTTCCAGTCAGGGAGGCCAAATGAATCCAGCCAGTACCATGCACTGCAGTCTATCTGCAATCGATGACGATACACTCCATAACACCCACCCAGATCAATGATACAGCACTCGGTCAATATGCCGGCAGTTAACCCAGCTGATTAAGGGTAATACAGGGAATTTCACATCTCCCTGAATAAGCTGGGGAGGCTACATGTTGGTAGAACGCACATACTAGAGCACCGCTCCTCTTAACTGAAAGATTCAATCTGTCAACACGCACCCAATTTATGTGCTGTGATCTGTGGCAGACAGATGATGCCTTCAGTGGGGGAATCCTGCGGGGCAATTAAATGTGCAGGGCAGAGTGGTGTTGACCGACAGATAGAGTCTATCCGTTGGTGATTGGCTTTTTAATTGAGACCCCCCCGGCCCCCAACCTGCGGTGATCACTATCATAAGCTCTTGGACCGTGTCAGGGATAAAGGGGGGGTTGAAGCATTGAAGGAATCCGAGTGACAGCAGAGGCTTGATGCGGTTGTGGGGGTGATTACAACCAGGGGTGTATAGCTACCGCAACATGATGATGCTGGTATGATTTCTTTTTTTTTTTATCTAATACATTTTAATTGCAAGGTGTCCATTTATTAATGTACAGCAGCAACAAGCAGGAGACAATACGAAAAACTAATATCACCACCTCAAGCTGAAGCCCACACTCGAGAAGTAGAAATCACTTGAGGAAAGAGTAACAGCTGATGATTTGTTTTGTTTCGTTTCAGCTTAAGACGCCTAACCAAACAACTGAAAAAGACGGCTTAAAACAACCGCTAGGAAAAAGCTGTGAGATGATAGACGGCCAGAGGTGGAAATTATGAATCATTTCAAAGATTCAAATCGTATCGTTCAGTTGAAACGGTTTGTTTTCTTTATTTTCCAACCAATTGCATCACCGCTCAAATGCAGTTTAGTGTGTACATCTGTAAGTGAACACTTCACGCTGATTCTGTCTTCAGTTGCTGGTTCAGTTTGTTACATTCAGTTTGTAAGTGTAACAGCTAAGCAGCCAACTTGGAGTTATTACATCATGATTGTGTCCGAGGCTTTCAGTCTTTTAATAATCTTTTTAACAAGGAAGTTACAGTATGTACTGTGTACCACTGCTGAGCTGACAAGGGAGCTCTGAGGGGAGCTACTGATTCAGACAGTGATAGTAATGGTTCAGAAGAGTCAGGTCAGTTTGAGAATTCATTATTGAAGATTTGTTTGGACGTGTAGCGACTGCACAGTCTTCTGCAGACTACAATGCCTTTGGACATGTGGTCTAATGTTGTGGCAAATAACATTACAGAATTACAGAATGATGATATTATTTTCAGGCAATCACGCGACTTTCACTGATTCTGATTTGGCCCCCAAAATCAGGGAATATTTGCATGTTGCCTCTTTGAGTGTGCCAATGATCCACTCTGAAACTGCTCATGTGCCACTTATTCATGCATAGTGTTGAGCGTCTACTCTACATGTGTGGTAATATCAGCCTGACTATTCATGCACAGGGAGAAGGCTCCTTTGCAAATGGATTGAAGTGAGAGTTTAAATGAGCACCAGTCTCACTCACTGAACATCTATGAGCTGCAGGGGGTCTCACACACACACACACACACACACACACAGACACACACGCACACACAGAGACACATAAATATAACCTGACTCCTTTTTTTTAATGGATGAAACTCTCACTAAAACACACACACACCCTACGGCTGTCACACAGTTACAGGCGAGGCAGGGCCTCTCCACAACGCAGGGGTAAAGTCACAGAGGTCAGTGCTCAGTTTCCACATCAAACCCAGGAGCAGAGGCCAGAGTCTCATCCCCCCCTCCCACCTTTCTCCCTCCCTCCTCCTCTCTAGCTCCCCTCCCACCCTTCCTCTCACCTCCTCCTCCCCCTCCTCCTCCTCCTCTCTGGATGTACAAATGCCTTTGCTGTCAGCTCTGCCCCGGTCCCTTGTAATTGAAAATAACAGCCAAGGGCCAGCCCCCGGCCACTCTCCCCAGCCTGGTGGCTCTCTGCCTCTCTGACAGCTACCCATCAATACCAATGACTATTACCCTGGAAGTGAGAGCGCTGCCGATGACATCCAAGACACCACCCCTGCAACACTCCCACACACACACACACACAAACACCCCCCCCCCCCCCCCCCCAGTGTCCTTCCTCCGCTACCCGAGCCTCCTAATGTTTAACCCATTGCTAACAGCCTCGTCTCTCTGTCTCTAAGCTGCCACAGTGGGCAAACAAGCCTGTGTCACACACAATGTCTTACACAAATGCGCGCACACACACACACACACACAAACTGAACTCTCTTAAGACATGCACAAAACTCTGACAAGCAGCAAACTTTTTACCAGCAAGAAGTGCAGAGAGAGAGTTTGGTGCGGCTGCTGCCTCAGTTCACACTCTCATATTCCCAGCAAGACATTCAGTTAATGTTGCTGCTCTACAGCAGCTCAACGCCGATAAGCTGATGCGTTTTGAAGTTGCTTTCAGGGTAAATAAGTGAAAGATAGACGAGCAAATGTGAGGAATCACCGGCACGGTAAAGTCAGGATGCTGTTGTGCTCACACTCACTCAGTGTATAGTCACTTTTTTTTTTACTCTTGTCATGACAGCTTATGAATTTAAATTGGAAATATGTGTTACTTGTCCAGTCAGCAGCATGCAGGGTCTCTTGTTTTCTCCCACTGACAGACACCAAACACAATGCCAGAGGTGATCTGAGTTGTCATCTGCTTTGACAGAGCAATGACAGCTGAGCGAGATGCAAGTGAACACAAGCACAAAGCCCGGCAACGTGACAAATGAAGCACACAGCAGCAGGCAGCAGAGGAACAGGACGAGAAAAATGCACAGACCTTGTCAGAAGCTGCAGAGCCGTGGAGACTAGGAGACTGTTTTCCTTTCTACAGTCCTCTCTGTCTCCTCTCCTCCTCTCCCTCTCCTCTCCTCTCCTCTTCTCTCCTCTCACTCTGCTTGTATGTACGTGTAGATGTGTGTGTGTGTGTGTGTGTGTGTGTGTGTGTGTGTGTGTGTGTGTGTGTGTGTGTGTGTGTGTGTGTGTGTGTGTGTGTGTGTATGTGTGTATGTGTGTGTGTGTGAGCAGCTCCCTCCCCTTCTGCCTCTCAGCTGCTCTGCTCAGGCAGTTCTCAGGAAATGAATGGGAGCGCACAGAGAACTGTTGTACTTGCAAATGACTTACCCCGAGTCACATGATCCGCTAAATGTAGGGTGGGCCGGTGGGTGGAGGCTTCATAAGCAAAGGGAAGACAATATAGTCTAAGCTTTAACAGCATGCATCGAATTACACGGGGCCCCTCCGGGGAGGTTTCCGACGAGTCCGCTCTCAGTCAGCCCGAACTCTCTCTCTACCCCTCCCGCAGCGCGGCGGAGAGCCCCGGGCTGGGGGTGAGCACCGGAGCACCTCCCCGTTTAAAGGGGACGGAAGGAAGGTGTATGTGGAGAAATTAAAACATCATTATTTTAACAGTGTCAGATTTACAAGGTAGTTGTTTACTCTTGTGATTATTACTTAGGAGCTAATCATTTTATCGTTCTATTTCCTGGTCAGTGTTTTTAACTGTACTGCATATAAATGTCAAATGATTAAGATTCATAGAGTTACTGTAAATATTACACTTCATAAACACGTTTAATTCAATTTAATAAAATATTTTATGATATGTCATTTATTTTCATGATAAAATATTGGCATTTTAAGGGTAGATCAGTAGTTTTTGAAACTAGAAATTAGAAATGTGGATCTGATATGGAGGATGGATATTTGATTGTGTGTGTGTGTGTGTGTGCGTGTGTGTGTTATATTGCAAAGCATACAATTAATCAATTTACCAGTTTATAATGTCATTATTTGGTGTTTTGTTAATTAATGTCAATGTCTCGATAAATCATTCATATTTTTGTGATTTCAGACAGCAGTTTTGAAAAATTCTCATTGCAGATTGTTTTCCAGAGCACAAATTGATATATTGTTATTGCTTGTTTTGTCTTACCCAAATAGACATATGTATATGTGTGTGTGTGTGTGTGTGTGTGTGTGTGTGTGTGTGTGTGTGTGTGTGTGTGTGTGTGTGTGTGTGTGTGTGTGTGTATATATACATATATATATATACATGCATATATTTATTTATTTATTTATTCTTCTTTTTTCTTTTTTTTATTTAGCATCAAGTAAGGTTCAAGAAAAATAAGCAAATTTTCACTGTTTGAGAAACTGATTTTTTGGGCACTTTTGGTTTAAATTTGTCTTTAAAGATTAACTGCTTACCAAAATTGTTTTAGATACATTTTCTGTTGATTGAGTAATCACTTTGTATGAATAATAGTGCAACTATTTCCTTTCTTTTCAGCTGGATTTTTCTTTCTGCCACTGAAATTGCCACCTGGTGTTTGAGTGACTGGCCTTAACAACATGCAGGAACATTTCCTCATAATGACTGCTTTTAAACTGCATTCTGTTCAGTGCCCAAACCACTGTACAGTTTTCCTCCAGGCGTTTTCCGACTGGATGAAAGGCATCTCTGTGGTATGAGAGGCTGATGCTGATGTTGCTCAGTGCCCGCAGTCAGTCCCCTGGGAGCTCTAATTAAGGTAAAGGAAACAGGACTCATCTGCATGGTTGATAGAGCTCATACCGCTTTACATGGTGCAGGCTTATCACAGGGATAGAGAGCTGTGATTGACAGAGTCAGAGATGATGAAGAGGGAGAGAAGGGCAGAGAGGAAATACATGACTATTTACAGTAGTACAGTGAACCAGGTCCAACTACCATCCACTTAATATTCATTCTGTTTCACTTCAGATACTGTATGTCTTCTGTTTGCCATGAATGGAGGATAAAATGGTTGGGTGGAGACGAGACGATGGATTGAAAAGGATGGAGGGAAAGAAAGACTAGATTAACAGGGTTGGATAGGCTGGATAGAGGGATGGCTGGGTAATTGTATAAGGGTGAATTAAGAAGTGTATTTGTGGCTGCCTGGATAGGAAGTGTCCAATAGAGGAAGGGGGATTGTTTCAATAGATGGATGGATGGATGGAGGGGAGGGATGATCTAGTCATGGTGTTAATGGTAAACTGATATAATTGCAGGCTACAAAACCAGCTGTAGGTGGGTGGTTAAATGCTGCTTTAAAGGCGTTTTTAAGCATTTTGACCAAGACTCTTAGAAGTGCTTTTTGTGATGGGAAATGATTCCAGGTATCACTCTCTTATGACTAACATTTGAAAACATGTTTTAAAAACTGTATTAAATCTGACACCAGTATTTCACCCATATTTTTATTTTTATAACTTCTATCTTCACTAAACCTCCAAAAAATATTTGTTTGTCTGGTTACCATGACACCTACTACAATACCCATAAGCACAGCCACCTAAAAATACCACAACCAGAGCTGAACTTGAACAAAATCGAACCGTACCTGATTCAACACTTAAAACTGGTTTTATTACAAATAAGGAGACGTAAGAGGAACAAAAAAGGGAACCGTAAATGTGGTGGAAGAGATGCGATACAGAAAAATATTATGTGACATACTGCTGAACAACAGAAGGTGAAAAATGAAGTAATGTGGGAATATCAAGTCTGTGCAACTTGTGGCAATGGAAGCCGATGCAACATGTTTTAGTCACTGTAAAACTTCCTCCGCTGTCAGCATATCTTGACATACCTGCTGTTACATTAATTTAGAGAATCTGCACAATGCTGTATAATTGCACTTCAAATTACAGACCTGGTTACACATCGAATGGTCTCAAAAGCACTGATACATGAGATTTGTTAATTACAGATCAATGTGGAACACCAATTGTAGAGAAAAATTCAGATTTGCCTGATGAGCGGGCTGGTGAGTTAACAGGCATTTTTGAAAGCTCTGTGTGTGATGGAACACTAATGCAACATCAGCCGTAAGGCCCACTGATGATCCTTATAATGACGTCCCGAGGAGCTTTTTTCAAATGACATCCTGGGCTGTGTAACTGTTGCCCCAGGAGTCCTGGCATGTGTTGAAGGAAGGCAGGCAACGTCGAGCGCACACAGGCACTGTGAGGGAGGTGGAGGGGGGGAGGAGTGTGGATGGAAATGTGGGGTGGAAACTACAGAGATGTGCTAAAGACGTAAAGGACATTTGAGAAAGGATGATGGGAGATGGTCTGAGGGACTTTGGGGAGGGGTCACATGAGGGATGGATTATGTATGCGAAGGGAGGTTCCTGAAGGGGGTCGGGTCCTCAAGTCAGGGCTCCCAGCTTCATCCCTTTGGCCCCAGTAGGGCTTATTAAATACCTGAAATGCAGGGGCCTCTACCAAGGCTACGCCAACTCCAGACAGGTTGCTAATACGTCACCCTGGGGTGGGAGCAGTTCAAAGGCAGCATGGGTGTCTGGGGGGATCATTTGTAGAGTGCCATAATAAGCTGTAAGACAAGCATTATCATTATACACTTCTCCCTTGCATCATCTAACCCAATCTCATCAAATTACAGTTAGATCATTCATCATTTAGTCACACTACAAAATGTCTACACCGAGGGGGCGAGCATTCTTAACAGTGCAGAGGAAGCTTGTATTTGACTTAGCAAAAAAGAGAAAAAAACAAAGTGTTGTGAAATGCTGAGAGTGAGCGTTGTGATGCTTCCCTCCTGTTGTCTCTGGCTGAACTTTAGACTCTGGACTGAAAGAACAGACATGCCAGACGAGGAAGTAGGGAGCAGAGAAGCTAAACACAACCTGTTACTGCACAACCAGGAGGGAGGGAGTAGGAACAGAGGGGTGGGGGGAAATAAGGGACAGTGGCTTCAGCTAGAAAATATGACTATAATCAAGAAGTATCCATGAAAAGAATATATGTTTCATTTCATTCCTTTCCTTCCCTTTTGAGCGAGAGGACACACATTATATTTCATATTGGCTTTAAGTACAATAATAATAAAAGAGACATGAATACAAAACTAAGATACAAAAAATGAGGTGACGAGAGAAAAGTGAGAGTGAAGAATCAACTCGGAGCCTTGAAAACAGGATCGATGTGTATTCATACTGTCAGTCAGCCCTGGTTTCTAGGCAATAAAGTGCTCACCTCTCAAGCCTCTCTCCTCCATCCCCAGCAGTCCCACACTGTTCCCACCATGAATGCCGAACACAATGGGGCAGCATAAGCAAAATGAGAGTGAATTGCTCTCAGCCTCACAAGTCATATTTTTTTTGTCCTGCAAAATGAAATCTGAGAAGCACAATGAACTGGCCCCAGTCTGTTCGTCTGTCTGCCCGCCTGTCATGCATGATGTCTTCAGCCATTCTGACAAAATTTGAGGAAAGATGCATGTCATGACTCTTTTTCTGTTTGTCAAAAATAACACAGATTTGCCAAAGGACTCACACTGTACGTTACACCATGTTTTTGATGGAAGGCTCCACTCTGGTACACTGTATACATTTGTGTACTTGCTTGATTTTGTTTAAATCTGCAGAAACATTCTGTGTCTCAGAGTTAATTCAATTTTGAGAAAAACCTGAGTAAATGCTGCATTTCACAGCAGCATGCAATCACAATTATCCTATTATTACTTTTCTCAACAAGGTGTAAAGTTTGCTGCTGCCTTGCTGAAAACAGAAATAACAGCAAATACAGTTGCTTTTTTCGTGTAGCAAATCACTGTGTGTCATTAAGAAACACACAGTGAAACATTAAGCCGTCACTCAAAAAAGATATATACCATATAGTCAGGGATGCTCAGCAGCCTAATGTATGTTATTAGTGTGTAAGATTGCTGTTTTTCATGCATAAGGCAGAAAAACAAAACAAAAATATTTAGTGGTAAATGGTCATACTTGAGAGAAAAAACATATCAACAACAGGTTAAAAACATACAAGAACTTCCTCAACCAATTTCAGCAATTTAGAAAGAAAAAAACCCACAATTATGTGGTCAGTTCATGTTGAATTAATAATAAAGTTGCAAAAAAAAATCAGGCATTTCAAGACATACAAATTATCTGCTTGGAATAATTATTTGTGCCTGATGGGGTTTCAACATAAAAAAGTTCAATAAACTGCTTTAAAGGTTATCAAAACACTTCTTCTCCTTCATTGAGAAATCCAAAATCTGTGAATGAATTTTTAATTTTTCAATGTCACCTCATCTCTGTAAAACAGAGATTTCAGGTGAATTTTCAGCAGATGAATGTTAAAACTGTCTTCTAGAGTTAAACTCTGCACAGTGAAGCTCAAACATTGATCAGAAAGGGACTTGAGACTTTTTAGCACAAGACTTCATCAACTTC
Source organism: Scomber scombrus (assembly GCF_963691925.1). Lineage (NCBI taxonomy): Eukaryota > Metazoa > Chordata > Actinopteri > Scombriformes > Scombridae > Scomber > Scomber scombrus. The sequence goes on from NC_084982.1 coordinate 9,328,750, forward strand.
CTTGGGGAGTGAAAGAAAGACAATACAATCAGCTGATTAAGGACTGTTTGCCTTAACTTATATCTTAATGTTGCTATTATTTTATGTAGTAACTTTAGTTTATCAGTTATTCTTTAGACATCTGTAAATAGTCTAGATTGTTGGTCTTATGTACCTCAATAAACTTGATTGACACAGATTTTGACCTTGCCTTTATATTGATTCATGCCTCTCAATAGTCACTGCATTGTTAGTAGGAAATGTACAGTGGATCCTGTATATGCACCGAACTACTGTATGATGAGGAATGATGATCTTTCCTTTTACATCCTGATGACATCGCACATACTAAGCATATTTGTGTTTTTTAATCAACTGAACATGAAGAATGCAGTGCCTCAGTGACTTTGAGGTAATTCAATGTAATTTTCATGATTTATTTTGACAGAGAGAATGCCAGCTGATAGTTTGGAGCTGGAAATGGATACGACACATGTAAGAGTATGTACTGTACCACATTAGATTTATACCTCCTCTGGGACCACCATGTCAGATGTATCCTAGCTCCCAGATGTATTGGCCTCTCTTAAGTTATACACTCTCTGCTACATGGTTATTATAATTATGAACACTAGTAAATAAACCTAGGAGTAAATTATTGATTTATACATACACATATTTACTCATGTGCATCTGTCATCAACTAATAGAATCTAGGCATGCTGCACTCAATGGTCTGTGACATTGGCTGGTTCACCAACAGGGGTGGCGTTCACAATTAGGCAAGGTAGGCAACTGCCTGGGGTCCCCAACTAAAACTCATTACTCATTACTACTTATTATACCTCAAAATTACATACAAAAAGGCCCCTCAGCACTGTTTAAAAACGTATTACCAATGCGACACTCCCACCCCCTCCCGAGGAGCTGCTACCCCTGCACACAACTCAACTCACACGTTACTAAGGAGACAGAAACTTCAGAACAACATCAAACAGTGGACCAGAGATATCACAGTGCACATTTCAAAAGAAAAAACAAGGAGGAAAAGTAAAACTCCTGAAGGTGATTTGCTTTTCTGTTGCTCCCCCTAAAACCACAAGCAGGACCACAGTTACTAACACGCTTCTGTCGCATCGAATCATTTGTTAGATGATAGGAGGAGCCTTATAGCCTATAAGAAAAGAGGTCCGCTTATATGACAGAGGAAGAAAAGAGTGAAGCAACACTACAACACAATACTGAAATCCAAAAATACTTTATTATGAGTCAAAGTCCTGTATTTAAAGTATTAGTTGCATTATATTATGTTAGATGTTACATGCGTGGACTAAAAAAAAGAAAAAATGAAAGTATGTCAGTGGGCTTAATAAATTTAGTGTTTTTTTCACTGGCTGGTTCAGTGGACAGTTTATGTCAGAGAAGCAGAGGAAAAACTTGGTAAATGACTGCAGTTATGGAAACCATCAACCTCCTTAATACCATATGTTGAAAAGTAACCAAGTACTCAAGTATTATGCAGAGGTACATACACTTGAACTTAATTACTTCACTTCTACTGGGAGGGATTCAGTTCCTTCCATTTCAGAGGGTAATACTGTACTTGTCCTTCTAAGTAAGATTTTTATTAAGATGAAGATTTTACACACAAACTTTATTATCGACAAATAAAATATGATGCGTTATTATAGATTAAACTATCCAGCAGTATATAAAGAACCTAAAATGAGCAGATGTTGCTACCGCCAATACCAACACTTTCAATTAGAGAAAGGGTGAAAATAAAGCATGAAGGAGGACATAAATACCTGAAATGATCTTGTGTTTATAAATAAAAGATACTATTAGAATGGTGCACTCAGCAAATGTGATTGAACCACATTTCTATGATCTGTATGTACCATTACTATAAGTGAGGCAGTAAGTAGAGGCCAAGAATATAGTAAGATACAAATAATAATGAGGTACAAGCAAAAAAAAAAGAAAGAAAAGAAAATCAGCAAGAGAAAGAAAAAATCCAGAAGAAAGGTAATACAGAGAAATGGAGCGTTAGGACATCTGCATGCTCAGGGGGCCTCCGCTGGTCCAGTGGATATGTATGTGTGTGTGTGTGTGTGTGTGTGTGTGTGTGTGTGTGTGTGTGTGTGTGTGTGTGTGTGTGTGTGTGTGTGTGTGTGTGTTTGTCCAGGCGTCAGTACACCTGCACAGACTGAGTGGGTTGGCTCAGTGGGCTGGCGTGGAGCTCCATAGATCCCCCTCCAGGCCAGCTCTCTGTCAGGCCCTGCCAAGGTCAGCCTCCTGCCAGGGGGGGCGTGGGCGGGGGCGGGGAGGGAGACGCTTCAATATGACCACCAGGGCCTCAGCACGATGTGTTTAATAGCAACCGCAAAGCTTTCTCTCTCTCACACACACTCTCGTGCACACACCCTCCTAGGATGAACTTTAACACCAATACAGAGAAAACACACTCAAGAGTTATGAGTAAGCAAGCACTGATGGACACGAGGAGACATTCAAGGAGGGGAGTGCCTCGCATGTTTTACTCTGAAAATAAGACAAGACAAAAGAAAAGAGACCAAAATAGTTTGGATTAGCTGACAAAGTAAAGCTCCTGAGCTTAAGGGTAGCTAGAAAAGTAACAACTGCCAGCACCATATTATGTCCATGCCATAGCTATCCATTACCTAGATCATTTTACTTAGTGGCTAGACCTAAGATGGGGCCTATGACACAAGCCTACACATGAAATACTTGACTCACTTCTGTATGCATGGAAAGTGCTTCAACAAACACTGTGGTGGCATCAATCGCAGCATCTTTACCTAAGCCAGTGAAGACGATGAGAATATTGATGTTTTGGTTTGGTTGAGCTCTACTTTCTAGAAGATACAATGATTGGTGGCTGAGAGATTGGCCTCCTCACATAGCAATGGAGACACCTGAATTGTATGGCAGCATTGAAGCAATTATCCACTGCCACTCCTCCAAATCCCGCCGCAGTTGTCAAGCCTGTCATCAACACTGGTGTTTGTGTGTGTTTGTGTGAAGCAGAGTCTGATCAGCCACCAAATCCGTCACTGTTGCACTTTTGTTGCTCTTTTCCCAACCAGCAACCCTTTGGTTTTGTGGCGGAGAGACCTCGTGTTGTTCCCCTTTGGCAGCTCGACCCCTCCCAGACCCTCCCTCCTTCACCTCCTTCCTCCCTCACCTCCTTCTCCCTCCCCTCTCCTCCCTCCCAGGCGTTGGGTAGAGAGGGAACAGCCAGTGCTCTCCAAACACAAGGACAGAAGCTGCCAGCAGGTAGTCATGGCAACAGCTTCTCTCTCACCCGCCACTTCCCCGCTCGGTAAAAGGGAGTGTGGAGAATTGCAGGGCCCCTCTCTCCTCTCTCCTCTCTCACGCAGCCCAAATTAGACGGGTCACAGTGTTTTTCTGGCACCCGTTTAAATAATCATAGAGATGGATATGCGTAGAGAGGGAAGAGGAGGAAGAAAGAGAGGTGAGGCGGGGGCACGCCAAGGAACTAGAATGGGGGTGTTAATCAAAAAGACACAGATTGCTGCACAACAAATGATTTTTTTGTCCAGACATAAGACTGTGGTGGGTGGAGACAAGGATGCTTGAGATATTTGCAAGCCACGGAGCAGAACTTATCTCGCTAATGCAAGTGCAGGAGGGAAGGCTCAAGTCGTAATAATTTCAATTGCAGCATCTCAGTGAGAGGATGTGAATATCTGGCAGACAAATCAATTCCTTGTTCTAAGCTCACTGTTAATGTGATTTTGAAGGTTCATTTCCAGATCCATCTCTGTAAGTTGTAGTATAGTGTCTGAAACATCGGCACAAAGTACACGAACAGCAGTGCTTATCCAGACCTCTTCAACTCTCATACGTTGCTGCTGGCAGATATATACTGCCTACAGCAGGGGTCTTGCACACTTTTTATGGCACACATGTTTTCACACACTTCTTCAGCAGACTGATGTAAAGCGCTGTCCTTCTGTGTAGGTATCAAGAGGTGATGATATTAAGAACAAGAAATTATATGATGGAAAACCCTGAAATGTTTTCTTTTCATGAGCTGCTGCCACAGACCCGCTCTGGCTTAATAGCACGCTGGCTTTTTAAAATAATTCAACCCTGCTTATTTTCTACTTGATTTACTCTGTGCAAGCCTTCCCTCATCAGGCCAGGGTTTTGATATTAAGCCAAAATAAACGAGTTTCCCATTTCAGCAATATGTTGAGCCTGTACCAGCAGTAAAAAGAAAACTTTAGAATATGGCCACAGGATTACATCACAGTGAAACAATGTCTATTTTTACCCTGGCTAAAGTTTTTCTTACTTTCAGGAATTTCCAAAACAGGAGAAATCTAAAAGATTGAGCACAGTTCTACAGAAATTGAATCAAACTGTAGTCATAAGAGTAAGGTCAAAACAGGGGCTAAATATTGTCCAGGGGTATTTGGAATTCCAATCTATGGGGGGTTAGGAGTCGTTGTAAAGGTAACTAGTTCCAGGTTTCTGTCTGAGCAGAGGGATTTTTTGTTGAAAACGCTGTAATACACCTACACAGATATTGGAATTGTAATAACAATAATCTAACTTTGAATATAATTGCATTGGTTGCGAGGGGGTTAAATTACTGTTTAGTTTGGTCCTTTACAATATGTAAAACTATTAAACTTTCATCAAATGCTCTCTCTCTTTAACACTGTTAGTTTGTTTTATGGTTTCATCAAGAAGATTGTTCGTTAATAATTAACAAGGACATGCAAAAATGCAGGAGTGAACCCATTACATCATTACAAGTTGTTACAAGATGTTTTCATCCAGTGGACAATATGTTTGCATTAGCCATTCAGACAGCTGAATGTGTAGTGAATCTGTCCAAGTTGAATGGTGTGAAACGTGGCAATGTGTTTCACAACAGGGAGGCGAGGATTGTATTAAAGACACTGAATGAGAGGTTAGGGTTAGGGTTAGGGGTTGGGTTATGGGTTAGGTTCAGGTGCTGCTATCACTTCAGGATTAAACAAAATCATGTCTGCTGTGTGTCTGGTTGTGTGTGTGTGTGTGTGTGTGTGTGTGTGTGTGTGTGTGTGTGTGTGTGTGTGTGTGTGTGTGTGTGTGTGTGTGTGTGTGTGTGTGTGCGAATGTGTGCACACTCACAAGCTTGCTTGACTTCCCCACATTGATACCAGATGGCCCTTCCCATCATGGCCAATGGAGGAATTCAGCTGGCAGGACCCCTTCTTGTTCATGGTCAATGTGTGTGTGTGTGTGTGTGTGTGTGTGTGTGTGTGTGTGTGTGTGTGTGTGTGTGTGTGTGTGTGTGTGTGTGTGTGTGTGTGTGTGTGTGTGTGTCCCTCCCTGTGCCCCTCCTCTCCCACCACACACTGACCTATTTGTATTCTGGGCAGAGCAGATGAGGCTCCAGGCCCGCTGCCCTGCTCCCCTCTAGCCTGTCCCCTGGGAGGGCATCTGTGGGTCTGCACTGGGCAGATAGGGCAGACCCATCATGGCAGCACTTTAAAGACCACCTCACTGGTCCATTGAGAGGGGATGTGTTTGGATTTAGGTGTGTGGGCCTCTGAGATGTCTCTCCTACCATTTCTTTGTCTCAAGCTGTGTTGTTTCTTTTTCCAACCACAATTGTGGTGACAAAAGAAACCTTTTGACTCCAGTATGAATCTGAAAACTCGTGGTCAAGTGGTAGCTCCCTCCTATCAAGAAATCATTATAATAATTATTGGTACAGTATGGTAACTCATCTATGGTAACTCTGATCTTTCTTGCGATAAAGGATGATTAAAAAATGAGCTGGTAATTAAAAGCCAGTGAGAGTTTCTGAGACTCTCCAGTTCACACTAGTTAGTCACCAAGAGGGGGCACGTCTCCATCTTCTCTGTGGTCAGCCCATGTGTGTGTGTGTGTGTGTGCGTGCGTGTGTGTGTGTTTCAATTCAAACTTAGATGGGCTTATTTGAAATCAACCAAGCATCTCTGATAGACCACTATGTTCACCCCCACCTGCCTCTCCATATCCATTCACCACACCAAACATTATTTGTTGATTTGGAGTTGCACACATACACTCAGAAACACACCCACTGCGCCACAAACTGTGTATATTCCTAAGTATACGAATTCACAAACAAGCGTGCTGGCTTACACACACACACATACACACACACACACATACAAATACACACACACACACATACACACACACACACACACACACACACACACACACACACACACACACACACACACACACACACGTCTGAGAGCCATAAAGGAATGCAGAGCAGTATAATCACAGCATCATCAGCTCTGTCCTCTGAGAGAGCGGGCCAATAATGCCCCTCTAATTGAATAACTTATCCACAGCTATTTCCCAGGGGGCCGAGCTGCAAGGCACAGTCTCCCAGAGAGGGGGGGCAGATGGCGCTGAACAGAGCAGATCAGCATCCTCCAAGTACCACAATGAAAGGTGGAGTTAGACAAACACACATAATCACTCACTATACTGTAGTCATGTATTCTCACCTCAAAGGCAGCAACTTCTTTCTTTCCTTTTAATTTCATATTTCTAACAACTGACAAATACATATAAATTGCCACACATAAAGGATATGCATGCACTTCAAATCAGAACTTTTGTACCTGATAAAGCGCTGAAACTCTTATTTCTATTTAAGCACAGGTCGGTAGCTCGGTCTTTGTTTCTTTTTTTCTCTCCGCGTTGTTGAATCTCTCTGTGTATGTCGATGTGAGCCGGGCTCCTCTCTTATGTGAGGCTGAAAAGCCCACTATATCCCCAAGCCTGAGGGTGAGGATAATTCCCCTTAAGACCCCCACAAAATTCTGGCTCCTTGTTCAGCCACCCTTGGGTTCTCTACAGGGGGTAACTATACATTCTGTTTCCTTTTCTCCCACCAGACATCATACGCCCTGGGAGAGAACACACACACACACACAATTTCTTGCTGTGTTTCAATCATTGCATCCCCTTTGACAGACAAAGAAAACTGTATCTCCAAACCAGTGGGGTATGTATTGTCTGATCACACAACCCTGCTTTCACTACAGTATGTACAGTGAAGCTGAGCTTTCAGGAACAATGCCACATACCAGCACCTCTGACTGAACAGAGATCTTGGGTCTGATGATTCAGTTGTTTCTTTTCTTTTTTTCTTTCTAGCTAACTAGCTGAACTCCTCTGTGGTGAGCTGTACCTTATCAGTACACATTATATCTACCCAGGTCGATACCTTTGTGCCCACAAGCATAGTTGAAGTCAATGGAATTTTTATTAGGAACAATAATGGGGGGTTGGGGGGGGTGGGAGGGGGACCATGAGGTGGAGAAAGAGGGAAAGCGAGGTGTAGGGAGAGGTAGTACATTGATTTACCCTTCATAGTTCGTTGCACTACATTTACCCAGCAGAGTGCTCAAATTAGTGCCCTCCAGCTCTCTCCCAATTAGTTTCCACAGAGACGAGGTGTAAAGCCAGTCACTGGCCTCATTACCTCTCCTCTCTCCTCTCTCTCCCCCTCTCCTTTTCTCTCTCTCTCTATCTCTCTCTGTGTAAACCAGCCTCCAACTATCACTCTGTTTTTTAGTTCCCCTCTCTCTCGCCACTTCAGCCTCTCTCATCTCATCCACTTTTTTTTTTTTTTTTCCATTTCAGTCCTCCCCAGCCTTTATTTGTGCTCTCTCTGTCTCTCCATTTCAACATTTGTGTATTTCCCCTCTGTTTAAAGTGTGCAGCAGACAGAGGAGAGTACATTCATCTCTCCGGGAACATGTAGTGGGGTGGGCTGCCAGAGACTCAACTACCTGATGAAGAATAGATGATGTTTCTCTTTTGTTGCAGCACAGTCAAGGATAGTGTGAGAAGCCTCCCATGATACAAGGACTAATCATTTTAGCAATCCTTTTAATCATATTCAGACCTTGACTTGCAGATGCATTAACTATGTGTAATGTGTGTTCAACAATGAAGCGTGTGAATGGTATCATAAAGTTTACCATCTGTGTTGGTCACGGCATCTCTATCCTTAATAGTGCAATCCTCTGTCATCCAATTACAGTTACAGTAGTAGTTATGCTCTGACAGTGTCTTACTCATCAATCAATCATCAATCAAACAGTACACTCTTTACTGTGAGTTTACTTTTGATTTTGAATATCTACAGGTGGCCATGTGTTGGTACAAATTTGACTGATTTCACATTTGTCTGGAAATATACACTCAGCAAGCACTTTATTAGGAACACCTGTGCAATTATTATACATTTGCTTACCTATACATTTCTTAGTTTTTGTTGATATTGTCATAAAGGTGATAATTCTACTTTATGTTTATTATTGAAGTCAAAGTGAGTGCATTAAGTGTGCATTGAATTGAAAAGTGTTCCCATAGTTTACCACCTTGGGCTGGACAAAATATAAGCTTTGTAAAAGTAGAATTTATGGTGGAGCTGTTGTATTGGATGCATTACATTGCTTCCTAGTGAAGTGCTCAGTGAGTGTAGGTAGCACTAAAGCATAAAATAAAATGACTTGTGGCTGCTTCTGTATGTTTATGTAGAGGTTCCTGTGTCAAAATGTAGGTTTATTACATTTATCATGTCAGTTTATGATGTGCTTTGTCTGAAATCACTCCCAAGTTCACCCTTTTACCACTGCCTCTATAATATACACCCAATAGTTCACTCTTGAGCAGCAAATGGAGATTTTAGACACATATGACTCATCTGACATGTATGCATTCACAGTATAGTCATTTTTGTATCTACCAAGTGTGACATGCATCGTGCAATTGTAAGCACAAAGTAGTGCTGTGGCAGTAGGACATGCCATGGACTTTTCAAGGCACTATTGTTCATACATCTCATACATCGAGTAAAATGACAGAGGGTTAATTAGGTGTACTATATATTAAATAGGGTGTTATTTTGGACAGAGCCACACAAGGGCATAGGTTTGGTTTTAACTTTGATAGGGACATTTTTTGCCAAGATACATTTATCTTATGAATAACTTTCATGTCTTAATGACACATATGTACTAATGACTATGCTCCTGATCCACTCATTGAACAGGGGAGCGATGGGATTTAATAGCAAGCATTTCGCACATTAATTTCAAAGATGAATATTTGGATTAATTACAGAACATTCTTATTAACTGAGCTCAGCTGTTACTGACACTTTGGTGTCTTAATTTTCTTTAGGTAAAATGTTTTTACCCACACTAATAAAGTTCTTTAATTAAATGACATGTCTGATCAACAATCACAGATTAGCCAGCAACACCTAATTTGAAATTTGAAATATGTTTCATATGTTTCATATGTTTCATATTGTTCATATTTTTCATATTTTTCATTCATTGTACATCACTGAAATGTTTTTAGCCACATTAACAGCATGGCTCTGGGGATGGCACTCACTGTCTGACAGTCCAATACTTTGATCAAGGCTGGATGGATTACGACGAAATCTGTTCATGTAACCTCAAGATGAATTTTAATATCATGAGCTGGCTCAGGGTTCAGACAAAGACTGAGGGAGAACACAAAAAAGGTCGGAAGTCAGAAATTAAATAATTCATCAACTGAAAACAACAAACAAGTCAATGAGGTGTGAAAAAATGTGTGAAATCAGTTATTGTACATGTGTGCATGGGTAAAGGGAGAAGTATGCATAAATATGTAAGATGCCGAAAGAAATGAGAAAACAAACAAACATAACAGACCATGTGGGAGCTGAGAGAGAGAAGCAGACTTTAAATCTTTAAAGGCTTTCCAAACCTGCAGCCCAGGTGAACCTCCTCCCACTCATGGCCTCCACTCTGCTGGCTACCTCCTTTAAGGGGTGGAGACAACACAGGCGGGCCAAGCAGAGTAGAGGGGTTGTTAGATCTGTGATCTCTTGACTTAACACTATGGTAAACTTTTTACTTGCTAAACATCGGCATGGTAACGTTGTCAGTGTGAGCATGCTAGTATAGCCTCATAGATCTGCTAGCGTGGCCAAAAATGTTTGTTTTTTTATATGTTATGAAGAAACACAATTATTTTGTACAAGGTGAAAATGAAACTAAGACAGGATATCCAGTGCTTAAAAATGCTAGCTGCTTTGCGCAATTTGCATTTTGACTTCCCGTTTAGCAATCCATTGTGACAGACATCAATTAGACAATTCGACATCTGACATGACATATCTAAAATTATTTCACATATTGATTAAAGGATTGTTTGACAGATCACCAACCAAGCAAGACACAGGTGTTCAGAATCTGAATCCCTGAGACATTCTACTGTATTAGTTGAGAATAGAGAATAACAACATTTTAAATGAAAATATAGCAAGTTATTTCTGTCTAAAATTAGAATACATTTTCTCACAAATACTTTGTTATGAGCACTATTGGGTAATATATCCTTGGCCTTGGAACAGACAAATTTTGCCTGCATAAAAGCAAACACCTATCACTTCCCTACCACCCCCCCAGCTCTTACTCCTCCCTCCCTCCCTCCCTCCCTCCCTCCCTCCCTCCCTCCCTCCCTCCCTCCCCCCATGCAGAAACCCAGAGAGAATCTGGGTGAGGTGTCAGGCCAATGTACTGCCTGCAAACAAAAGCCGCCCTGTCCACCCCAGACCCAGATGTTCCTTATTGATCCCCCTGTGGATTTGGCTGAATGTAACCGCTCCAAAATGTTTCTCTCTCTGTGTGTGTGTGTGTGTGTGTGTGTGTGTGTGTGTGTGTGTGTGTGTGTGTGTGTGTGTGTGTGTGTGTGTGTGTGTGTGTGTGTGTGTGTGTGTGAGTGACTGTCTTACATGCTCACACTGTGTGCAAATGTGTTACTCTGTGCTTATGTGTATGATCATGAATGTCAAGTCTAAGTTGGAAGTGCTTTTTCCCCTGTGAAAGTTACACTGCAGCAACCTCCAGTTTGGGACCACTACCCCCCTAGTTGTCTTTCTCTTACTGCACCTCTCTCTCCCTCCTGTCCTCAACAGCCCCTCTTGGCTGTTTCTGGTTAATAATGTAGCATGCCTCACTGTCTGATGTTGCATTGGGTTGCTGTGGCACCACAGAGAGGCTGTCTACCTTTCTGGGAGACGCTTCAACTGGTTGCCAAGGAGTTGGTTTCAGGGTGGGAGGCGAGGGAGGAGGGGGAGTGTAAAGTAGAGGTCTGGCAGAGGCAGAGCAAGAGAAAATGGCAAAGACAAAGAGAGTGAGAGGAAACAGACCAGGAGTGGGAGCAGGAGAAAGAGTAAAAGAGAGAAAGCATATGAGCTCTGGGGGGGTGAGGGGGGGCCAGACTGAGCAAGACAAGCCAGCCCAGTCCTTGCTCATACTCAACTATTACTCATCACACTGTGCACGATTCAAAATCGTGTTCATAAACATAAAAAACCAGATAAGCAAGACAGGTGGAATACAAATGATGGCAGGTTTTGTACAAGAAACAATCACAGGAATATGGTGATGTGTGTCTTATGTCTTTTAAGTGGAGTTGTTAGACTCGAGGTGTGGATTACACAGACACCACACCATGCACCATTCAAAATCACGTTCATAATCATAAAAAAACAGACAAGCAAGACAGGTGGAATATGTATGATGGCTGGTCTAGCATAAGAGACAATCATAGAAATGTGGTGACGTTTGTCTTGTGTCTTTTGTGTGGAGTTGTCAGGCTCAGTGTGTGGATTACACAGACAATATCAAAAATTTGACCGCACTAATCGGGTAGGTTATAATGTTGCTTGAATTCCCAAAAGAGATATTCAGGTTTACAAGTTTAACTTTCTTTATAAATTCTCATGTTTTCATATCAGAAAAGCAATACCATGTTGTGCTAAAATGTGTAGTTGTAGACTGAATTCTGGGTGGAACATGTCATTCACAGCGCATATTTATGTCATTACAAGCATAGACATGATTCCCGGAGGAATTGATGGTTTGAGGTGTTTGTTTCAATGTTTCAGTTAAAGGTATTTCCCCACAACCACAAGGTTTATGGCCATGTACACATAAATTCACATATACAGATGCACCATAACTGTTTGATATGTATGTAAAAGCTGACTCTGACGCCTTCAAGCCCAAGCACAATATTTTTGCGGTAGTTAATCTAATTCAGTAGCAAGGGTAATGCAGGCAGAGTTGTGTCAGAGATGTCTCTTTTTTACCAGCGAGCTGCTCCTACATCAATGAGATTGTCTTTATCTGCCTGCTTGCAGCTTGGGCTCAGATTCTGCCCTCTATATACGGGCGCTGGGTCGTGGGAGGCATGTGGGCGAAGGTGCGTGGCATCCGGCCTACTGCACAGCCTGGAGAGAAATACTAACACTTCATATTCACTGTGACTTCAACACCGCCACAGTTGAGGCTCTCACATTTGAATAGAGATTTTCAGTGAATGAGTCACAGGTTTGAAAGATATTCCATGGGACATGGTCTTCTAATCTAGCTGCGGTGTGAAATGAAAAGAGTAAAATGAAAAAGCGATTGCAGGGATCCATGTTGCGTTGTCAGCCACACAAGAGAACGGTGTACGTTGGGTGTCATCAATCTTAATATAAAAATTTATTTTTTCAAAAGCCTTGCCACAAAGTGCTCCTCCTCAGACCCCAGGAATGCCTTGTGTTTGACTCAGGATATTCCCCGCTGTACCACATTCCACTGTTGTTCCGTTATTCTGGACCGGGTCCCTGCCTCTTCCTGCCAAAACGCTCCCATAAACACACATCCAACCCTGAAGTCTTCACTCTGCAGGGGGCATTCCAGAAGTGTTAGTTTTCTGAGCCTTCCTCCATATTCACACACACATACACACACACACACACACACACACACACACACACACACACACACACACACACACACACACACACACACACACACACACACATACTGTACAGTTCATGCAGACACACTGTGCTGTTACCCTTGCCCTAAAAATACAAAAAAAAAACTCACTTGTGCTTTCAAGACTATAACAGACACGCAACAGGAGTCCTATTCTATTGTAACTCAATTGTGTTTTCTTTTACACTTTTCAATCAATACCTAATACTGTCATTGCTTAATACTCACTATTCCTGTTCTGGAATACAAGTATCACAATCGGTGAGTCCATGTTCTTGTTAGTCTTCTATTGGTCAGAAAACTGACCAATAGAAGACTCCGCTAACATCACATTTACCAACAGCTGCTGCTTCACCTCTTACTTGACTTCATAAATTAAGCATGTTTCTTTGACTCAGTTCAATTTCAGACTCAGAACTTTTATTGAGAACATTTGTGAGACTTTTTTGAGCTATTGTATCGAAACTTTTCTTCACTTCAAGGGACTGCCTCATGTTTCTTGGCTGTTTTACTTTGTCAACTCCCATTACCCATCAGGTAATAGGAGGTGCCCCAGCACTTGTTGCTTGGCTCTGTGAGTAGTAAACATCAGTCCAGGCCACAGGAATGGTTTTACTGCTTAAATATTGTTTACATGCTTTTATATTTTCTTTTGATGCTAGTGTTGATGTGTTATGCAGTAATTAGGGACTTTTTTTGAGTGACAGGCAAACCTCCTTGTTCCAGTTTAAGTTGGGAAATAGTACAGCAATTCTGCAAAATTCTTGCTGCACAAATATTTTTACCCATACACCATCTTAGCATTTTCTCCCTCAAATCTGTACAGAAGCAGGAGTACATATGGTGGTCAGTGTGTGTGTGTTCAGACAAACTCTTGAAATGTTCCTAAGTGAACTCCACACATCAATTATTCAGTTCGATCACCTAGCCTCCTCGCTGTCTCCATCTTAACCTTCCTTCGTGCTGTAGAAGGAACCTGCCGCACACAGGCAGGCGTAGTCAGGGATGGGGGGGGTGGGGGGGTAGCCCTGTAAGATAGCCTGACTGGAGCCAGAAGAGGGCTGGAAGAGGAGTATTCATTAAAGTTGCCCCAAGAGCACAGGCAGAGGAGAGGATAACAAGACCCAAGGGTGGCTAGTGTGGGCCCTCACTCCTCAAAAACCATAAATGTATTCCCCTTCATCCAGACTAATCCAGTCTACTGTGTCAGCAAAAATATACACACACACATACACACCTTTGCTGGAACACGGACTCCTCACTTTTTGTTTTAGCTCATACTTTGTCACAGCTTGAAATATGGAATACAGAATATTTTGCTAGTTTTGGCCACGTCTGAGAGGTGATGATACAGTAACATTTTATTGCAACAATTTTACTGAGAATCTATGGGGAAATCGCAACAGTGACATACATTGGATTTCACAGGAAACGCTTTAAAAAGTTCACAAAGTCACTCTAAAGAGCAACCAACACCAGCTGAAAATCTTGTTTTTGGTGACCTCTGGTGATTTGACATATCACCTCCCTGCAGTGATATCAGTACACTGTGATGTCCACTGTTAGGGGCATTGTAAGCGTTACAAGTGCACACACCCAGCCATACTATCCTCAGACATGAAACAATTTTCAAATTTTCAAAACAGGGTAGTGAAATGTTGCCTTTCAGTTTGCTTATAAGCAATGTTTAAATTTTTCATTGTGATCAAGTTTTTACATGAACCTACTTCCTGTTTAATCTGTACTACTTAATCCCAGTACTTTCCGACTTTTTGTGTGACAACAGAGTTTCACAATGCAGCAGAAGTTTACGACATTTACGACATGCGTGTTCGCTTTCATGTTTGCTTTCAGATAAGTGGTTTAGATTATTTGGTTAAAATTGGGATTTGTTTAAAACCTGTCTGACTCTCTAAACACTTGTTCACATGCTCTAATGGACGTTGTGTAGCTGTGGCCAAATATGTCGCTACATCCCCATGTCCATGCAATAAAATCCAGTCTCTAAATTATCATCATAAACAATAGTAATGATTGGTATAGCTTTTAAGTTAGTTAAGTCATTTTAGCTGACTGCAACACCACAGGACAAGGCAATCAAAAATTGTTATGTGAAAAAATACAGCTGGCAATACACTCAACATGCTCAAAAGATGTCGAATC
Source organism: Scomber scombrus (assembly GCF_963691925.1). Lineage (NCBI taxonomy): Eukaryota > Metazoa > Chordata > Actinopteri > Scombriformes > Scombridae > Scomber > Scomber scombrus. The sequence goes on from NC_084982.1 coordinate 9,343,788, forward strand.
TTTAGTGGGGTTTTTTATCCAGCTGTTGACTATAGCCTGTCCAATAACACTTACCTCCATGTATCGAGCAGAGGTGGAAAAAGAAGCATTTAAAAGAGCCATAACTAACTGAATGACTCCTGAGGGAGGCTGCTCTGACTGACGTATGTGTCTCTTGGGTCTTGGAGCTCTAACTGCGCAAGACTGTTGTTCTCCCTTGTCTGCCTGCCTGGCCTGTTGGGCCCCATACCACGGCTTTCCAGAAAGACCCCCAAGCGATGCTACATTCAGCCAGGCTGGGCAGTAAGCTGAAATTAAAGCTGTTTCACTGCGGTAAGTTAAATAGTTGGACAGTGAGAGCATGGGGTGGCCCCGAGTCAAGGCTAAGGCTGTCTGGGCTAGAGAGTGGAAATCTGAAAAAAGGCTAAGGTTTGGGGAGGGGACGGGAGGGGAACATGCAAAATAAAGGATTAGAGGAAACTCACAAAAAGTGACCTGGTTAGAAGGTTTCAGCAATTTTGATGAAGGAAAGCTAAGACATGGATGTGGTTGTATTCTGTAGTACTGGAAATCTATGAAGTGTACTGTCACTGCTCTTTAGCTTGCTGAAATAGCAACACAGTGGGAAGGAATGCATTACATAACATGATAAGATATTTACTGAACAGGACATACACAGAGGCAGTTTTAGCATGTTCAGTGGTCAAATAAAGGTGAATGGGGAAGAAAGACTTAAAGATATTTGTCCATGTTTCACAAATTAAATACCTTTACTCATTCATTCTGCAGCTGCAATATAAAAACACATCAGTCACAATCAGCCAAAATATGTCGTATTTGCTTAATTTTTTTTCCAATAGCTCTATCATTAGTTGGTAGTAATACAACTGAAAATGCTGATCATGTGGTTGTCTGGGGGCCTGTGGCTGCACTTCAGCAACAGAGTTGAAGTGTTTATTGAATTATATAACTGTTTGGCATAAATCTGGGCTAAGGAGCAGGGGTGGATCGACACGGTCCTTCTACCCCCCATGACTTGCTGGGTTTGACCACAAGTCCGGCCCACATTCTTCAGCCTCTGGTCACAGAGATTTCAGGAGATCTGTGTGCTTTTCAGACTGGAGTTCGATACAGAATGGATCAAACCACACCGATCTTGTCAGCAGCAAGTTTCCTGATAGATGATTTCATCCCTCGTCCCTGGTCTGTCATCCAGAACACACACATTGAAAGTATCATGCATGATCATAATCATAATATTGCCTTTGCTTTTATTTTCTATTTTTATGCATTTTGGATGCTGTACAATAGAAACATTTTCCCTAATGTTTCCAGGCTACAGTGAATTGGCCATACATAATGACTGGAATGGAGGAGAGTAAATTCCTACGCCAAGTTCCTTTAAATCCACAGGGGTTCATGCAGCATATGGATCAGTCTTCCAAGAGGAACAGGAGCCAAGACATCTGTGTGACTATCAGGGACTGATCCCTTCTACCAGAACACTGGGAATAGGAAAACCAGGATTATCTGGTCACATTGCATATCATGGGCATAGATTCTCTGCACAACAAGCCCTGCCTCTCTGCTATGAAGTGCTCTGTGTCAAATTCATAATGCAATTTGAATAATACATTCCAATTAGCATGTGCTGTTAGATGTGCACACATATTTGTGAGGTGGAACTCTTTTGTGGACAAGCATTTATAATCTGAAATTCTGTCACAAAGATCGGCAAAGGAAACACAGAGAGAGAATGTGTCTCTCCCCTACACTAATCTACGGTTTTCATTATCCACTATCCACTGTGTTCCTGTTCAGTGGGGTCTCTGTGCCCAGTTAAGAGTCCCACTAGCCTGAGGGTAAAGGGATGGGGATGGGGATGACGGGAGAGCAGGGCTTAACTATTTCACTGCATTATGGTTTACACTTGCAATAATGCTGTAAAAGTAGAAGATTATTTCATCACCACATGATTATGATATCCACCATGCTTGTAATTTGACTCTGTAGGCTGAGTAAATGAAAAAATCTTTTGCAATGGTGCATGGATTTAAACTATGACATCAAACTAGTACTGTACTATAGATATATTTCAGTGGATGTGTAGGTTTAATTTGTATGCAGATCAAACCTCCACCATTTTTCTGTGCAGAATGTCTGCTATATAGTGTGAAGTACATGAGGTAAGTCTGTGTTTGCACACGCAGGGGCGTACAGGAATGGAGGCTTGTATCCTGACATATATGACCTCCTGTGTCCGAAAATGTTGCCTCCACCCAACCACACCCCCCTGGTACACACACACACTCACATGCACGCACACCGCACACACAAACACACACACACGTATTCCACCCTAGACAGGCCAGGTTGCCAGAGCTACACAAACTCCCACCCATTAGCGGCAGGATTCCAGGATAACCATGGCAACCAGTCTCTCACCCCCGGGGAGACGAGCAGTAGAACTGAAAGGCTCCATTCAATTTCCACATCCCAGTACAGCACACACAAAAGGACACACATGCACACTTTTTCACACACTAACACACACTCACTGACAAGCACACACACGCGTAGATTCACACAGACACACACACACAGACATGGACACGTCCAACGCAACCCACTTGCTCTAACAGCCTCGCAGTCACTCCAGCCCTCCCTGCCTGCCTCCACTGGGGTGAGTGGGAGCTTGTTAGAGAGGCCGCACACTACATCCTCTCACCCACGATCCTCGACTGCACATACACAGCACACCAGTGAAACATTAATTACACCTCACTCATTGTGATTAGACACCCTTCAAGAGGAAGTCGACAGACTCTTTATTGTATGTACAAAAATGATCTTTCTCCCACCCCAGAGGCATCTTATCAACGACAAAGCACTCTATTGGGTCATATCATCTGACTAAAGAATGCATTCACAGTGACTTTATGGCATGTGCATCCTTGTCTACCACTGGTGTCATATCCGAGGCAGATACAGAGAGGTGAGATGGGTATCCTGTAGAGTCATTTTCACCTCGACAGCATCTCTTCTGTGCACAGACGATACACTTAAAGTATGAGAGAATTAATGTAACATCCAGACAGGAGGAAATATTGGTATACGATAAGAGAAGTTCCGTTACAGTATCAATTCAGAGGCTAATAATGATGTAGTTATTATCGCTGCTGAAACCCCCATCTCACTTGAGCGAGCGCAGCATGTTCCCCAAGCCTCCTCAGTCTCAAACAGCAGAATGTACTTGCTGGGTTTAAGCAAGAGGACAGGGAAAAGGTTAATGATGCACAGTGGGAAATCAACCTCTAAGTATCACAGATAGTATCACAGGAAATGGAATAGAGAGGTGGAGAAGAGAACGGATAGAAATGGGCTATGTGAGAAGAAGCAGATGATGAGATCCTGTGAGAAAAATGAAGGAAGGCGATGAGGAGGTATGGGGAGAGAGAAAAATTCATGACTGACAAACAGACCTCAGAAGTGCAGGGTGTTGATTATCCCCTTTTCACATTAGACCCCATATAGGCCATTTAGATGTGAGCCCAGCTTGAATCAATTTGGAAATGATCTATTCAAGAAAATCTTGAGTCACAAGTGCACAGCACTCAGCTTTTTTGCCAACACAACACAGTTTGTTTTTGGGTTTTTTGGTGGCAGATAGAGGGGAGGTGAAGATGTGCCAGGGTGCAGCGTCTTTCTTAGATAGATGGACAAGCGGGAGGACTGGCAAAAATTAGGTCAGTGCATATTATAAAAGGGTGTGGTGTTGTTTTGGAAACAATGGAGGAGAGAGGGAGGGAGTGAGTGAATGAGTGAGGGAGGGAGATCTGGAACAAGGGAGGGATGGAGGAAGAGTGGAGTCAGGCTGGCACTAATGACGGGTGCACCCAGGGCCACACAAGTACAGCTGTCTCCCCTCCCAACTTCAGCAATGTCAGATCAGCATAATAAAACCCAGTGTGTTGGTGTGTGCTCACAGGAACAGCTGGGTGGCTTGACAAAAAAAAAAGAAAGAGGAAAAAAAGTAAGTAAGTAAAGTAAACAAGAGAGAAGAGAACTGTGAATCACCGATCATCTGTACCTCAAGCTTATAGAGTTTTTGAACAAACTCCAGATGGTTAAGAAAGAAGCTTGTAGTTATGGACACTTAAATCTCTGGTTGCGGCCTCTTCTCGGACAAATCACTTTGTATCATCGAGTTTCCAGAGGCTGACATCAGAGTGTCCAGAGCACACTGAGTCATACATATGAAGGCTCTGCCCACCACCTCGTCTTTGTGTGTGTGTGCCCTTGTGGCCTTGTGAAAAGGATGCACGTACACACATTGCATGATGTAATAAGAACTTCTCCAACCTCACCTCACACCCAGTGAGTCCCTTATCGCTGATCTCATACACCCAAAGTCATACAGGGCTTAACCCTGATCACACAAACAGACAAAAACTGCTAAACGACTCTCTGGACTGGGCTTGATCTTTACATATTGTTTGCACTTGTATTGGATGGACCTACTTGTAGGAGGATATCTGCCTGTCTGACTCACTCCTTGTCTGTCTGACCACCCCCTCCTTCTGGCCTGCCAGCACTCTCATTGTGTCTCTCAGCATCTCTTTCTCCTCATCTCTTGCCTGTGTTTATCTTAATCATTGCTAAGGTGATGTGGGCCAGGCAGAGCCAGTGGATAATGTGATTAGAAAGGGCTCAAGCGCAAACTCTCTGCTCTGATCATTCCAATCGCCTGGGATTTCAGTCACATTTGTCTAGGATCTCCAGGTGGAAAATGGCCCCAATAATATTGTCAGACTTGTTACTTACAGTGTGTGAGCCTCACCTCTGTTTAACCTTGTTTTTAAACATGTCAGTTTATGTGCACCAGCTCTGCCCAAGATGTCAGACATGCAGTATATAGCCAATAGGGAATAAGTGCATGTGTGTGTAGATACATGTATATTTCCTTGTGTGCGCTTGCGTGTTTGTGTGTGTGTGTGTGTGTGTGTGTGTGTGTCTGAGGATACTGCATGTGTTTTTCAGGTCTCCAGAGGCTCCACAGATGAATGAAGCACTGGATCAGGTGAGCCGGCATGATACTCCCCAGCATGTGCTGCAGCTGGCCCCGGGGGATTGTGGATACTGTGTTTGCCAGACCTTTGGGGTGTGGGGGGGTGGGGGGGTTCGGAGGAGGAAGAGTGGCTTTCGTCAGGAAAAAGATGAAGAGGATTTTCGACATGACAGGCGTGTCATTAATCACAAGATTCTCCAGGCAGTGTTCCTGGATTTACCTGTTCTCGATGGAAGGGACCAAAGCAATGGACCGGACTAGTCATGGGAATAGAAATAGTGTGTGTATGTGTGTTTTAGTTCTGTGTTTCTTCTGTGGCTTCATTACTGCCATATTCTCTGTTCCTTCTGTGATTGTTGGCTCTGGCCTTGTACCATCAGCCCCTCTGGCACATACATCCATGACAGGTACAGAGAGAGAAAAGCACTCGCAGGAAGCAAATCTGTCACCGCACTAACTAAAACATGTCAGTGGTAGTGCTGTGTGTCTAGGTACACGAGTGTGTGAGCCTGCGCAGTGTGGATAGCTGATTGGAATCCAAGGTTGCTGTACTGAGGAGTTTATTTCTTAGAAAGAGCTGGAACAGCCGACGTATCTAGAAAATACAGGGTAAGGGGGGAAAGATGTGGAGAGGAATCAAGGCATAGCTAAACTATGAGACGCAGTGAAATGTGTCTGTGTGTGTTCCTGGCCTCAGGGGAGCCAAATTCTCTCTCTGGACTAGACTAAGCCCACCTGAGTCTCTCACCCACCCCTCCAGCTGTTTCCCCCAGCACTTCCAAGCCTTCCCCCACTTCCACGGTTATCTCCATCCTCCCAAATCCATCTGCAACTTCGAGCTGGGTGCCACTTACAGGAGCCAATTTATGGCTGCAGTTTATTTCTGCAGTTGTGTAATGTTTGTTTTTGCCTGCGAACCGCATTATTGATTGGAATTGCAGATAACCATACTGCAAAGTAAAAGTTGAGCTGCTGGTGCTGCATAGATATTCTGTGACCTGTAATACTTTGTACTGTGTACTACTGAAATGACTCCAGTTTTTAGACTGCGCCACAAGCGGAGCAGCATGAATTCCCATATAAGGCAGGAGGACCCTTTCTAACCTCCTCCTCCTCCACTCTCTTCTTCCCCTTCACTCCTTCATTGCAACTAGCTCACACTGTCAACTCACTTCTTCCCTTTCTGCTGGTGTAATGCCCTTAAGACACATACACGCATATATGCAAATACCTTACAGTGGGCTGCCTGATAACAACAGTCCTGTGTCAAACACCAGTGGTTCTCCGAGTTTGAGTCATTCCCCGAAATACCTGTCTGAACATCTGCATTGCTGTATTTTCTTCTGTATGTTCCCTGATACAGTAAATATTGTACCAACGCTTAAGATCAAGCCTCACAATTCCAATGGGAGGATGAGGAGAGCGGGAAACAGAGTGGGAGGTAGAGATGATTGAGGGATGAAGATAGTGAAGACGGAGAAGGGGAAAAAAACACAAACAAAGCTGATAAGACCCTCGGCAGAGGAAGTGTCGTTCTCAGCCAATCCCCAGTGGACTCCCAGTGTCCCACTCTTCCCCCTGCTGCAGGATGTGTTCTCGTGTGGGAATACGCAAGGAATGTGGCCCCTTTTGTTTAGCGTGTGATAGGGCTCCTGGTTGGCGGTCATTTGTGTGTCTTATGTGTGACGAGCTCCAGGCTTGGCAGAGGCTGATCAGAGCTGCACTCAACAGTCCTTTCTGGGTAAGACCCTCCCAGGAAAACAATGGTCTTATGGCTGCTATCTCTCAAAACCCCTCCTTGGCTGATGGAGCTCTTGCTGGATTCTCAGTATGATTTATATCCAGACTACAGAGCCAACAAAAGGCCAAGGAGGCATTTGTATCAAAGCGTTTTCATCAAACCCTTAGCGATATACGACAGGGATGTCTTGATTTTATTCAATGAATCAGAACTGCACTTTTCCTTGCATTTCCTACATCTGAAGTCAAAATTCAGCTCAATATCTAAATCATTCACTATATTTTTTGCAAATTCAGGGATGTACTCTAGGTTGAATGTTTCAGATACTTTGCAAAGAGAATTTCACAGTTTTTTCCCCCACTGGAGACCTGTATATCTCTTTGCCCCAGGCATTCACAAAAGTACAACTCTTGAAAGGCCTTTAAATAGAGTCTGTCGAAACTGTTCGAAGCCTACCTTGGCCTTTTATGCAATAATACATCTGCACACAGAGACCCTTCTACCTTGAGGCTATGTCCTACACTTGGAATGCTAAATTATAGAACAGTAAAGCGAAATGATTTCTTTATGAGATCTTACTGGGCAGGAAAGACAATCGGACATGAGTGGACAGAAAACAAGGCAAGGTGAGGTTTATTGAAGAATCTGTGACAGTTTCTTAGCTCTGTGTAGCCCTCATGTTGACAGAAAAAACTGTTTATTACATGTATTTCCTTAAAACACAGTGATGCAAGAATTATTTAGTAGTCAGCACCCGATGTAAAATAAACACCCTCTGCTCACAATGAGGATGTGGTTCACATAAGATATTGACAAAATGGTCTTCTATCTCCGATTAATGGAGAATAAAGGCCATCTTAAACATTTGGCACAAATTAATAAGATGAGAATGATATATTGTGTGTGTGTGTTTTGACAGCCAATATTTGGTATCCTTTCAAGTTGTTGTCTTAGTGCAAACAGAGGTGTAGTTACAAACAGGTTATCAGGTCGAACATTCTTCATTCATGTTTCATTCATTCATTTTTGAAAACAAACAACCAACTTTGGTTCAATGGTCAATTTCTATGAACACTGTAGATAAGCAAAATACAAGCAAAAAGAAGCAGGAAAGCTCTGTAGGACTGTGTGGTGCAAACTTGTACAATGTCACCTCCATTACCTCAAGATTTTATCCTGAAATTTATCAGGCTGGATTTATCAACTCATCAAACATTATGTGAATTAGCTGCTGTAGGCAAGTGCACTGGGTACATGCAAATACACAGAAACATCTTGCTTGGTTTAACAAAGGATATGTCTGCTCGGACTAGTTTAATAAAAACTTTACACTGAAACAGAAATGAATGTGTCAACACAACCTATCACCAAGGACAGCAAGACTGATAGACGCAGTATGTAAGTACTTTTTTCATGACAGACATCACCTTGGTTCTAATATGAGGGTCTTTTGTGAAAGCAGAGTCCAGAACTGCTTTCCTTTCAATCAGAACTGGAATTGGTGAGTCAGACATGGAGGTGGGATTTGAACAAAACAGAGGAGAACCAGGGACAATCTTTAAACTCATTTGAACTGACTGCCTATACAGTCATCCAGTTCACTGCACAGCTTGTGTTTGTGTGTGTACGTACAGTGCATTCAGAAAGTATTCCAACCCCTCCACTTTTTCACATTTGGTTATGTTGCAGCCCTATGCTGAAATCCACCCCCCCCCCCCATGAATCTAAACTCAGTACCTCATAGCAACAAAGCAAAAACAGAATTTTAGAATGTTTTGCAAATTAATTAAAAGGGGAAAAAAAGAAATATCTCATTGACATCAGTATTTTGACTGAAATTTAGCTCATGTCATCTCTGAGATGTTTCTACACCTTGATTAGTGTCCACCTGAGGTACATTTAATTGATTAGACCTGATTTAAAAAGGCACAGACCTGTCCATATAATGTCTCACAGCTGACGATGCATATCAGAGCAAAAACCATGAGCCATGAGGTTGAATGAACTCCCTACAGAGCTCAGAGACAGGATTGTGTCGAAACAGATCCTGGGAAGCCTACAAAAATGTTCTGCTGCATTGAAGGTTCCCAAGAGCACAGTGGTCTCCATAATTCTTAAATTGGAAGAAGTTTGGAACAATCTGGACACTTCTTAGAGCTGAGCAATACGGGGAGAATAAGAGGCTTGGTAAGAGAGGTGGCGAAGAACTCAGTGGTCTCTCTGGCTAAGCCCCAGAGATCCTGTGTGAAGATGGGAGAAACCTCCAGAAGGAAAACCATCACGCAACACTGATCTGAAAACGGCTGACCATCGACTGTCCCCATCCGAAAATCTCCAAATCCATGTGTGCAAAGCTTGTCGCATCACACCAAAGAAGACTTGAGGCTGTAACCGCTGCCAAAGGTGCTTCAACTAAGTACTAAGTAAAGGGTTTGTATACTTATGTCAATGAGATATTTCACTTTCCTTTTTGATACATTTGCAAAAAAAATTTTTCACTGTGTCATTATGGGGTACTAAATGTTAATAAGAGGGGGGGGGGGGAATTGAAATGATTTTAACATAAGACTGAGACATAAAATGTTAAAAGAAAAAAATTGAAAGGGTTGACAGGGTATACTTTCTGAATGAAACTGTATGTGTATTACCACAAATCAAGACAGATTTAGCTTCACTCAAAGAGGAAACTGAAGTGTCTTTTAAGTTCTAACAGTGTTTCCTTTGCACGGTCTGCACAGAGTGAAACACTCACGGTTCACTGCAAACATAAAAATTGACTGACAGCAATGCAGCTGCAGATATGTCATGTGTATGTTGTCATGAAATCTGGAGCCATACAACCCTAGCTGCTCATAGTCCCACTTTCAGGAACTACAGGATGAGGAAAGAATTCTACTTTTGTCAAACCTCAGCATTACAGATTAGGTTGACAAAAACAGAAGCATGTGATATACATTCAGATTGCTGCTCCATCTTCATCTTTTGGGGAGCATGAGCTCTGCCTTTGTATCACGGTGCTAAAACGAGGCGACACCACGGTCAGTCACACAGGAAACCGAGAAGGCAGACGACCTCACATCCTGCTTGAGCTTTGGAAGAAACACTTCCTCCTTCAAAGCAGCAGCGAGTGCAAGCACTAAAGATCTTTCACATGAAGGCAGTGGTGCGGCGCTGAGACATGTTCAGCAAGACACTATACTGTATGCTGAAAGTCTAACATGGCAGACGTCTCTGTTCTGACAAACAATGCTATCACAATGATCTTTGGAGGGAGGTTACATTCACAAAATCTTCAAGTGAATTAAAAGGAAATTACAAAGCGATGTGATTAGCCTGAGGCCAAGTTTCCATCACAGACACAGTTCATCGACAATAAAAAGGTATCAACTCAAGAATTGGTACACTGGTAATGGCTATAAGTTGACCCTGAGGTCCAAAGGATGGTTTGCCAACTGGCATCTTCTGTTCACTGCTAATGTGGTGCTACTGAGGGAGGTTGTAAATACATCAAGGCAGTGCTCAAAAAGATTTGAAGCGGCGGACACATTTCACATGTGTCACTTTTAAAAATTCCCCTGTGATTACCAAAAGAGCTGAAAAAGGAAGGATGTTGTGCATCTTGATCTCACCTTCAAACTGGCAGTCTAACAGATGAGACAGAGCAGTGGCTTTGATGTCTGGTGCTAATATACATGAAACCATCCTCCCACCACTCCATCATCTGCTGACAAACATCACGTAGATATTTCCCATACAGTCTGCAAGTCCAGACATCACACATTTACAAAACCCTGCCACTTTTGTGCAGCAGTACAACAATAGCAGCCTCTCACTAAGACAGACCGCATTTGCTCACTTCAGTCTCTGCCTGTGCGGCTGCCCAGAGCAGCCAGCCCCCTTGGTTGCCATCAGGGCTTCTTGGCTGCAGTTTTGGCTTTCCCGTTGGGTCCTGTTTTGATCTGGGTCATCTCCACATCTGTCAGGGCGTCAGGGGGAAGGCACGAGCGCATGCGTTCAATGGTCTTCTGGTAAGCTGCCCTCTCTTGCTCCAGAGAGCGAATCATGTGCTTCATTTTGCTCTCCCGAGAAAGGAAGTTCTCCACGCTTGTCTCCAGCGTCTGAATCTTCTGCCGTGCAGCCTGGAGGACGCAGATATCTTACTTCAGTATAAACAGCCCATGATAAAGAGACATTTTGACAGAAGGCATTCAAAAAACGACAAACTAGAAGTCAACACTTGTATGACTTTGTGTTGAGATCCTTATGCTAAATCTTGCGCAGTTAACTGTGATTGTAGTTCATACAGAATCTGTGTCTTGTGTAAATTGCTTTATTAAACGTTGTGGTAACTGTGATCCAAAACAAAGAGTCCTCTAAATTTTTCTTTGTCACATTATAGACGAGAGCAGCTCAATACTTCTTTGATCTTCAATAATGTAAAGGACCACCAGTTAAGACTTTACCTGTCTTGCTGTGTGTATGTTCACATAGTACTGAGCAAAATGATAAAGAATGTGGAGAACATGCAGCTTTTCAATCCCTTTGTTTCTCTATCGCTGCCATTGTTTTTAAAGTTATGTTTCAGTGCCATCTACAGGTAGTCTGATGCATTACCAATGGGAACTACTGTAGTGTGGGTGTCACTCAACAATACGACACAGCCCTTTACCAGACTGTCAAAGGAGAGGATTATAAACGGACTAATTATTGAAATGCTTCCCACAGTGACACTTGCACCTTCATTAGAAAATCTCTCAAGGTCCCACACAATTATAACGATGAACATTTATGCAAATAACAAACTAATGACTTGCTTTTGTTTCCCACAATCGCTCCCACTGATGTGAATGAAAGGTTATAAATACAAAATTGGCCTTGTTGCAGAATAAAATCTAAGTGTGATTCTTTACCTGAAGTTTTTCCAACAGGTCCATATTCTGTTTCTTCAACTGTGCGTTTGTCTTCTCTAGTTTATCCAGCCGGTCAGAGTCATCAGGCAGAGGCCCAGCATCTAGCATCTCATCCTGCAGGACATGGTACTCCACTTCGTACGCATGCAGCTGCTTGGAGATGTCCATCTCCATTACCTGGCAACCCACAGAATACAGAGACATATCATCAATCAACAAGTTACTGTAGTATATTTAGATATGCATGTTCCAGCAGCTAACAGTAGCTCCTACCAAATTAGAGAATAGATAAGTCTGGTGATATCATATGTCATATTGTCCTAAAATGTTCTGCTGCCATTAATACTCACTAGCGCACCACATTTGCTGCACAAAAAGTGGTTGTTTTAGTGTGTTTAGGGAAATTATGTAGCTTTTTTTAACAATGAAAGCATTTATTGGTCACCAGTTTTTATATTCAGCAGGGGTAAATGGGCTTGTGGGGAGCCACAGACACCACAAAAAATGTTTTATTATTGTGGCTAAACACATATTGCAACAGCTCTTCTGCCAGGAGGTACAGTAATATAGAATAGCAAGCAAATATCCCCACATATGAAATCAAAATGGCATTATTAGAGTTGTTGATTTTGCCTTTCCCGACCAGGCCGATGTGGACTAACTGACAGCCACAGTAGAGCCTTGACCAAGTTAGCTTAGTCTTACAAGAAGAATATGTGTCTTGTCTCACATTATTACAAAATACCTACGAACACATTTGTAACCATCACAAATAGAGAAGCCTTTAAAATTACATTTACATGCTTCATTCTCCTTGATTATCTGGAGACCTGGAAGTGTATTTCATATCATTTTCCACTCTGTACCTTTGACATGGTCTGCTCCATCTGTGTCTGACTAAGGTTGGGAAGTGTAGTTTTAAGATAGTCCACAATGCTCTCAAAGGTGTCACACTCCACTATCTCTCCCTCATGGCTGCTCAGCAGACAGAGGGCCACTTTGAAGATTACTTCAGTCCCCTGGACAAATATAAAGTCTGGCAAAAGAAAAGAAAAGAAAACACATGCACAGCTATGAGAACACAAATGCTTTACACACTTTTAAGCTGTAGTCATTAGGAGACCATTCAAAAGTTTTTAAAATAGTATTGCACAAGACAAACAAATGGCATTTATTGTTTAAATATACCAAAGATACGCGACACAAAGCTGAGGGGGAACTGAGAGGCGAAGAGAGTGAGGAACCACGGTGCAGCATAGAGGCTCGGGCAGATCTCGTGTTCCTCGAAGTGATTGTACAACTCTCGGTGGTAGTCGTGTAACAGCCTAGAGAGCTGGTACATCTGAACCTAATAACAGAAAGTATGTACAACACACATACACAAACAGATATACACACACAGGTCAAAACATGTAGTTGTAAAAGAGAAAACTGGCACATCTGGATTTGTCCCAAAACAATCTAACTATTATAGTTGGCAAATGATCCTTTACCCACGCAGCCAGTTACTTAAATACTAAACAGTGACATTTTAGAGACTCGCTCAGACATGCATCATGTCCAAGTATTTGATGAGCTGTGCTAACTCTTAACAGCCCCAACAATATATTACAATCATCTGACAAGCGCTAGAGTGAAATGCAGAGCAGGCTGAAAAGAGAAGCAGAAGTTAGCTCATGCTAAAATTAGGCTGTTATCACTCTTACAATTTCCTGATGGTTACAAAGAAAACAAGTAATACCTTTACCTCCTCGTACTGAAACGCTGCAAAGGGAAAACAGTACAGATTCCTCCCGTCTTTGTAAACTTTTCATAACAGAACTGCAATGTAGAAAGGCCCAGCGGGCTGCTGCTTGGCTAAATTGTTACCTGCTGTAGATTAAACATTACCACACATGCTGATGCTACAGCCCCAATGAGGTCAGCTGATATTTAACTGGAGCTAACAGAATGAGCACACAGGTGTGGTTTGAATAAGAGGTGGAGACACTTGACTACTGTTTGCAACTGTTTGCTGTTCCTAACCTGACCCACATAAGGCCATACTGAAGTATCCACAGTGGTGCCTGTTACTTACAGCACTTCTGATACAGTAGATTCAATACTTTAAAGATAACATTTAAATTTAAAGCTACTATTTGTATATTTTTTATGTGGTAATAGCCCTTTCAAATGATTCTGGCATAATGTCCCTATTCGGGCACAAACCTTGTATGTCCAAAACTGTACCTTGGATGAGCAAGATTTAGTCACAAGCTCTTTTTAATACTTTTAATTGCTTTTCATTTGTAAAACCCACAGACAGACGTAAAGGGTGACCAATAGCATTGATTCATAAAACCCAAATATGGAAATACAAGGTTTCTGCCCGACAACAAAAATCTATTTTTTTAAGAATGAGGCAATCTTGGTGAATAATGGTTTTAATGGGGCTCTGTAGATATTGCGTAAACAAACAAAAGTTGTTTACATAAGCGTTTTACTCACCACAATGCATTCTGTATGTATCCTACGGGTCTAACAAAAGCGTGGAAAGCATTTCTTTCTTCATAAAACATTCATAAAGCCTTTTTTTTTTTTATTATAAATCCTGCATTGTTTACATCTATGTTTACTAGCCTGCAGTCTTCTGCTTCTCTGCCTTTATGCACGCCCACCCTCATTTCAGTGCACAAGACAAACAAATGGAGACCCCATGTAAAAAAAATACCCTGCTCCATTTCACTACCGAGGTCAGAAACCCCACAGGGAGCCTTAATGTTCAGAGCATTATCTTTCTTGCTGTATCACATGTAAAGTGATATCAGTCTGCCATAACCTGCAACTGAATGGAGCTCGTACAAAAATGAGATCCCTCATAAAGTGAAAATATGTTGTAGTGTATGTTGTCGTGATCCATCGACTAACCTGCAGGGAGACCATGTCTGGTCTGTACTGGCGTCTGATGCCGAGGTCATACATGAAGAACTTCAGCATGTCAAAGGCCTGATCTTCGCTCATGTGGAGCAGCAGCACGCCAGCCACAAAGCTGATACCCTGGCAGTAGCCGACCTGCGTGCACAAAATCAGAGCGAACACATTATGAAACGCAAATCTGATGATGATGACCATCGCTATGGCTTTGCAGCTGTGCGTTACGGAGACAGGAAATGTATCAGGAAACAGCTTTAAGAGTACCTCTGTATCCAGCAGAGAGTAGGCTTTCAGGAGGTTGTAGAGGGAAAGCTGCCCGGCGCCCAGCTGAGCTGAGAAGTACTGGTGGGTGGGGAAGGTCCGGCCTGAGTGGGAGATTTACATCGGAATATTTACTAAATGTTCAAAGCTTCTGCGAAATTTCAACCTAACTAGAAAAAGGTGAAGAGACGTTGACAGAAGGAAGTTTCAACATCTTCTATTCTATACTTATTAACTAATTTATAAAATCAAACAGTCAACTTTGCTCTCTGTGACTTGGATGAAAGTGTGCCCACCTAGATCCACCAGAATAGCATGCTGCTGTGCGGTGAGCTGCTTGAGCAGATCTTGGTAGGGGGTGTCCGGGGCGTGCTGGCGGGGGGGCAATCTGTGACACAGCCGGTGCTGATGGGAAAGCAGCAACCAGACCTCCCCACGCCTGCTTTTGGGAATACCTGCATAGAAAGAGCAAGAGAACAAGAGCTCACTCTAAACACCACACACATATATGGCTACATGAACATGATATACATGAGCATATATTCTCTACAGCTTTGTCTCACTCTCTTAAAACATAATAGCACACATACACACACACAAACATACTCTCTCTCACCTTGGCAGAGTGCACGGTACATCTCCTCCTGGTCTTGTGGGACTGTCGTTCTGCCTGGGGCTGTCAGTTTTCTCTCCCACAATGCCTGCGCATCTTTGGAGCACTGGCCCACTTCCTGGTAGTTCAGCTTCATCTTGCGAATGTGCAGCTCATCTCGGCTCGCTGCAACACAAACGACGGAATAAAAAGAGATTAGAGAACGCATTCAATCTTAAAGACTTTTTTTTTTTATGTGTGTGTGGTATCGTTTTTTACATGTCAATTACGATTCTCTGGTGCGCCAGAAAATCGAGACCAGAGGCAAGCACAAGAGAGCTGTACTTAGGAAGAATACAAAAGCCCTTCTGTTTTCACTGTTGTAAAACAGAACGTAACCGATCAAAAGATGTCAGATTTCAGAGCAAGTGTGTATATCATCCCTTATGCCTTTTTGTCACCAGTTACCATGGAAAGCCTACCGCATAAACACAAGACACAATAACCACATTTAACACCATAGATCCATTATGCCGGAGGCCTGGAGAGGCTAAATCAAGACAGCAGGGAGAGGTAGAAACACAGGACAAAAGAAACACAAACACCATAAAGTATGACCCCCCCCCCCCCCAAGCATGCAAACAAAAAGAAGCTGAATTGAATGAATATAATAACCAACATCCCAAATCATGCAAAACATCCTCCTTTAGCCCAGGTGCTCCTTTTGTTGTACTTACCTTCTATTGAAAATAGTTATTCACTGTTAGGTCCTCAGACCAGCATTGGCGTCATAATAACAAACAAAGGGAAAGAAATGTGTTGGTGGTCTGAATAGAAGATATAAAAGATACACATAGCAAGTGCATCCTGAGGCTATAGCCCAAATGAAAAAAAGGTCCCCTAGTTTTATACACCATTTCCTCCTTATCCCTGGAAGCTAGACATTAATGCTGACTCTGTTATGCTACTTACTGTTTAAAAAAAAAATGTTTGCAGGTGTACAGAATTGTTTGTACCGTAATCATTTCCACTAATCTTATAATGGATCATAACAGTTCACGCAACTTTGAGTAAACAGCTGGATGTCAGTGCAAGTAAAATGAGGTTTGTGTGCATGCATAAAAAAGACTCACATTATAGGCTTTGGAATTGATCATTTATAGAGTGCTGTTTTGTTTCGTGCCCCTATCTATTTTTGATTATAAAAGTAACTCATTAACTATTCCACCTGAC
This sequence comes from Scomber scombrus, assembly GCF_963691925.1. Taxonomy (NCBI): domain Eukaryota; kingdom Metazoa; phylum Chordata; class Actinopteri; order Scombriformes; family Scombridae; genus Scomber; species Scomber scombrus. The sequence goes on from NC_084982.1 coordinate 9,360,485, forward strand.
CTCAACTTCCTCTTCTCTGCCACATTCCTCATCAGTTAACTTCCTGGTAGGAGACAAGTGGTAGTGAGGAAGGAGAGGAAAGGATGCACCATAAATAACCCCAGCCAGTAGAGGGCGATATATTTCCAAAAGTTAAAAAAAATTCCTGTTATTTTACTGAACTCTGAACTTACATAGCTATTATTGATGGCTTTTCATGAAAAAAGTATTAGTTCTGGGCACTTTAACCTACTGAGTGTCTGCTTGAGTGTGTCTGTGTGTGTGCTGATCTGTTTATGAACATGCAACACCCTGCTCTAAATATAGCTGTGCTCCAGAATCTCAAACCAAGACGGCAACATTTGACTTCTCAAAATAAACAGAAACAGCAGCTTAAAGACTCTTTGGCATCTAACCATGCTGACAAAGCCTCAGTGAGGAACAAGACTATAAATGTTACGGTGTGTAGTGACGGCAGAGTATGAAACTTTCATGATACTTGAGAAAAAAAAGAAGCCACTGTAATAAATATTTTCAACGGCAGACTAACATTAACAATAAGACCCAGTGTTCTGAGGACAACAGCCTCATGACAACTTATAAATATCACCAGCGTCTGCAGACAAACAAATACACGTAACACTGAAAGTCACTGAGAGATCTAGCTGCAACAAGAGTACGGACATAGAGTTCTTCAAATGACTAATTCATGTGACCAAAGGAGGGATATGTTCTACAGCAATTATCATAGTTTACAAAGCAATTAGTAACTGCCACTCACCCTCCAGCCTCTGGTTCTCCTTTTCCATGCGCAGCAGGAGGATCTGCTGACGGATGGCATTTTTCCAGAGCGCCCGGTACTCAGTCGCCGTCCTCTTGGGCCTCTCCCCAGACAGGTGGTCACCTGTCCTGGGCAGCAGATGCCCCAACACATCCAGACTTGCACGAGGAGAGAGAGGCAACAGCTCCCGGACATCAGAGTGCTCTAAAACATTAACGGAAAGCACTTTTTAACTTATACAATTCAAGCCATGCTTATCACTCCTTTTCGTATTAACAATGAATCTGTAGAGTAAGTATGAAGTGTAGTGAGAGGAGTGGCTCACAGTGATGAACTCACAGAGAATTATCACTTGACTGTGCAGCTGTGCAGTCATAAACAGAGCTTTTTAGCCTCTTTTAGCTTTGTTTTTTGGCTCTACAGCGTATTTATTATTTTTGGTTCACTCTCTCTTCTCTTATTAACCTGCTTTCCAGCACCAAGAGACAATTGTTTTCAGCAACAAAACGGTAATAAATCCACTGTAACGTGACACAAAACAGTAGAAGGACAAAGTAAGTGACTAATGATTGAAAAAAGTTGACCTTCTAACAGCTGAAGAGCCACATTTATCAGGTGTTGTTATAGAGCAAAGTCAAAACAAAAGGAGAGTGATGTTGAGCTTAGATTCATCATATGGCCAGAGACATATCTTTAAACAAATGTGATGTGGCTTCAAGTGTGCTAAATGTCTAATAAATAGTTTTCTAATAAAGTAACTATAACAGCTTTATAGGCCAATAAGGCTGGTTTTAGATAAGGTCAAAACTGTATCATTGTATGCTACTGTAAAGTAAGACAATTGTAAAAACTGTATTTGTGATTGATGCATAAAGGCATGTGCTTTACAAAAATGGTTAGGCAATAGTGTTGTTGTTACTATTTACATTCTGAAATCACTGCACTGCACCACTGTATATAATTAGCTTGCTACATAGTTTTAAATCCCTAAACTACACTGAGAGAGACTATGCAAAAAGAAAGAAAACTTGCCTTGAGAACAAGTAGGAGGATAAAGCTCCTTTATCAGTGTTTATCTGACAAGCATGAAGATTTCACATTCCTTGAACTTACTGCAAGTCCCATGTACAGTATGCATCATGCATTTTGAAAATCATACGTTTTAGAGTAGTAACTGACCACGAGAAGCAAGTGTTCCCCCCGTCTTGTTCTCATATTGTATGCACTTGTGGATTATTCAGAGCTGATTCATTGTGCATCATGTTGTGCCTTGCGTGAACTGTCAGAGTGATTGTGTTACCAGACCTGGGTGCTGCATGGATGCAGAAGGCTTGTTCATGGGCGAAGCGACCCTCAGGAAGATCTTCTGTCTCCAGGAGACCCTGCGTGGGGTTGGGGGTAGACCTCCACTCACAGAGTCACTGCTGCAGGTAGACAGTGTCCTTTTCCTGCCTTCCCCATTGCTACAAAAGAAGACCACAGCGTCACAGACACCCGATAAATGAGTCAAGTGTCATGTTACACCAACACGCTTTCAGCACCCTTTCACACACATATCCTTCAGTACTTCCGCACATGCATCAATCCTCTCCACTCAGGAACAACACAGGAAACCTTATACAAGCTTATATAACAACAGACTCTCTGAGTTGATGAAAAACAGTCAAGATGAATCATAAACATACTGTCGATAAAAAGATGTGCCAGCCATTAAATTTCCATGTTAATGAAGCAGAAGAGAATGTGCCAATCAGCCAAGGCGAGTGCATGTTTGTTCATTCTCTGGAGAATAAAAAACAAAACAAAACAAAACAAAAAAAACACTTTTCCGAGTAGAGAAAAAGACTTGATTACAGAGCTGCCAGAGCACCAAAAAAATAATGTTCACTGCCCCAAGCCAGACAGTGTAGCAAAGTTGGCAGGTGCTGAGCCGAGTCCTAATGGTTAGATTTTAATGGTGCAATTACAACACCACAATGCTGTGTTTGGTCATATGTGTAAAAAAAACCCACTGAGGCTCTATGAAGCGCACCCGCTATTTTTGGTAATAAACAGTATTTGTACAGTATGTGAAAGAGGGTGAAATGGAGAGCAGAGTGAAGATCAGATCCATCGTTCACCTTTTACATTCATAATGATGCACCATGCAATTAGCGACTCTGTAGCTTATTAGTGCAATAGCATAGCAACACTGTTTTGCAGGTTTGCTTGTTTTACTTAAGTGATGAGTGAGGTATAACATCATAATGTAGCCATCTGAAATGTTACAGTAGATGAACCATAAGCAATGTTCCTTGTTCTTTGTCTATCACTTTCTGTTATTCATAGATTTATATTACATTGGTACATTTGAATGAATGGATTGCAGTTTATGAGCACCAGTGAAATGAGATATTATACATTCATTATAGTAAGTAATGGGGAGCAGTTGATAGATATCACAGCAGGAGCAAACGCCTTTCTGCCCATGTGTTACTGAGATGATGGTTTAGTACTTAGAGCTGTTCTGCACATTTAACATAGCTTCTTCAACGGATTAAAATTCTTCACTCAACATATAGCCTCTTACTGTATTATGCTCATTATAAAAATAAAAAAACTCACAGAAAAGGCAGTGGAGTAAAGTTCTCTCACATTGCAAACAGATAATGCAAACTAAGCTGTAAACATGTTGACATATTCGTATTTAAATACCCAGCAGGTCAAGGCTTTTTCAACACGTCGTCCTCTAAACCCACTCTTGCTCATCATCAGGAGCAACGAGTGCTGAAAAAGCTTTTCTTGCTCCTCTCGCTGCTGCATTATCAATACAAGCACTTAGAGGATTGGACTGCTGTCAGAGAAGAAAAAAAACATCCTATGGAAATGAAATTTTACAACGGTCTGCTCCACTGGATCTCCTTCATAATGGAAATGTTAACCTTTAGTTTCTGCCATAAAGACACCTATGTGTTGTCAATGCAGTGCTGCCAGAGAGAATCTAGAGTCTCTCAGTCACTCCGTGGTATTTTGTTTTATTGATCATACTATATTAGCCCATTAATTAATGCAACTCAACATTAACAGAAACCTTTTAAAATAAATATATCCCTGAGTTGAATCAGTGTCATGCTTAGTGTAATAGTACAATTCCAACTTTTTCAGTGCCGAGTACAGATCCGATGCCAGTATAATGAAGCCCCTTTCGCAAACGCAGTCTACTCCTGAAATGTTCAGGAACATCTCCTGCGTGGGGTCATGTGTGGAAAGCAGTGGGGACGCTTTCGCATGGAGCAAGCAAACCAATCACAAGACTCCACTGATGATGTATTTGAATCCATAACTTGTTTACAGTTGCCTTGCCAATGTATGCTGAATATGAAATACACTAAAAGAATATTATTACCGGACGAAAACAGCTCGTTGCCCGCCAAGTTCCTGAAAATAATAAGAGACGTATTCTACCACATACAGTATATGTAGATCAAGCCTTGCCCCATGTTCATCTTCTTCAGTTGACCTCTCCGTAAGTGTTGCGCTGTCCGTTGCCCTATCTACTCCAGCATTGCCATGGCATATGTGAAAAGGCGCAACATGTTCCTGAATAAACCTGCATGTGAGAACGGTAAAAATCACTAGCAGTGCCTGAGTGGTTATTCCAGTAATTTGACGGGAACTATGTGTGAAAGAGGCTTTAATAAGCTGTAAGCGTCACTGTGCGGATGAGACTGGGATCATTCTTTAACATGTAAGGCAAAATTAGGCTCGACATAAATGTTGCTTTTCTAATTTTTGTAAAACAAACCGCAACAAATAAACACATAGGTATACACTTACTGAATTGTTATTTATTCACCAATACCCAAGCCAGCTATCAGACCGATATCTGATACCAGTATTGGTGCCATGCAGTTAATAAAGGCTATAAATGTTAGGTTAAATGTAGTTCTGCCATGCCAAAAAAGCTTCATATCCATCATGCAAACACAACAAGAGAGGGGTGTATCAGCGTCCCCTTCTACTTCTGAGCGAAACAGGAAGAGGGCAGGTCCAGCTGCACAGACGATGAAAACGGGAAAAATAGAAAATTGCTGGAAAGTATTCTAACTTGTAAAAAGTTGTTGTTGATAGACAGGAAAAAGCTGGGTGTTAAAAAGGTTTGGACAGCCAACACGTATATGGCTACTGACACCCAGCAAAACACTGACTCCCTCCCACCCCGCTCATCCACTTTGTCTCGTCCCTGGAAACTGTTTGGGTCTAAGCAGGGGGGGTTCAGCTGCGCAACCCCTCTCACCTCTTGAGGCTCCCACTGTCTGCCAGGGAGCTCAGGGAACCCAGTGAGCCCTGGTAAAAGGTTTTCAGGAAACTTGGGGCAGAGAAGGAGGAGGGGAGGCTGAAGGAGGACTCGCTCTCCGAAACACTGCGCGTTCTCGAGACAGCCACAGGACTTGGCGAGCCAAACATGAAATGCCCACAAAATAAAAAAAAAATAAACACATTACACAAAAGAAAGGGCTGCCGGTCGGTGCACAAAGGATCTCATGAGGGATCAAAACAGTGGCAGGAAACTTGTGATGCTATTGTTCAAGGATAGTAGGATTGGAGGTTGGTGAGATTTAGGACTGATCAAAGTGCTGCAAATAGATTACATTGTCTGTGTGCGCGTCAAAAGGTCAGCTAAATATTTAGTTAGTGTAAAACCGATTACAAGAAAAGCAACAGGTTATGATTGTCTTAGCAATGTTAGCTTTAGCCGTATCTAAAACAAACAAGTTTTCTCCTATGAACACATGTCAGTATAATTCACTCTGCACAAAACATCTTCTACTGCAAGTTTCCTATAAAAAAAAAGTGCATTGATCACTCCTTGCAACCTCATATTCAGAGATTAATATGTGAAGTGTGTGTTGAGTTACCTGCTCCCCAGCAGTTCTGGGTTAACAGACTGTTGTCTGCGCAGAGGAGCCTGTTTGGCAGGCTGACCCTCGAAGGAGATGCGTTTCTTCACAGGTGGATGGCTGAAGGTGTGAGCACGCCGACGGAACTGTGGGCCAGCTTCCGGGTCGTCGTCACTAAAAGCGGGAGGGGAACTTGGAGGGGAGTGATTGGGAGATTCCTCATCCTGCTGAGTAAGAGAGAGAGTAAGATGTCAGTGCACAAGTAATTCTTTTCATTTTTTTAAGGTATTTTCAAGTACGGTTGTTTTTTATGCTTTACTGATTGTACAACTAACAGTGACAGTAGGTTGAAACAGGGACAGAATGGTGACTAATGACAAGCTGAACACATGATACAGTAACTAAATCTCTGAAAATATTGTGTACAGCTACACAGGTCAATAACCTGGGTCCAAGCAGGCAAAATTCAAAGTGTATTAATCACACTAAATGTCACTGGAGTCAAACCACAAACAGCTTGTAATTCCATATTCCAGAGAATATGCACAGGCCAAAGCCAAATAAAACACCAGCTCAGTTACTCAAGTTACAGGTCTGCACTCACCTAGCCAATGCAACCCCACAGCAGGACTCAGTCCAGGTTTAACTTTCCACTCAACACTTTTAGACTCAGTGCTGCCTCATGCCTGGCGGTAGAGTACAACTCCCTCATCCATTGTATTCTAATGGACAGTGTCCTGTGACTCACGGTATCACACACAATTGGCGGGGAGGACCTCAGTGGACGCACTCCACATGAAAACCCTCCAATCTCCTGCTTTCATGCTTTTAGAGACCTCCCTCGCCAAGATCTGACATGACGGGAAATGCAGCAATAGTTGTGCAGCCTTTTTTGATGCGCATAGAGAAAAATCACTGAAGTAGTATCACGATCTCAAACAATTCAATTTGATGAATCACTCAAACTGCTTAACACATGTTAATATTGTTAGATACTGATGCCAGCAAATTGGTTTAATTATGATTTGTACATTTAGGAAATGCTGATAAGATGAAGTGGCTCAGATCAGACACTTGTGCGGTATGTTGTTTGGTTTAACGAGACTAAGAAGAGGAAGCCTGGACAGGCCTGGCTCAGCAAAGGCACATACTGGACATCCTGACTTGGATTTCCTGCTTGCCAGGACATCTGCGGCATCCTGAAACAATCCCCAGATGTCTACTTAATCACTCACACAGGGCAAACAACTTTTTGCCCTGTATGTACTACGACCATCAGAAATGTAACAAAGAGGAGCATAAATGAGCGACACTAAACACACAAGATTCTCCTTATACACATATACCCACATGTAACTATGTCACTTAATTCTGAGTATGATAACAACATGATGACATCTTTATGTTAAACATGGTTTTTGCTTATAGTATAAAAGTCACATCATGACTTGCTCTTTAAAAGTAGATCACTGAGACTATGACTAATTGATTTGATTTTTCTTATCTGCAGCAGACAGTGTTGATGGATTTTATGAAAAGTGGGAGACATAGCAGCTTATAAAAATCCTCACACACCCCACTTGGAGCAGCCTCTTGGCAGTTCATATTCCCATTAATCTGACATGACATGAATGCAACGCACCAGGCAAAGTAAAAGTCATGTGACAGCCAGAAACATCCAGGGCCATGGGAGGGTCTACTTCGTGTGTGTTTAATAATATAATAACTTGCACATTTCTGCTTTAACTCCATCATGACTGATGAGGAGTCAGAGGGACTTAATCACACATTCTCCCCACATTCTGCACAGCAGTGACACAGCAGAGCCAATAACCCCATATGGTTCACTGACTGCTCTGAAAACACACTTCCTGCTGTATTTTACTGTACCATCTTTGGCTGCTGCAGTGTCACCATTTAACTATATGGGAATAATGCACATGTGAGACGAGCACTGTTATCCGCCTGGATCTACCAACACTGACATTTTCATCTAAAAGCCAATGCCAGTTTATCACATGCTTTTAAAAGCCACTAAGTAAGAAGTGAGAACTCAGATCCTCCAGAGTGGAGCTCTGGGAATTCTCATGTCTCGTGTCAGTCCACATGGACACTTACTCTTTCAAAACTGCTCATGCTTCCCATGCTTCCTAAGCGGCCCCGCATCCGGCTGGCCCCCTGGTGACAGAAGAAACAAGAAAATATGAAACAAACAGATTTTTTAAAAAGGGACAATTTTACACAAACCTTTTTCAAAACTGTAACTACTGCCTTTGACAAAACGAGCACTTGGTATTATAGTAAAACCTCAGCAAGCAATAAAAAAACATAACTATAAACGGTAAGATGTTAAAAAATGACATATTTCCTGACTTGATAACATTTACATTGTGATTGTTCAGCTAAGTCTCTGAGACGATAACAGATGGCAGAGGTCTCAGATTGCCTGCATCCTTTTACCAAGGAATTATTCTGCTGTCTCACTGGCAGATATGGGTCAATCCAAATCCCCTGGATGATAATGACACAGAAACAGCAACTGATACAAAGGAACTGGAGAGACACATAAAGGTACGCAGCACAGTGGCTTTATTCTGTCTGCTAAGGAAAAATATGAGACAGAGATAGGAATAAACTTACACAATGAGAAAAATCTGGAATAATAACAGGAAATTTAATTCCAAAATGGAGCTGGGGCAGGAAAAAAAATGTGTTGAGAAAAAAAAAAAAGCCTTTCTGCTCAGACCCACCCTTGCAAAGATGTTCTCCAGAGAGCTGGTGAGGGAGGTGCGAGCTTTATTCTTGAGAATATCAAGTTTGAAGCGACTGCTGGTGGCTGCACCGTCTGCTGGTGCTGGGCTGGTGGCTGCATTCTGTCAGACGACAACAATAAACACACAAATGATGACAAATCATCACAGAAATAATAGATCAAATGTAACTGCATTGACTTCCATTGTAAAATAGATCTGTGTACTCTTACAGTAGCAAACCACGTGTCCAAGATGGCTAAGATGGGTCCACAGCTGTTTGGAGCTTTAATAATATTAGAATTGTTTTTGGGGTCTAGCCATCTGAATGACAATATTTAACATACAATCCCTCAGGCTAGATCATGCTTGAGTAATAATCCCCCACCCATTCATATTTCAAATGCTGTTTTGCTCCCCAGCAAGCAAGAAATGTAACAATAATTGAATTTATAACCAGAATTTGAAACTATGTGTGCTGCTGTGCAAAGCATGAGGTTAGGTATGTTCCAGGAGCAATATTAATATTTCCCCCACACCAGTGATGAATTTTACATTTGAGATTACAGCAGAGAGCTGAGCATTTATTATTGATAGATTCTTAAACAGATTTGTTGTTTCTGATTTGTTGTACACACTATATAACCTTACCATGACTCAGAAAAGCTCAATCACCAAGACAAAAAAACAGCATGACTGGATATTTCTTTTTGGAACTCAGGGACTCAAATCGTCTTGTTTTGGAGTTAATAACTATATCATCATCAGTATTTTAAAAACTCATTCTTTTACATAGCCTCGTCTATTTAAAACTGCTGCTTTATCAACAAAAGAACGTACCAAACCTTAGGATAGGAAGTCTTTTATAGTCTAAATTGACTTTTTAAAATTAAGTTAAAGTGATCGTTTTCATGAAATTAAACCCCATTTTTTTATGGTCTGGTAGGAGTATTATCCTATTATCACAACTTTTGCAGTTAATTGGGACCACTATAGCATTGCATTGACATTTCCATCGTCTACAAGGTTCAGTCTACCTGAGGGACCTCTCCAATGTGGAGGTGGGACTTCTGTTTGGTTTCACACAGCTGTCTAAGATGGAGAATCACCAGCTCATTCTCTTCTTGGTCTGAAGCTGGTTTCAATTTCTGTAGACATGGACACACAAATACTCAAATCACAAGATGGAAAAAAAACACTGCTTTGATGCAGGTGCAGCATCATCAAAAATAAACTCTTTCTATACATTTCTCATCAAATACTGTTAACGTGTTACTAATTTTCCATGGGAAAAAGCATGCTTTTTCTGAGTGGAGCCAAACCTCACCTGAACTCGCTCAAAAGTCTCCACCTGCTCATTGTCAGTCAGCTGGGAGAGATATTTTTGGATGGCTAGCTTTGCTCTGGGTGGGTAGAGACCTGGAAACAAGTGAGGAAACAAGTAATGCGCTTTTATCTCGCTTTAACTCTGAGAAACAGCCCGTGCATCAATATATTCATGAGTCAAGCCGGAGAGAAATACTGGATGCGTGTCTGAGTTCACATGGCACACCTTCAATCCGCTCGCAGAGCTTGTGCAGGTCATGCATAGGGCATGCTTCACATAGCTGGATCGGGGTCTTGTTGCTTTGTAAGGCTGCTGCTGTAGTGAAGGCCTGCTTCAGGGTCAGCATCACCTCATCCACCTGACACATTAAGTCAAACATGGGGTCAGGACAGGCGTGCACACAAGTACACACACACACACACAAACAGACAATATGGAGGCGTTTGTAGAGTTATAAGCAAAAGCTGAAATAATTGTCTTTAGTATCTTCTACATGACTCACCAAAGACTCACTGGCACATTGGAAAACGAAGCACACATACTGATTGGAACCAGACTCTGATGGGTCCCGACAGATGAATCCAAAATGGTCAGTCTGCTTGATACCCTTAATCCAGACAAAGGAAACCAGAATCAATCACAGCAGGTACAGGCAATACCTTTAGATCTTTGTATTCAGTCCAGCAATACAAATGATTCAACTCAATTCAAAACACAATACAGGACATAGAAGAGAACGCATTACTACGATACTGACGACGACGTGATTTGCCACTTAATTAAAGATAGAACATAAAAAGCCTGCTGTACTATAAAGATGGGCACTAATGCATTGGATATCTAGAAAATAACACTGCAAACATCCGTCTGAGCTTAATCTCTGGCTAGACCTGCACCCAAGACATGAGAGAGGGGCTTTTAGTGAAAACACAGAAAGTAAAAATAAACCAACCTGACAGCAAGATGAGATATCTTTGAAGTTCTTCTCCAGCACCACTGTTTTACTGTCTGGGCTTATGAGGTTTATTTCAAAACGCCCAACCTGTGAAACACAAGAGTATTTGGTCAAATACATTCATGCAAGAACATACGCATATACATAAAAGTGTTACTTTATGTAGATCATGGACATCACTTAAGACAAAGAAGATCTCACTGTTAAGTATCTCACGACAAGGACTTTGACTATTCTGAGGTTTGTTTGATGAGAGACATAAACACACGAGCACAGGCTCAAAATCAAGGTCAACAAGTCTGCACAAACGATTTTTCCCATAATTGACTGCTATGTTGAGTATCGTATTGAGCGTTGTGCTCCAGTTGTTAAAATTAGCGCCATGAGGAAATGGGCATGGCGTGTGAAGAATGGCAGCTGGCTCACTGTACAGTCTGTGCATGCTTTACATAAAGCAGCGGCCTTTTGTTTTCACAGGAGTAACACCGCAGTCACAAATTCTAGGAGTTACAGTCTCTTTAACTGAAGCAGTAACATGGGCTGAGCTAGTCTAGCGCATTATAACCGCCAGGCATGTGCACATAAAAATGATTTGCGGTAGGGGAGAACCTCAGACGTTAGACTAAATGTAGAAGCGGTTTCGGTGACAAACAGCACTGGAGAAAGCTAGCGTTTGCTTTTCTGGTGTGACAGATAAAAAAAGTGGTTAAAGCCAAATTATGATTTGTTGGTAGTGAGTGACTTAAAAAAACATCCATACATTTTGTTGACAAAAGGGAGCGTACTTAGAGCTCTGCCCATAAATCTAACATCAACTATAATTTTGGAGTAAATCAAATATCAACATATCACTACAACTGCACATAATATGTTCTCCATCAATACTGTAATCACACATAGCACTCATTCCTTTTGAGTCTGCTGCAAATGTCTGTAATTCAAATACAATTGATCCCTCAGTCTTGGAAAAGCACTTAAGTGTGTCCTAAGCTGCAGGTCTTAATGAGAGAGCACTGCTGTCATGATAACGATCCTCAGTGCTCTACCAACGGACTGAGTGCCCACAGTCAGCTGGACTCCAAGATAAGAGACCTCTGAGCTACTAGACTCAAACTGAAACTAGGACAGCAGCAGAAGTACAGTCCATTTCACAGAAAAGTGGAACTGCCCTTTTTTTTCTCTTTTCTCCTCTACCTGGAAGAGCATGGTGCGGTTCTTGTCTGTATCAGATGGCTGGACGTTGTTTGGCGCACTAGAGTGTCTGCGGCGTGTGGGAGCCATCATGACACCTTCCCCAGGCTTCCTCTGAAGACTACCCGCCAGGCTGCTGCAGCGGGTACGAAACTCCTGCGGCTCCTCAAATCCAGAATCCTCCAGGATGCACTCTGGGAACGTTCCTCTCAAGCTGCTCTGACTGGCACTGCTGGAGAGGTCTTTACCTGCAGGACATACAGCAAAGACATGCTCCACTGTTTATTTAAATTAACGTACCTGGGGCTTATTGAATTCTTTTATAGCTTTAGCTGTTATTCTGATCGGTGCATGACCAGACAAACAGGTTTCACAGTTTTATCTTGACCACATCATATTAAACATCAAAGTTCAACTGTGTTTTAAACACTGCCTACAGGCACATGCTGGAACAGCTTTGATCCTTTGTTCTTACTGTAGCTGTGCGTACAGTACATGCATCATTTCAATATATCAGTTCATCCTAATCCTATATCTGCAACTGGCTCCTACCTCCACCTCCGCTCAGGTCCTCCACTCCAGGGCTTTCCGGGTCTTCTAAACTCTCACTCAGAACAGAGGAGAGTGGATCGCTGTCTCCTCCAACGATGAACTCCACAGAGGCATTTTCTGTGGACCCCCGCTGGCCGTTGAGCAGGCGCAGGCGCTTACGCTCGATCTCATGCTGGCGAAACTTATCGATACAGTCATCGATGAGGGTGGACGAAGCCTTTTTATGCCCGACAGTCACCTGGAAGTGTATTATTTCTTTTATATCAACAGCATTATTTCACACACAGAGTCTAATAAACATTTCCTATCTGAGACACGCAACCGCTCATTACTACCTTGCCACAATAAAGCACTTCAAACTTCTGGGAGTTGTAGAAGGCCTCGTCAGCTTCCTGTTTAGGCTTGGTGTCTTCCTTTAGGGCGGATTTGGACGCTTGGCGAATACTGCTGATCACCTCAGGAACCTACAAGAAAGGGATAATAACAAAGTGCTTTGTTATTAAGAAAGGAGAAAGGGAAGTGAACTGGAAACAAACAGTAGAAGATGTTTTCTCTGCAGCTCTGAACTGAACAACATGAGACTAACATAACTCAATGTAAGTGAGATAGAATAAATGCCATCAATAATAGGGCCTGACAGATACTGGACTTTTGGTGTCGATGATTTTAGGGAGTAAAACATCCGATATATCCAATAATCATGTACAGTACCAGTCAAATGTTTGGACACACGTTCTCATTCAAATGAATGGGAAAGTGTGTCCAAATTTTTGACTGGTACTGTATATACAGAAAATATACATAAACGCGCTAATCGCAATAGCAATAACCTAATTACGGTACCTAGAATGACACAGATTGTGACTTTATTCAAGTTTTTATAATACTATAATATACTATGATGATCAAAATACGCCATATATAATATCAAAAATCAAATTTTCATCTTAAATAAATAATAACCCATAAAATGATAAAGGCTCAAATAAAATAAGTTCAAGGCTTTTTTTTTTTTTAAAAGGGGTTCATGTTTGAACTAACAAAGGCTGGTCAACAACAGATAAACTAAATACTACAGTACAATGATAACCACAAGTAAGCCAGGAGCACAGGAAAACCCAGGCTCTATAGGACAGAAGACAAAACAGAGTGCAGGAGGAAATCAGAAACTCAAAAGGTCACCGAGCCTGTTTCTGCTCCACTGTGTTAGAGACCTGCACCTTGTTCAACACCTGCAGGAGCAGCCGGTGCAGGAAATATGTTTTGATAACGTCCGCGAAACTAACCAAATAGTACAAGTCAAGACACAAAAGTAAATCTTGAGCAATACTTGAGAATGTGAAGTCGATCCATTCCTCAGTCTTGAGACACTTCTGAACTTAGAGAGCACTCGGTGATTGCAGCATCAATACTTTTTGGCAGACACAACAAGACTGACGGCCTCTGAGTTCCAGTTCTCTAAACTGTAAGAGCGCCTAGAACCAGAGCGGCCACCAAGGTCAGCCAAAAAAATAACAATGAGCGCAAAAACAAACAGTGGCTCCGCACACTGCACACATCTCCTATCGCAACTGAAGTTGTGTGTACTGACTGTTGAGCAAATATATTTATAATGCAGAGAAAGGAAAGTTATGTAACAGAAAGACATCAGTGTTACTTCAGGGGTGTGACCAAAAGAACAACCGGATAGAAATGGGAAAGGAATGATTGTGTATAAAGCCTATCCCTGCTTTTCATAAATGCTGCTTCACCTATGAGACACACATCAGATACTTTCTTTGATGTCTGCCATGTTGCTACCGTGAACACATGAGCTATTTTAAAGTCCCATTTTCCAAGTGCCTGCCTTCCCCTGGGTTGAGCTGTGCGTGGCTGGTGACAGAGATCTGTATTGAGATGAGAAAGAGGGCAGGTGGTGTATGTGTGTGTGTGTGTGTGTGTGTGTGTGTGTGTGTGTGTGTGTGTGTGTGTGTGTGTGTGTGTGTGTGTGTGTGTGTGTGGTTGGTCGTACATACACAGCCATGTCTTCAAAACTCTCATCTGTGAAATTATTGATTGTTAGCCAGTTTATTCTCCAAAAATCCTTATAGAATCACCAACCAAAGGGATAAAACATGTTTCCATAATTTACCAAGAGCGAGAAAAACAAACAGCACATAAAATCAAACTGGCCTCCGTTGCACAAGGGAAAAAAAGCAGTTCTTCGTTGGCAGAGGCAGTGTTGACACTAGAAGGTCGAGGTAATTCAGAGAGCTCAGTGTCTGAGAATTCCAGCTATACCGTCTCCTCTGTCGTGCAATTAGGCTGATTTCTTACACCACTTTGACACTGAGGGGAAAAAATGACAACATTGTCTTAACATTTAAAGGAGCTGCTGGATTATACATGAGTAAGATGACGCCACAGCACCATTTGATCTGATTAATTATTTGTAGTCAACCTTATACAAAGCCAGTAACGGTGCTCATTCCTTGGGTGGAGACAGGCACAGACAGGCAGTGCTGTTAGGGAACAGAAGGAAACCATGTGGTTTTCACTGGTAATCTATTCAAACATATCCACCCACTCCAGTTGTTCTTCTAGCTGTTTTTCTTATATATCTGACCTTCACCCATCACGGCCAGCGCTCAATCAGACAATATCAGTGACACCAGTTGTGATTCAAAGCCTGTCTACATAAACACCTGCAGCTGAGTGCAGCTTTAGAGCTTAGGAGAAAACAAACACAGGGATTGTGCCCTCTGAGCTGGTAGAGTCCTGAGCACTGGCCCATGTCATGTCAAACCTTCCTACAATAGGCCCTTATATCTGATCAAACAGTAGATGGCACATAGTTCAGTTGTCCTTATCGGCATCATTAAGGCAAACCACTGGGAAACAGTGAGGGCCCCACACACTCGCCCACAGCATCCGTGATTAGGTCTAATTAGACTTCTTTTAGAGACACGCAGGTTATCATTGTGTCAATACAAGATAAGGATGGAACACACACTACTAGGGCATGGGAGATAATTCTCTATTTCAATACATGCAAGATTGCATACTCCAAAGATAAAAGTGATGATAGGATGTTGTTTGCAAAGTTACTCAAAATAAATTAGACAATAAACACAGTAAAAAGAAAAGTAATGGCTTATGAAATGTAACCATGTGGTCGAATTCTATAGCTTAATAAAGTCCTGAGGAAATGACATTTCAAGAGTATCCAACTTTCACATTATGATGTATTTTCGAGGGAAACAGTACAGACATGCGGGATATGTCGGGAGGAATTTGATTTGAATGGTGAAAAGTGGGCGCGTCATAATGGAACTTAGCTAAGCGCTGCTAAAAGTTGAAGATTGATTGATGGAAGGAAGTCATGATATTATTGGTTAAAACTGGTTGGTTCAAGCCCATGTACGCACGCGCCATATTTTGCTTTACAGGAAGAAAAATAACTCATTAAAAATAAACATCAGAAAAATTCGCACTTTGACAAACATCAGCGTGTTAAGAACGACCTAAAATGACAGCAACCATTTTTGGAAAAAAATTATTTCGCCTGTACTTTGATATTTTTAAGTTTAGCTGATGTCTCATCCGCTATCATGAGGGCTGTGGGCTTTATGACCTATACTGCAGCTAGTCGCCAGGGGGCGATCAAGATGTTTTGGCTTCACTTTTGGGATCTTTATATACAGTTAATAGATTGGATTTTGGAATACAAAGTTTGTTTGTTTGTTTTTTTTGCATATTGTTAAATAGGTGCACAATATAAATGGGGATGTGCTCTTAAAGGGCTAAACAAGGCATTTTTTAAATTTCATCTCAACTTTAGCATAACTTCAACCATAAACTGGACAAATTCTGTTGCTTCAGAGTACGTGTCTGTATCTCAGCTGGAGGAACAATTTTCAAAAGGATTGTTCCTTAAGAGCACTTTACTGTCTGTAGCTGCACCTCACTACAGTTGTGATGTCGTCCCAGTGCTTTTCCATCTGCCTGAGGACAAACTAGGCACCGCAGTTTGACAAAGTTCATGTCCAAACTCAAAACAAAGCAAGACAAGTCATGTTACCTTAACACTGAGCAGGACTATAAGTGAAAGTCACAATGTGCAGGGTGGTATTGAAAGAAAGTGGTTAGACTTCCTTTCCTTCTCAGGCTTACATACACTTACTTACAGTACACACTAGACAAAGTTGTACATCTTTCTTATTACATTACAATACAATGTCAGATGATGACCAATTATATTTCAGCTTTAAAATGTTCAAGAACTAAGTCAATTTTTTTATGAATGCACTGTTAAAAAGGAGGCACTTAATCATCTCTCGTGACAACTAGGTAAGAACATACTGTCTTAGTTTCAAGTTTTGCAAGACATGTGATCGTGTTAACAGATAGTGATTTGGCCAGCTCACCTGTCCTGCCTGGCAAACCAGTGCTATAGCTCAGGTGTGACTCAACACGCATAGACACTTTACAGTAGCAGAGTTTTCGAAAATGTCTCCAGTTTGTGTGTCTAATAATACTCCATAACATTGTGGGGAATGCCAAATGTTTTTAAATAAGACTAGTATAAACCTGACAAGCAGACAATAATAACTTTTTATCCCTAACTGGGACTTTAACAGCCCAGTCAAGCATGTCACTCTTGTCCCAACTTGGCTCATGACTGTGTCCTACAGGTCACTGAATGATGAACAGGACCCACTAGACAGCTGAGGGTCATTGAGTGATTCCACTGTGGTCCAGTTCCAAGTCAGAGCAGAGGTGGAAAATACACAGGCCTACAGTTTGTATTATGCAGGCTCCCGTTGTTTATTGCAGGCTTGATGATGGCACAATGTACTTGAGTCAGTGGTAAATTTGGGCCTGCTGTCTTGAGGACATAAATACGTTTCCCAAACTGGGAGCTGGGTGAAAGGTTATAATTAAACTCTAAACACAGTGTTTGTTTAACTTGTATTTACTGTAACTCAGCCATTGATATATTAGTCTGTCAAAATATTCTCTATTGTCTGTTGTAATAAATGCAAGATTGGCTACAATTTACATATAGCTTAACACAGCTGGATCAATATATTTTACAATATACATGTATAAGGATTGAAGTTGTATTTCAAGTTGAAGAAGTCTAACTAGATTTTAGTCTCCAACCATTTAAACAAAGGAACACACACAATGAGGCATCCCACATTTATGCATATCTGCACTATCTGTGTTAGCATTTCTTGTTGAACTTCTTTCTCCTCCCATGCATGCACCATCTAATGGGCTGCACGTGAGCAGACTAAGCCTCTTGCTCTGCAAGACACCATCAGCGCCACTTCAATTTATCATATTGATAGCATCTATTGATATGATATGAAAGGTCTGAGGTCTCACGCTTTACACACTGTTCCCCCTGTCACATCTGCAGCTAAGATTTAAGCAGATTTGAAAGCATGAATGTGCCCATGAAAATAAAGCAACTATCCTATCTTCAAACTCATTTAGGACCAAGAGAGAATGCCTATAAACAGGAAATACTTTACACATAATCAAATCATTAGCACTGACTGCAGCGGGGTGTTACACACAGCACAAGTACTGTATACTGGTAGAGTGAGCCATACATTCCACATGGTCCACCTTGCACATGTTGCTAGCTGCTGGCTGCCAAACCAGTTTCTGTTGCGTAATAATGCTGAGTGAGGTATGTTCAGGCTGCCTCTCTGACTGTTGCAAACACTTCCATGATCCCAGCAGAGGCCAGACACCTCGAAAGTGCATCTGCCTCAAACTTGTTGCTTCTTCTGCTCTCAGCTTTCAACAGCAGACAAACAGCCCGCTCAAGTCGGGCCTTGCGCGTAACACAGGAAACATGATACCATGCATGCACGTTTGAGATGAACGCAAAACGTGGGCATAAGTGCATATGTGTTTGTGAGCAATGTGTGCGAGGGGTTTCCTGGTTCAACAGGGACAAGGGAATAACATCAACAACTCTAAAATGCTACAGCTTGCCTTACAGGATGTGAACACTCACTTTTGCCACATGGTTGCATGATTCATGTACAGTATAAACACAAAAAATATGGATTAAGCACTCACTCTTTTTCACTACCGCAAAATTGACACGCAAGCAAACACACACATATCAGTTCCACTGGGGTGAGCTCTTGAGCACAGTGTCTTAGGCATACAGTATGACCACTGCATGTCAGCTGAGACCAAAAAGCATGACTGCACATTGATTTTCAAACACTGACTCCAACCTTCCTGATTTTTTTTGTTTTGTTAACATTTCAGGTTATTACTCAAGAGTGGCATGCTGATCAGCATGTAAATGTGCTGACTCGATATTGTCACATCACAGGCACCAGAGATGTCTGATCTCCTAAAGAGGGAAACATAGAGATGGATTAACTTTGCCAAAAATCCAGGGTGCTCTGTTTATCATCCCCTCCGACCAGTGGCCTAAATACATAATACCAAAGCAAACATGTTTTGGACCATTCGCTAATCTACTGTGTAAGATTAAATGACATAGTTGTCACCTCAAGGAGATTTCAGTTTACGGTTTGCTGGACGTTTCTTTGTTTTGTATTCAGGCAAGGCAAATTTATTTATGAGATGCATTTCAGCAAGAAAGGAATTCACAGTGATTTAGCTACAAAAAACATTAAATGCATCAAGACCGAGTAAAAAAGAAACACACCATAAAAAGGACATTTAAATACAATCAAAAACAGTCATAAGAGAGCTATGAGAATAAAGTAAACCTAAAGCTAAAATCAGTTTATTAAAAATGTAGATGTGTGGGCCTCACTGTAAAGCCTGACATCATAGTAGATTTATAGTTAAGGACCCTGGGGACTTTTAACTTGAACCACCATCATATGCAAACGTTATAATAAAAGACTGATATTGTTTTCACTGGATTTTTGAGCATATGAGGTCAATGCAAGCTCACTTTGGGTTTTACTAATGTCTCTACTGTAGCAATATTCCTGAAATAACATTATTGTTTTTGGAGTGGATTACACTGATGCCTATTTTATAGCCTGCTGGTTGTATTTTCTCAGTCTATTGTTCTTTACACATCTGTAAGGTGTGCATCTCTGTTGCCTCTCTGGGTCATGTCATGTTTGGGGGTAGGCTATTTGAGATGCTTGACAGTCCTACCTGGTTGGGGTCATTAGCCTTAAAGACGTGACAGGACATCTCAGACTCGGGGTTGTCTGGCTGGCCCTTCAGGAGATAGGCAAAATAGGTGAGGTCATTGCTGTTGTGCAGGAAACGAGAGATGAGCTGTGCTTTGTGCTCGAATATGAAGACGGAGCAGTTGTTGCTGTTGGAGGGGACGCATCGGACGAAGGGGGCGTTGAGGACCAGCTGAACTTCTCTCGGTTGCACCGCGGGGCCACAGTCGCCCTTCTCGCTTCTCCTCCGGATCTCAGCCACCAGCCACGGCAGCATGGGTAACGTGGTCCTCCTGTCCAGCGAGGACCAACCGATGTAAGTCAGCGCGAACCTCCTGTCTGACTTCGGAGGGCTGATCTCCCTCTCGGACTGACACTCCATGTCGACACACTTTGGACAAGGAGCTCTTTGACAGGCAGCAATGGGAGACTAATAAAAGACCACTTTTTAAAAAATAAAAAATAAATGATGCCGATGCTCCAACCAAGGACAGGCGCAGTGTCGTTGTGGCTACTTTGCAACAGTTTCCATGTCCAGTGAAAGTTCATACAGTGCAACGAGAGCGATTAATATACATGCACAACATGCATTGGTCAGCTCTAACAGTCCATGGCATCCAGATCTCTCAAAAAAACATCTACTCATAAAGCATGGGCAGTGAGTCAAACGCTAAACAGTCCTGTACTGTACTGTCCCAACCAACCTTGCTTGCTAAAACGTGGCTTTGGGATGGCTCCTGTGTAAACACAAGTCGCCCAGATTTCTTTGACGTGCTTCTTGAGCGTAGAACAGGGCGGCGCATTAATACAGTCCCGGCCCTTAAAAGCCAGTCTATAGCTGCCGCGATCGCGTCTTCATTCCCGGAGATTTTTAGAGAGTACATCCATTAATGCTTGTTTATCGCTTTTTAGTGCAGCCTCCCTCCGACTATGATCCTTTCTTCCAAAGCGTCTTGGAGGCGGAGCGGCCGTGTGCCCAACCATCCCATGTGCTGCTGGAGGAGTGGGCTGGGCAGAGCGACTCTGTGTGAAACGTGACAGGACAAGGCTCCACCTTTCCAACTCGTCTGCGTAATAACTGGAAAGCTTCTTCCATGGTATTGTGCAAAGTGTTTGGGGGCACCTATGTCAGGAGTTCCCCCAGGCATACATACCTGCAAACTACCTACAGCAGAAGTCGTGAGGACCTGGCGTTTCCAAATTGTCAACAAAATAAATCATATGCAATTAGTTTAAAATAAGCTCTTCATGTGGCAGTGTGAGTGTATAAAGTAGGTGTGCTGAATCATAGTTTTGGGTGGCTTGGGTCACATCTGATATGCTTTGTGCACTAGAGGAGTTCCCACATACCAAATGCCATAATTCCAAGAAGTCAACCACTGCTAAAAATAGTAATTGTGCCATATAGGCCTCCAACCTCGAAGTAGGAGTCACTGCTGCTGTTGCTTCTGGAGTCCTCATGTTTCCATTCTACAGGATAAACCACCAAATAGACACACCATTTGATAAAATCATGTTTTGTTTTTTTCTTTGATATCATATTGAATTATCACTGGGTGAAAACAGAAATCAGTGACATCTATGGTTTTCATAGGCAATCATGCATCTCATGTTACTGTGGACCCACTGGTCTACCCACTAAAATGCTTAGAGTACTTGACCTTGGGAACAGAGGGTTATAAAATTACACAAAAGTAGGGAAGGTTCATTTCTGTATGGATTCTACATTAACAGAGTAATTTACAGAGTAATTCAATAGAAAACAGTGAAACTCATTTACCAGATTAAATCAGTGAATAACTGTTAACTTACACTTACAACACACCTAAACTCTGAAGTGGGGATCAAATAACCAAGCTATGAAGATTTACATTTAATATTTCTTTTATGCATCTCTGTTGCATGACATTCAGGTAAATATGGACCAAAGTAAAATAAAGGCACCGGCATACAAACATATAGTATTCATAACACAAACAGCATTGAGTCTTCATAATGTAGACTTCATAAGGAAGCATGAAGTATAAAGCAGTTAATGTGGTTAATTTAACTTCATATACATTCATAGTAAACACATTTTATTTCAAAGTAGATATGAAATCTAGCCACAAACTGAGACTATATTGTAAACAGGAAGAACATTTTACAGTAAGCTAGTTGCAATTTCTTACTATTGATTAAATTACATGATAACATGTTTGCGTTCACTGTTAAAAAATATATTTTCTTTCTGTACTATATAAAAGTACACATTTAAAGGCTGGAGGTCCTATAAGGAAAACATGTAGGAGCTCGTGATCAAAACAGAAGTGCAGAGCCAGCAACTGACAACTGGAGTCATTTGTATCCACATTGTGATACAGCCAGCAGACAAACAGCTTGGTTGAGCTGTTCTTCCTTTGGCTTTGAGCAATAGCGAGAGGAGTGCTTGCAACTGTCATACAGTCTCCATAACAGCTGCCATCTCCTTGACCTGCTTGTGAAAGTTCTGCAAAGAACAAACAAATAACATGAAAATCCAGCAAGTAATAAATTATGACTAATGCACTAAATTATACTACATTCACATAAAAACACATACAGACCTGAAACTGAGGAATGGTCATCTCAAAACACCTCTGACTGATCTGTCCAGAGGGCTCAGCAATCTTCAGCATTAGAGACACAAAAGGGGAGTTGAGAGACCGACAAGTGTCAGAGCTCATTGCCAGGCCGAGTTTCCACTGCATGTCCACTAACTAGGCAGCAAAACAACAATTTCAGTCTCGTCAGTGTACTTGGAGATGGCCAAATTATGTGTTCATGCTGACAGAAATGATGAGTGAGGCTGCCTTACTGCATTACGTGGACATACCTGGCCTATGCTGAGCATATCCTGCATCTCTTGTTGAGCATGGACTAATGCACCATGTTCACTCCACAACTTGTGCACCACCTGAAGGGAAGCTTTGGGCCACTTGTTACTGCCTTCTTCCAGCTTCGACACGAGTTCATCCCCAGAGAGGTTGCTCTTCCCAGCTGACCTGGCAATACAAATCTCTGCTATCATTACACTTGTCAGCACAACAATGTTCTTCTTTATGTATGATTTGGCCTTTTGACAGTCTGAGTAAGGAGATATCAAATAGTTAAAAAAAATTTAAAAAAGACACTTCAGAGACAAAAAAAAAATGGATGAAAGATACCTGAATGTTAACAAGAGAAATCTGATCATGCCCTGTTGTGCTTCATGGTCAAGTGTGACGCCAGCTCTCTGAAGTCTCTGCCCAGGACAAAATAAAAACAAGTCATGAAAGAGGAACTTGATGGGTTGCTGTAAGTTACCAAAATTCCAATGAAATACTGACTCACATCATGAATTTTAGCTGAATCTACTCCTCCGGTCTGCCCTTGAAGATAAGTCAGAATGTGCTGACACTGTGGAGATTATAAGATTAGTTATCAGAACTACAGTATTGCGTCTAGGCCAACAGCTTCACATCCTGTGCAAACTGTGGCAGCTAAAAGCCCTATGATGAACATTATGATAATGTATTTACATTCAGGATAGTTCTCACAATATCTTCATCATGCAGTAAATCTTCAAAGTAGTGTGATTGTTCCAGTTTTCTTATGCTTACTTTGTTGTTTCATGCTGTTCCCATGACAAACAAATATCTGATTCAACAACACTAAGTTTGACTTCTGTGGTGCTTTTTAACTAGATACGTTTATATGATCTGCTTTTCATAAAGGCCTAGCTTGTAAATATGACTTATTTTTTTGTTTTTGGATTGTTTGGTGGAAAAAAACAAAACAACATCTTAAGATAAAATATACTCACTGATTCAGTAAACAGATCTGAAGAAAGCCTGGAGATGCTGTCCACAACTCTGTTGACACCTAAAATACAGAAGCGATGCAATCCATTAATAATAGGCTTCTATATCCTTCCCTGGACTCATGATCACGTTACAGGTCTTAAGATGCTTACTTTGTCACAATGTCATGTGAGTCTGACTATGGGAATCATGGTATACACCGCAGACTGTACACCACTTAGTCCGATCTATAAAGAGCATGCAGGCAGACCCGATTTGAGTTCATATCATTTGTAATATATTTACAATCGATTTTCAAAGCTTGAAACTATTACAAATACTAGTAAATATCAGTCTAACGCTATCAATCTCTTCTGACTAGAAAATAAATCTCTGCAGAGATCATTGAGAATGTCCAGACTGCTCCATATAGGGTCCCTATTAGCCCGATAATTAATATTCCAATCAAGTGGGTAGCTATTCATAGTAGTATACGAATAAATCCGATGACACCAATGCAGAGAAACTCTCAGTCTTTCGTTGTTACTTTGTTTTACCTTACCAACTCAACCAGTCATCCATTACTTGTGTGTATACGCTGACAACTAAACACTCCTACTACATGAAGTTAGCCATGCAGCTAGTTTGTAGTCCTGGCTAGCTGCTGTGTCAAGCTAAGGCTAACGAGGATGTTACCGTATAATGTCCCGGAAACTGAGCATTGTGCGGTGCAATAAAAAGCCACACTTATCCTTAGACAAGGTATTTGCAGTGTAAGTATAGCACTTTTTAAACAAAGGCGCTGTAGTGCAAGTTAAAACCCTACCATGAGATTCCTCTGCTGCTGCTGCTGGCATCTTGTTCCTCCGTCAGAATGCAGGTTTGATGGAGAAATCCGGCTGAGCAGCGCCCCCAACCGACGGCTGTACGTCAATACACGTCTTCTTTCTTTGAAGTTTATTGGAGTTTGACAAACACAGTGAATTGGCTCATTACTGCCATTAAATGGTATGGAGTATTTACAATGTTGTTTTTTGTTTGTTTGTTTGTTTGTTTGTTTGTTTGTTTTTTTTTTTTTTGGGGGGGGGGGGGGGGGTTGACTCAGACTAAGATACTGGAATAAAATTCAACAACACCCGTTTCTTGATTTATTTTGTGGAATATCCCATATCCATTAGATCAAAATGTACATCTATTTAGGTTATGAATCAGATGCCTTCTTCCTGCCTCTGTTTCTACTTGCCTGTAGTAGTCACATCTGCCTGTATTGTGTTTATCTATGTTGAATGGTGTACGGTTTAGCTTAGGATGTCCAAATCTAAGTCATCTCATCTCTCCTTTTTCTTGTTGCATAATTCATATCTCACACTATCCTTTGAACTCTATAAAACCATCATCCTTTTTTCTCTTCCTCCCATTGCTTTTACCACCTATCCTTCAATCTCTGCTTAATAATGCTTTTTATTTCTGTCCCAATCAATGTGGTTATTTTAGGGGGGGTCTCCTTTGCAACCTTATTCGCCATTTAATTTTCTTAGATACCATTAAGTGGTCAGTGACTCACTCAGCCAAATGAATCCGTCTGCAGTCAGCAAGACACCAATTAGTTACTCTCCTTCCGTCTTCAATGTGTATGACCTTTGAGGGCATTCTGGCTTTCATCTGTTTCTGGCTGTGGCATTCTTGTTTTATTTCATGTGATCAAATCTTTTTTTAATTAGCTAGTATGAAGAAAGATACTTTGAAGTAAAATGAGTTATTAGTAATCCGTTTTCTGCGCTGATCCAACATTTAAATCTGCAGATTTTTTTTTCTTTGCTTGTAATTTGATAGACAATATTCATTTAAGATAAAATAAGCACACACAAAATACATAAAAACAACCTTACCTTGAGGTAATTTTAAATGTTTGGCATGTGGCCACTAAAATGCAAGGTTCAAAGTGGAGCAGAGAGAGCAAATATTAATTTGCAAAGACATTAACCATTAATAATGCCCCAACAATTACCACTTCAACACATAAACAAATACATAAATGAGTGGTAAGGTGCTTAACCTCAACTTCACCAAATATCTTTCAACAGCAAAGGCAAAAACATAACATACATAGAACATAAAATATAATCTATTTAATCAGATAATTTATCTGCTTCAAATTTAACATGATTGATTGGGTGAAAGGGTTCTGTCATTGTTTGTTTGAGGCTGGATGTATGGCAAAAGAAAAGTTGTGCATGTCCCAGAATAAAATGTAAGAGTTGTATGTTCGTTGTACAGAGCACCATGAGTTCAAACCAGGGGATTAGCTTCTTGCACTTTTGCCTGTTATTTGGTTGCCCCGGGTGGGCTCAAACCACTAACCTTTTGGTTAACTACACAACACTCTAACCTATTGCACAACAGAAACATCTTTGGCCTGTATTGAGTTTGTATGCCCCTATATTTTGAATCCCCAATCAGGTGCATTACTGAAAAATACTAAAAGGGCTATAATGGCAGAAATGGGAACTCACTATGCCCCTGGGCGATCTCAAACCACCAACCAATTGTTTAACAACACAACGTGCTAATGTATTGCGCCATGCAAGCATCTCTGGCCTGTATTGAGTTGGTGTGCCCTGTATTTTTAATCTCCAGTCATGTTCATATGACTGTTCAGATGGAGCAACAAGTCTGATTTCTTAAAGAGGCCAGATAAATTATCCATTATGTTTATTATCAACGAAATTTTTGGATTCGAATCTGATATATTTTTGAAGAAAAATCTGGCAGTCTGGATTATTACATTCAGTATTTATGTAATATTATATATCATATTAAATGCATGTCATGAACTGTGCAGTGCCAATAGTGGTGTTGATTGTATGCCAATAGACATAAAATTATGCCCCGCCGGGGTAGGGCAACATTTTAAAATTTTATGTGAATCCTTTTCATATTCACATACATTTTTTAATGAATTTAGCAAATCAAAATTATGTCTCTAAAGCTGCTGCCAGTTGGGGGTCCTCATGGTGTGATTGAAAACAGATATTTGTGTGTGTGCGTCTGTGTGTGTGTGTGTGTGTGTGTGTGTGTGTGTGTGTGTGTGTGTGTGTGTGTGTGTGTGTGTGTGTGTGTGTGTGTGTGTGTGTGTGTGTGTGTGTGTGTGTGTGTGTGAGAGAGAGAGAGAGAGAGAGAGAGAGAGAGAGAGAGAGAGAGAGAGAGAGAGAGAGAGAGAGAGAGAGAGAGAGAGAGAGAGAGAGAGAGAGAGAGAGGGAGAGAGAGAGATGGGTGGTGGTCGGGGTCCCCTTTTAGAAGTATTTGTTAAAGCATGTGATTGGAGACTGCATATAAATAGATCAGGCCAGCTCAATACAGGCCAGTGTCTCCATGGCACAATAGGTAGCGTGTTGTGTTTTTAAACAAATGCTGGTGGTACAAGCCCAGCCAGCATCATAGAGAGTTACAGTTTCTGCCATATTGCCCTTTTTGAAGTTTCTGGTAATGCCTGTGATTGAGGATTAAAAATATACAGTACCAGTCAAAAGTCTGGACACACTTTCCCATTTACATCAATGAGAAAGTGTGTACAAACTTTTGACTGGTACTGTAGGTCACACCAAGTTCATTTCGTTGTTAAACACATAGTTGGTGGTTCAAGCCCAGCCAGGGTAGCATTAAGGTCCAATTTCTGCTCAAAATTAAAAAAGTATTAAGAAATTAACACTCCAGTATGACATGGGACATCATGCATTATCACAGTCACTTTTATTCATTTTTACTAAGGCATTTATTTCTTATTGACCTATGAAAATGGTACAGTGACATTGTAGACCACTTATTGTTGTTATTATTATTATTATTATTATTATTATTATTATTATTATTATTAGATAAATAATAATAATGTATTATTATTATTTGCTACGGTTCTACATGCTCAGTATTTAAAAAGTCTCAAGAATAAATACTCCATTATGGGGACGTCTCAGAGTATCTCAATCAAAACTTTCATTCATTTATACGGTTGCATTTTGTCAATTAACAAAATTCACTAAAATCCCCCAGAATGTGTCTCTAAAACACGCCCATGACCCTGGAATAGTCCACTGTTAGGCTGCTGGTGTATTGTGTTGTATTAAAATACTTGGCAGAAAAATAATTATGTCGCAACTATCTGGAGCATTAACATGCTATTTTTAACTGAGCAATATATATGTATGATGTGTCTGTTAGTAATGTAAATAGCTGGATGTGGTGTGCTATTTTATGTTAAAGAAGCAAACACCCCTACGTATTACCTAAACGTTGAGCTCACTTTCCAGACGCGGAAGCAACTCGCAGCTGTCAAACCTCAAACAGATTTCGTGAAAATCACTCTCAGCTCCACGTTGAAAGAAAAACAACTATCTGACTTGACCTCAACATGGACTGTCCACGCTGGTTGCCTCTGGAATCAAATCCAGAAGTAAGTATTGTTGGTTTTTACTCAAACCCGTCTCTTTTTTACCGAAGTCATTCATTCCCCAACATGTGAGGGCTAGCTAGCTGAAGTTAGCAGTGAGAACAAAAGCTGAGACCGGTGTGGCGGCTTTCATCACCTTTAACATATTTGACTAATATATTTCTTTGTGTCTTTTCATTTCAGGTGATGACAAAGGTGAGTATTTCCTTTTGGATTGAGTTTAACACATTATTATGCGACTAAGCAATGTGCAGAGGCCTAACCAGCAGCGATGCTACATCCAGTGTGTCATTAAATAATAAACAGCCGGCTGGTCAACATAATTAAAATAAACGAGGCAGTGGAGGGTTTGACAAACAACACAATATGGAGGTAGTAGTGTGCTGAAAGTGTGGCCTAATGAGCCGAATACATTAAGCAAATTTCACGTTTATTTTACACATTTCATGTTGCTGCTAATGACATTTCCTCCATCTGTCTGACACTGTAGCCTCTTATCTGCAATGAAGACCTCCAAACTATAAAAGCTTACCTAATGTAACTGTAGATTACCAGATTCATTGCTGTCCCATCTAAGCATTGTCAATACATTGGATGTTAAAACTGTCTCAGTCTATAAACAAGACCGGTGTATCTGTTGAATGTCACCCTAGAGGAGAGACAGTGGATCATTTAGTAATGCGTAATTGTGCAGGCCCATAGAAGTTATATTAAAGAGTATTCAATTGGCACACTTGCAATTAATTATTTCCAACCAATTGTTAATTTAACCTTTGAGTCAATACACAGCATCTAAGCATGTAAAATGTTCTTCAGGTAAATATACAGTTCCACATACACAAAATAAAGTTTTCAATGATAAATTTAAAAAAAAATCTGCTTTAATTGGTCATTTCTTTTCATTAAATTCCTCTAGAAACAATGAAGGCATTATGGACCTGAGAAAAAAAGTGTTATAGATCATTTTGTTTTGTTATGAGTATGTTATATATCCTGGTGAATAGTCACGTTTCTCAGTGAAAAAGAATAGGTATCGGAGAGTAACTGAATTACATTTACTGTTCAGTTGTAGTTTTTTATGTCACATGCAAACCTTCTAGGCTTTCTAGGGTGAGGAAGGACTCAGTGTTTTCTGAGGGTAATCAGGAACTAACTATTACATACTGTTCGAATAGTTGTATGTGTTTGCATGCATAAAATGTACTCTCCGCTTTTGTGTAGTTCGTAAATTGTCTGGGTATGAAACCTACCTGGCAATTTGGAGATGTGTATGGACTGGATCCAGAGCTGCTCAGCATGGTACCAAGACCTGTGTGTGCAGTGCTTCTCCTCTTTCCCGTGACCGAGAAGGTACTTATTATTCTTTTCATCTTCTTTAGCGCAAAATCATGAATCGGTCTATGCAACATGGTGCATGATTCAACTTCAGAAGTCTTTACATGTTGTACATGCACATAACCATTAGATAAACAGTGTTGCTCTATTTTTGTCTTACTTTTGTCCAGTATGAAGCATTTAAGCAAGAGGAGGAAGAGAAACTCAAGGGTCAGCAACAGGTCTCTCCTGACATCTATTTCATTAAGCAAACTATTGGAAACGCCTGTGGAACAATAGGATTAATTCATGCAGTGGCCAACAACCAGTCACACCTGGAATTTGGTGAGTAGTAAATCTGCTTGCGCCATGTACATTATGTGATGGTAGACATGGGAAGGATTCCCTTTTTATGCCTTGAGAGTGATAGATTAAGACAGTTATATGATTGCAGAGTAAGAATACTGCTTTTCTACATGTTTATGCTTGATAAAGTCCTTATTGATCTTTTACTCGCAAAGCTTAGTGTGTTAAGTGTGTTAAGTGTTATTTTTCACTTCACTTGGTTCACTGTGTCCACCTCTCTGCTACTTTCCACTATGAGAGCAGAGCTAAGGACAGAGAGGAGAGGCTGCTTCTAGACCTTGAGTTAAAATACATACAGTAAATAACATAAAAGAACTGACCTTAAAAATACCACGGGTTCTTCAAAGTTTAGGACAGGTTCCAATTCAGAACCATGTTTCGGGGGGCAGTAACACATGATATTTTTTTATTTTTACATTTTGAAAACTAACTATTAGTAGTGTTGATAGGATGGAATCACAGCTGCAAACATTCACTGCTCATTTTACTCAGGTTAAACAGATTGTATAACTTACATTTTACACCAGGAAGAAATTACATTCATTATAATCATTATAACACATAATCTCACATCACAATATGTACTTGACATGTTATCCAGCTCTATGTGCAATCATATTTTTTTCTAACAAATTTATATAAATTATATATTTTGTGCTTTGTTCTTCAGAGTCTGATTCTCCTCTGAAGAAGTTTATTGAACAAACCGTTAAAATGACCCCAGAGGAAAGGGCCACCTTCCTGGAAAAAGACGAGGTAGGAAAAAAAAAAGAGCAAAATTTTACTCAAGGATGGGGTGATACAATTGGTCAGATAGACACATGAACAGAGGCAAAAAAGAATTAAAGTGACATAAACTTCATCAGTATCTTGTTGGCATCTTTTTTTAAAACTCCTTTCTGTTTCAGAGTATACGTGTTACACATGAATCCAGCGCACAGGAGGGACAGAGTGAGGTTTGTATTGAGTTTTGGATAATCTGTGTCTCTGAGGTTGCTTCTGACAGAGATTACACCACAAGTCACACAACTGAATGCCATGTATTGAACTATGTTTTTTGTCTTTTTTTTAGGCCCCAAGCTTAGACGAGAAAGTGAATCTTCATTTTATAGCGTTTGTGAACGTCGGAGGACAGTTATATGAACTGGGTGAGATAACCATTACTTATATAGACTTGTACTTATTTACATTATTTATATAGAAAATATAGATTTGTCACTGACAGCAATTCCTTCATGTCTATATTTAGTGGTAATAGAATTAAAACACCTTTGTATAGTAAATATTAAAACCTATGAATTGTGTTTCACGTTTCCAGATGGCCGGAAGCCTTTCCCTGTTGTCCACGGAAAAACCTCAGAAGACACCTTCCTTGAGGTGAGACATCCATGGGTGTAGCAGCCATTATGTACACTTTTAAAAGTATTAGTTTAGCCTGTCACACACACTTTTACCATGTTGATAATCAGTGCATCAATCTATCCACTCAATGCTGTTTTCAGTGAGCTATGCCAGTGCTTCATTATCAAATCCATTCCGCTTGCTTATTTAGAGAATACCCAAATCAATGAAACTCCACTGCACATTTTCATTGGACCTTTATTGCATGCCCCTCTCCCTCCCGAAAGATTGTCCCACTCAGATTGGATGGAGACTTCATAGGATAAAACAGACATGTTACCATAGAAATAACTTTTAAAGCTGAACTGCAATTTTATAATTTTTCTGCTTTGTTCGATTGCACTGCAGGATGCGGTAGAGGTTTGTAAGATCTTCATGGCTCGGGACCCGCAGGAAGTCCGCTTCACAATCATCGCTCTCTCCAAAGATTCATATTGAGGACCCTTGTGACCAGTGAAAACAAAGAACACATTACTGCCAAACATTCTCAAGTGCTGAATTTATTGGATTTCTTTTTTTTTCAAAACAGTTTAGCAAATGATTCAGAGAAGAAGAAAACAAATAATGTCAGGGATATCTAACTTCTGGTATAAATTAGTTGTTGTGAGTTGGAAGAAATTCTAGGGGAATTGGAGTGCTGCTGTGCTATTAATATAAGCTAGTGTTGAGATCAGAATATTCCCACTGCTGGAAAATCTCAGTAACTGTACACAGATATCAGTTGTACTACCTTGATACTACACTAACATTTGTTTACATGGTGGGTTTGGCTTTCAATTAAGAAAGAAATGTAACACATTTTCATGTCACTGAGGGAACTCAACTTCCTTTTTTAGAATGGGTTTAAATGATACCTACGTAGTGATTTGTTTTGAGCACATGGTCAAAACCAGCTGAAGAAACATGTTTTGCAAGGCTTTAATTTCAGTCATAGCTTTGAAAACAGACAGGCCTAATGCTGATGTGTGCAGTAATGGTGTTATGAAAAGCTTATCAATAAAGCATGTCTCCTATAAGTGAGGCTAAATGAAAACTGCAAGTCAGACTGTATATCCTTGTGGAAGGTGCCTACATTTTTGTAATAAGAATTAGAAAATATGTCAAATAAAAGGCAAATTTATTAAGCATTTCTCTTGTGGATCTTCTATGTGACCTAAACTTGGTTATTTTAAAATATGCAATATTTTGGCACACAGTTATAGAGTCTGTAGCTAAAGGAAATATTTAAAAATCAGGAGAGGTTTAAGTGTGAAACAGACCTCTCCACATAGGATGCAAAAATCTGTTGATTTGGATAATTCATGAACCTGCTGTCATAGTTGCAAAACTTAATGATCCTAATTTTACTTGATTCCAGAGGAAACTTTCATTATGATGCTTCTACATAAATTCGTACAGAAAATGATTTTAAAAAGGGCAATATTAGAAGTATCTTTACTTCTTGTTTCTCAAATTCTTAAAAAGTTTGTATTAACTTGTCTATTGTATATGTAAAGTAAGCCATATCTACTCTTGTTTTTTTTTGTTTTTTTTTAAAAAGACTGGATTATTATTCATAAAGCTGTATTACTATATGGCCTGTAAAGGTGGGGGAACCCCAAAGCACCTTTTAGCTTATTTTTCATTTTCAAGCTAATTCCCTCATGAAGGTTTACAGGGACTGCACATCAGAGTTAATTCTTGTGTATGTTAAGTCAAAGCCAAACATTTGTGTCCTGCACTAGAGACAGACTGCTCATGAGGCTACTCTGGTCAAAGTGGTGCAAATGTTAACCACCTTATATCTTGCTGACTAGTTAGATCTATAACAGTGCATCACATTTTATATGTTTTGTCAGTAACATCTAAATCTACAAAGCAACAAGTTACTGCATTTGTCAAGTAAATGTAGAGGAACAACAGTATTTCCCTTTGATATGTAGTGAAGTAGAAGTATCTTTTAATGAAAATAGTCAAGTGAGGTATAAGTATCTAAAAAATTGCCTACCTAAGCGAATGTACTTTTCACCAGTGTTTTGCACCACAGGACAGTTTTTCACACTCTGCAACGCACCTTAAATGAAAAGTAAACAAATACATAAATAGATTGTAAAAATATATACAGAAATAAATGGACAAATTAATGTGAAAATATATGAAAATGCTTATAATTATTCTTTTATATTTTATTGGTGTTTCCATATTTATTCATTCCATTATTTATAACTCTTATTCATATTTCCACCTTTATTTTCCTATATATATATTTTACATATATCATATATCATTCTTATTCTTATTTTTATTATTAGTAGTATTAGTATTATATTTCATTTGATTTTTTATTTTATTTTATGGCACCCTTATGACTCCATGTCTAACTACCGCTGGGTGGCGTTGCAGGAAGAGGTATGTTTGAAAAGAAGCGGACTGAACTCCTGTAAATTGAAGCATTGTCCAGAGAGTCGAACATTTCAGATATTTGTTATGAAGGCCCGCTTGGTGCACATCAGTTCACAGGCAATGAGGAGCAGTAGTGTGAGAGCTGAGCATTTGTTGCTGGTTATGAATCGGTGTAAAATTACTGTATTACTGTAAGGGGAGCAGTGAACTCCTGATGAATAATCCTTCACAAAAGCTTCTGTTCACCTGAAAGCCGCTCGGAGGCCAGTGGACGGTCCCCGGACCCCGCTTTGGGAACCCTTCCACCTCCTTCAACCACGACCTCCAGCTCCTTAAACTTTGTGAAAGAGTACCAGTCCCTGCGTAGGTGAGCACAGGTCGACTTTAAAGACTCGTTTGTATGTGGAGTGAGAAAATAAGAAACCGATAGAGAGCGCAGGTGTGACGGGTGAAAGAACAGGTAAGCAGCAGCAGCAGCATGATGCGAGGGGAATCCGTCACACACCTTACATCCATGCTGTGATGAGGTGGTGGAAATAAGGAACAATAGGAGACATATTTCACCAATGAGCAGTGTTTTATACGTTTCTGCTTGACCAGTCTTGAGTGCGTTCACTGTGTGTGCTTGTTTGGATTGGCCCACATTGATGTCACTGGAGTTTAATTGCGGCCCACCGGTGCAGCTCAGATCGCGCTTTGGATCATTTGTGATGGAGTGGCGTCAGCAGTCCACTGTCAGCTGCGACGAAGCCTTCTCAGAGGCGCAGAGGTGGATTGAGGTGAGTGCCAACATTAACTATCTAAGCACGTTTATCTCATTTGTTAACATTTTTGTTCCTGGGTGTTATTTTTATTCAATGAAAATGTGAGGCTTTTAATTAATGTCTTGCATTGCACCTTCTACTATTCCTTTTTAACAGTCTTATTCTATTTTAGCTTATTTATTTTACATTTCCAGTTTAACACTTTTAATTGCATTTAAATACATTTTTGTATTGCCTTGCTCTGCTTTTACATTCTGTCTTGAAGCCTTGTATGTTTTTAAGTAAAGCACCTCGAATTGTCTTGTTGATTAAATGTGCTGTAGCCTTTAAGTAAACTTGCCTTGCTTTATTTCCTAATTGCTTATGCCTAAAAGTATAGAAAATGGCCATTATTGCTTCCAAACGTTGTTTTTTGTGATCTAGACAATGATATATTCAAAATGTACTCGTTTGTAATAAGGAAACGGGAGAATATAAATTATACTTAAGTTATACAAAACTGACCATAAAAGATTAAGAAGTGAGTCGTTTTTTAAAAGATATACAATTATACTGTAAAACACTTTTTAATGAGTCAGACCCCATCATTGTATCTGGTGATTCATGTTGTTTTTCTGACTTCATGTGAATGAAAATGTGCACATTCTTACATTTTCCCATTGGAAATAGGTCAGTTTCAAAATATCATTGGCCTGGTTACAAAAGCAAAGTTTGGAGAGAATAATATCCATTTTCTATACTTACTCTAGACATAAGCTATTATGAAATAACACAATCTACCCAGGAACAAAAGTGTGTTTTCACTTCCTGACTTCAGCACTGGAGAAAAAAAGGTAAAATAAACTTGGCGACTGCTGGTGATCATCATGTGGCAATTCAAAAATGTAGTGGGGTTTTGTTTTGTTGTTGTTTTGGGGAACTTTGTTTAATTCATCCCTATGGTATTAAGCTGAATTTACATTAACATGACTTATATAAGCCTATACATGAGTAAAGCTAAGTTTTACTTACATATATCCCTGACTGAGAAGTACAGTATGCTGCTTAAGTTTATGGCTATAAACTGATCAGCTGCCTCATTGCCCCGAAGGTATAAATGCATGGAGGCATGTCACCTTTGACCTCATGCCTCAGGGAATTGGTGAGATAGAATCAATGTTTTCTTTTAGGCACTAGAAGTCACTTGGCTTTCACCAAGCACTAGTCATGCCCCTATCTTCTCCATCTTCTCATCAGAATACAGCTACATCGCTCTGCTCTAATTCATCATCATTGTTTGCTTGCTGCTTAGTTTATCTGATCTTGCCTAGACTGCAATACTCCAATTACAAACAGGTGGTGAGAAAAATCAGCAGACCAATTTATATGAATTTATTTCCATCTTCATAGCTATTGTGCCACACACTTACTCTACAAGCACAGAGCAACACAGATGCATGCACTTATTGGGGTTTTGGCTAGTACTGTATATGGTGCTTGCTATTAAAAGTTACACCATTAACTCATACATAGAATATTGGGAATATTATTTTAAGTATCAGTAATGAATGAAAATCAGCTAGTGCTTTCAATAACAGTGCCTTTTCATTTCTAAAATGTCAAATGATCTAAGAAGTTTCCATGTAGCCTGCAGCCAGATTCTCATTCTTTCTTTTCTCTTTACAAGCGGGTGACATTATGTTCCCTCATCTCCCAAATTCTCTTCCCAGCAGGGTGGCATGGAGCTGGTGCACGGCTGTAACTAAACAAATATTGTTCTAATTTCATGAGGGGTGAATCTGAATGCTTTCGATGTGACATCAGTGTCTCTCACACTTGCACACTGGCCCATTGTAGTGGCTTAGCTCGTTGACTGTGGTGGGGCATGATCTCAGGCAGGGGCAGGAAGATTAGAGGGGGTGAGCCTGAAACTGAACAATTTGGATAGGTAAAGATTATAATTAACAGTATAGGTATGAGAGGTTTGGTGTTGGAAAATGCAATGGCATGTTCTGGCATGGGGCAAACTGTTTCCCTTCAAAGAGAAAGTTTTGTGGCTGTTGGATTCTGCCACTGAATGATTAACAAGCTGCTTGGCTTCACAGCACTTTAAACAGAGGCATGTGTGCATGGCAAAGTTGGTGGTGTTGTTAAAAACTAGACTAAATGGTCTGGAGCCTGTCACATGGACACATTCCTGCATTAGCTGCCATGGCTGTGAACATGAGCCCCCTCAGAGCTGGCCGGCTGTCAGCACAGGGTGCTACGTCTTAGAGCCACAGAGCCTGGCAGAATAATAGAGGTCCTTGTTAAGTAATAGAAGGGCTTCAAGTGTAACTGTTATGACAATCAAGAGCAAGTGTTTAATGCAACTTACAGGTCAAGATTATGCACACAGTAGTCTCTGATGAATAAGGACAAGGTTAGTTAGAAGATCTAATGAAGGTTTATTGGTTAGATTTTGATATATCTGTGTCTTACTGCTACTCTGCTGATGTGTTAACAACTGTAGGTTGTCATATTAATATCTGACAGGCACACTGTAGGTAACGTTATAAAAACATGCCTTTTTTTCTGTCACTTCTTTTGTTTGGATTGCGATGAGCATGAATTTTCTCTTTCAAAGAGGCTCCAGTTAATAAGGTGTTACCAGAATACTTAGAATACCTCTTTAAGCCGATTTTAGATAGAGTTTCACTACAGAAATTGATCTGGTTGAAGGTTGAAGGTAACAACACAGGGCCTAATCTGTATAATATTTCAGCTCTAGTTTTTATTTTATTCCCCTGTGTTTGTGCCTGTCTGGTGAAAAAGGTCCATATTGTCCTCCTGGTGTACTATGGAACAAAGGTAATATAATGCTGTGGATTTCTTTATTGCTTATGCTGTTTTTGCTGTCATGTAAGTGAACCAAATCCAAGCATACTTATGGTTTTGGTTTATATTGTTTAGGAGACAATGTAACATGACTCTGCATTTTTGGCAATGTACATGCTTTAAAGGTGTGGTGTGTAGAATTGAGTTGCATTTAGTGAAACATAATTGGCAGAAACTGAATATAACATTCCAATATTATCTTTCAATTAGTGTATAATCACCTGAAAATAAGAAACATTGTCTTTTTGTTACCTTAGAATGAGCCCTTTTTGTCTACAGAGGGAGCAGGTCCTCTTCCACAGAGACTGCCATCTTTCTACGGTAGCCCAGAACAGACAAACTGGACACTGGCTCTTGCAAGGGCCCTTCTCATTTTTTGCATGTTTCGCAGCCACCATAGGTTCTCCTACATGCTTGGAGGGGGTTTAATTCAGTTGGTTGCAATCTGCAACCTCACCACTAGATGTCACTCAATCTTACACACTGGTCCTTCAACGTTACTAAAGATTATTTTCATTATCAATTAATCAGCTGATTATTTTCTCGAAATAGACTTATCATTCTTGTCCAGAAAATGTCAAGAAAACAATGACACCTTCATATTGTTTATGCCTGACCTACAGTCCAAAACCCAAATATTCAATGTACAATAAATATATAATAGAGAAAAGCAGTGTTTAATGGAATTAAATTCATCTCCATTGCGGAGCTGCATAGTGGCAGAAATCTCTGTGGTGAATATCTCCAACGAAAACTATTTGTATGGCCATCAGTGTTAAGTGTTAGATATGTTTTTTGTTATTTGGGTCAATAAAATAAAAATTAAAAAATGCGATCAGAATTTAATTTTTTGATATTTCTTTCCATAACCTTTGTTTTTACATAACTCTTCCATTCAGTAATTTGTGGTATTCTTGCCGCCAACACTCATGAATGGCCTTCCGTGACCTGTGCTGCTGTGTTGTTTTTCATACAAGGAGCCATGTATCTGATCATTAGTCATCTCAATGTAGTAGCATCGTGTTCTTTTGACTGTTTTGATGGAGAGCAATTAGAAACTAGGACGCCTGCATTCAGATGTACTCACGTGAAGCAGGACCTCTCACATGAAGCCATTCGCATGCAGTTACATGTTGATGTACTTCTGATAGGCCAATGGTGTTGATACTATAGGGATTTTTTTTCTTAACGCAGACCCCTGAAATATTTGGATAATGTCCCAGTTTCCCTCTGATTGGCCAGCATGCCCCTGTCCTCTGCAGAAAGAACAAAGAATTTTTGGAACAATCGGTGGGGGGAGATGACTGCATCCACACAAACCTTGAATACTGATTTGCCTCAATGCCTTGCATGAATAAACAATAGCTGTGGCCACGGACCCAGAGACTCCTCCACTTCTCAGATTATTTGTGCTCTACCAAGACACCATTATTGGTACCTTGCAACAATAACAACTAATTCTACACGTTTACTAGGGCACCATAGAAAACCAGTTTCTATCTTTTAAAAGGGCTGATGGGAGAAAGTCATCATGAGTTCACGTTCAACACGTTCAGCTGCACATTCTTGAGGGGAGCTGGGGTGGGTTTGCAGGAAGGCAAGCTGTTTTTGAAATCCTTGCTCCTGCCTTAAATCTCCCTGTTGAATCAGAGCAGCAGTATGTTGTTGCAGATTAAAGTTATTATCCCTCATGGTGGGTTCAGCAGAGAGAGAGGGCACAGTAGGGCTGGATCTAAGGGGGGTTAATACCTCTAATGATGACAATAGAAAGAAGAAAAGTACGTTGTAAAAGACAGCTTAGTGCTAGTGCCAGAGTGGGTCCTGCCTTCTGCGCCAGAGCTTGGAGATAATATCTTAATTAACCCATTCACAATTCTTTAGACAAGAACATGTGAGGAAAACAAACATCAATGTTACAAGGGCCATGGAAAAACTGAGTTACAATCATTGTCCTGTTCCTTTTCCACCTGTATTGTTTGTTTGCCTGTGAATCCCAGCTGCTGCCCCCATTTACTAAGAACAGCAGGGGTCAGGATTTCATATGCCAACCGCAGCGCCTGACTGATTATACACTGTACTGTAGAGTTTGTTTGTGCTATGTGTCTGTTAAGATTCTCAGTCATCCAGGTTACAATTATCCAAGGAGAGTTGAATTGAGGGCAGTTTGACTTGGATGAAGATACTTGAAGATGTTTCAGGGTGGATGAGAGTCAAAACATCTTCAGGTATCTTCAACCAAGTCCAGTTTCCATCGATTCAAACTTCCCTGGAAATGCCCCATGTGGGAATATGTGGGTGCATCTGTGTGTTTTCAGCATTGCATGTGTGAGCCCCTGTTTTGTATTGTCTGTGTCTGGATATGATTGTATTTTTATCAAGAATGGAGAAGTAGACCAAGATTGCAATATGATATGTAAACACTTCCTGACAATAGCTTGATCACATTATGCAAACACAGAGAGACAAAACTCACATTCATCAATTATAACATGGTCTAATTCTATTGGAATGATGGGTATTTGAAGGCATCTCAAGTTACCCAGGGTGTGTTCTGAGGTGTAACACAGCTTTGTTTGGAAGTAATGATAGTGTCTTCCAGTAAGTCTGTCTAATTGCTCTGCTGTCTCCTGCCCTTTACTTTGCTATGCCAGTAATTGTCCCATCTTGTGTGTTTTTCCCTGAAAGGAAAAGGACAAAAGCGCTGACTTGTTGTTGACTAGGTTGATGCAACCCGTTTGACTTGTTTTGCTTTGTGTGTGAATGTGTGTGTGCATATATGTGTGCTTTTGTCAATGCCAGCTGTCCTATTTCACTTTACTATTACGATATATGTAGTCATCTGCCCTATTGTTGATGTAAATTCATCAATTCCCATCCAAACCTCAATACTAAACATAATATGTGAGCTTAGTGGAGCTACATCAAATGTTTTTATATTTCTTAACAATGTCTGCTGCATATCCTCCATAAATAAACTATAATAAAACGACTGAAATAAAATAACCCCCCACCTTCTGCAGCAGCTATAATAGAACTCACTCTGTCACTAAATATGACTTAGTGTGGTTGCCACTGTAATCATAAGCTCTGCCAAGGTGGTTCAGTTTCAGCCCTGTTTGTTTGTTTGTCTTTTCAGGGGTGATTTAACAGGAAATCCTGAAAACTGATTTCAAATATGTTGGAAGCTCAGGGCATCAGGCCGAGGACCAAGTGATTAGTGTTTGGTGTGGATCCAGATCCAGGATGTTTAAGACTCCTAAGCATTTTTTTTTACATTTTACATGCTACTTACTTGTGAATTCCTGCGTTGCCCCACCATTCATGTGCATGTTTTCATGCATGAATGTATTTTGATGTATATTGATGCACATCCATATTTTCTTCAAATAGCCAAATACAGTGGATCATGCTGCCTTAGTAGAATTATACACTATTTCAATGCTTTCTAGTTGAATTGTTTTATGTTGGATTGAATAGCCCGGGTACCAACTGGTCAAGTAGTTGAAGGTGGAAACATTCCAACAAACAGAACAGGAAGCTCTGTTAAGGAGTGGCCATGGACATGCATTTTATATCCCATAACAAACAAAGAAAGTGAACATGAAAACATAAAAAACATAATAGTATTGCATTTAAAAGGGAAAACAATATATGAAATGGTACACATTTTGCACAAAATAGATGGGTGCTATGTTTTAAATTAAAGATGTTTTGTTTCTTTGTATTTTTTTTGTTTCTTTGTATTTTTGCATGTGTGTATGCATGCAGTGTGTGTATGTTTGCCTGCATAATGGGTCTTGGTGTTCCTGCAGTAGTGGTTTGAGATCATGGGAAAGGCATGAGGCTATAACACAGCGCTGTGTTCCTCCAGCGCTCCAGATGCTCCCATAGCCCTGCGGCTTGGGCAGCCTGGCTCCAGCACAGTTTTAGCACAGTTCTCCTGTTTACCAGAAGCTTTTAGTGTTAAAGTGAGAAAAACCGAGCCACTCGAGAGCACCCGAGGAATACCTGAGGAACTGTGCTCAACACTTTCCCAGAGACACTGTAGGAACTCAGGAGGAAATACCTCAGACTTCCTCTCCCACTGTTCTCAACATCCTACCTTTCTTCTCCAACTACCCCACCCCACACGCACATACCCATGCCTCCTCTCCTCACCCAACCCCTCTCGCTGTTTTGCTCACTGTTTTTGTATCCTTTTTTTCCAGGCAGTAACCAAGAAAAGATTTGGGAGTAACGACTTTCGATCAGCACTGGAGAATGGCGTTCTGCTGTGTGAGTAAGTACTCTGCTTTTCCCACCTCACCTCCCACCTCTTTTAAGCCCCTCATTCACATCTCTCACAACTCTCTCCTCTCCTCCAGGTCTGCACCCCGACGTAAGTGTTACTGATATTTCCCAGGCAGACCCCCTGCCGGGTCACTGTTTGTTTGTCAGCCACATAAAGTGAGTCTGTGTTTCAAGACAGCACAACAGAGGTTGTATTGTAGTCATTTGATGTTTCCAATGTCACATTTGCCCTCTGTGGTTTTGTTTGAGAATCTGAAGTGTAATCTATTTCAAGAGGAGTTGCACTGTTTGTTGGACAGATGTTACAGATCTGTGGATGGGCAGATCTGTGGATGGGCAGAGTGCCATCCTCACTTTAATGAGAGCTGTGAGAGGCTGTGTAGTGAATGGAAAACTTCCAGCTTAAACCACACTTGAGAGCCAGGACACCCTGCTTTCTCATTAGCCTGGGTGCATCAAGAGTTTTGATGAGTTGGAGGAAGAAATCTATTCACCATTGAATCTAACTAAGAGTTGTGGAATTGTGGCTTTTCTGAGATGAGGGATGCATGTGTGTGTATGTGAGGGTTTGCATCATGTCCCTTCATGCATGTGTATGTGGGCATAGTAGTTAGATGGACACAGCAGTGTGATTTGCACGAATCAGCAGGATGCTGTAATTACCAGCAGTCCAAGCAGACTCATCCAAACATCTATTGGCATCAGTTCAAAAAAGAAGCCCCTCATTCTGCTGATTGGAGCCTGACTCCACTGTTTGCTCGCTCTCAGAGAACAAGAGAGACGTTTTCACTCAGAGGGCTGTCCATGTTTTCTCAGCGTGAGGAAAAGGAAGACAGAGATTAAATCACTTTCACGTAGAAACTCAGCCTCCTTCCCATTGTGTTATGGTTATCACAACTGCTTGGAGAGGAATGTTTAGTGTGGGTAACACACATGATTATATCCTCCTTAGCTTACAACGTGTTATCTGGTGAAATCATAACAGCTTTCTATTGTTTCACTTCTGCATGACAGACTTAGACCCAAATTCCATTTGCATTCTGCCTTCACATGTGCTTTCAGCCAATGCAAAGTCTAATACACCCTGGCCCACCCACTCATGCCTGCCTGCTGAGAGAGCAGAAGATACATTGCGCCCACCTTAACAAGTCGTTTAGGCTCATGCTGAGCTTTCAATTTGTTTTTGTCTCAAAACAAAAAAGGGTGACATATTTGCACTCATGTTTTTACTTTGTTAGATTTTTTATGCAAAACATATGATCAACTAAAAAAATGTTTCATTATTGTAATATACTGTAAATAAATTGTAAATGCAGCTTACACATTTATTATGGATTTGTGTATCAGCAATAGCAGTCCAGTAATATGCAATTTATAATGCAGTAATTTAACATTACGAAAGGAGCCATCCTAGATATCCATACTGATACTTGAAGTAAATGTTTTTGCTAATACTTACATTTTTAATGCACTTTTACCTGTAAAAAGTATTTTTTTTTATTTTACACTGCAGTATCACTACTTTTACTTTAAGACTCTGTTTTGAATTACTGGTGTCTGGCATGGTTTTTTTCCCCACAAAAAATGTTTCTTCAAATGACATGTACTCCTTTTCCCTCAACTGAAAAATCCAGAAAGCATGAATATGCAAATATTTTTCATTTCAAAAATGTAACTTTTGGATGCAAGATGTCTCAGTGTATGAGCACTGGAAGCTTCAACTTTCCACATCACACTTGTGATTTTTCCATATCACAAATATTTTGGAGCCAGTCGTGGTCCAGTTTGCAACTTAGCAAACTGGACCACGACTGGCTCCAAAATATTTGTAATGTAACAAATCAT
Organism: Scomber scombrus; assembly: GCF_963691925.1. Classification (NCBI taxonomy): domain Eukaryota; kingdom Metazoa; phylum Chordata; class Actinopteri; order Scombriformes; family Scombridae; genus Scomber; species Scomber scombrus. Next base: position 9,403,537 of record NC_084982.1, read on the forward strand.
GCTCACAGGTATATATCTTAACAAAGATTTAAGGTGAGCACAGAATAACTTTCTTTCTTCAGCAGATGAAAGTGAATGGGCTTCAAGTGTCAAACTGTACAAGCATCATTCTGCACAATGAAGCTTAAACATCCAACTGTAGAAACAGGAATGGTTGTATTGCTTTTTCTTTAATATTGTGGTTTTTTTAATGCTCTTAGACTTAAGAATAATTTCAAAACCCTTTAGATTATAATGTATTATTTCCAATCTAAAACCATTACTTTCTTTTAGAGCCATATTTAGTGATGAAGGTTTGTATGGGGTTGTGTCAGTAGTTGAGGTTATGTTTTAGGAGCCGAGGGCCCATCGTGTTTACATCGTGGTGCAGCACTGGCCATTTACTAAAGTGAAGCCAGGTGGTCACCATTAAACAAAGTCGTAAACACACAACACCAAGACTTTGCCACGGTTTTTGTTCATTCCTTGCTATTTAGACCAGTCTAGCCAATGACCAAGTGCTTTAACTTACTGTCTCCCTTCCCTTGATGTTCTCTGTCTCTCTTTTGCTCATAGTCTGATCAACAAGATCAAGCCTGGAATTGTCAAGAGGGTTAACAGGCTTCCCACACCTATTGCTGGACTGGTAAGTCTTTTTTCATTCAGCCTAAATATAAGCCATACTGTAGGACTTACTGTTTTCTTCTTTACATTTATAACACGTGATGTCAGCAGCTCATGCTAATTGTCTTCACACCCACTTGGTCATTACCTTTTTTGGTCACGTTCAGGTTATGTCTGTCGTAAAGAGTGCGTGATAAGATGTCAGAGGAAGCAGAGTGAGGTGTGGCATTTGAGCCAGCTGGTGACAGGTCTGAGGCACAGTTTCCAATAAGAGAGGAGTGTTTGCCTCAATGACTTGTCGCTCCTCATATCCATCCACGCTAATAAGTTCAGTGAACGTGGAGCTGCTTGAAAGGCCACTAGCTGCATTTGATTGCACCCTAAATATGATGTCTACCCTGCTTAAGGCTGTGTTCAATCAAAAACTTCAAACAAGACAAGAAGTCTTTGAGTGAATGGAGGTCAGAGGGGCCAGAGATTGCTTTATGCAGTAACTGGTTATTGAGTCAGTGTTTCTCAATATTTTGTTCAGAGGCTCCTTGAGAATGCACCTTTTCAGGTCTGGCACTGTCTTCAAATTTCAGCAGCTTGTGGAAGAGGTCTTTTGGGCCACAGTGGCTCAGCTGAAATAAATGTTTTGGGAGTGTCTGCATACAAGTGTTCGGGAAGTAGAGGGTTGAAAACCCTACCTTAAACCCATCCCTCACAAAGCTCTCTTGTGGGAGTAATTGAGTCCAGCTGCCCAGAAGAATTATAGAGAACCCCAACTCTAACCCATAGAGTCTGAGTGTGTGACAGTGGGCTCAATGTGTTTGGCTAGACAATGACAAGTTAGCAGTAGAAGAAACAGACTAGCATTCAGACTAGATGTTATCAGTAAATATAGTGTTTGCCATACCAAACATTGTACCATTGTATCTGTGTTTTGACTTCAATCAGATTGCCTTCCACTTTGTTTTGGACTGTTTCATGCAACTAGCTGGGCACCTGCTGAGGTAATGAGGTGAAGTTACTCCTCTATCAGTAGCGCTGCTGTGGTATTTCCGAGACTTGGACACAAACCTGAAACCACCTGATCATAAATTCTCCAGTAAATATGAGAGCTCCTAGTTGGCCCACAGTTATCAGTTGCTGCCCACCACATGGAGAAAAGTGGAGAGCTCTCCAAACAAACATTACTCACTCTCACTGTGCTGTGAGAATAGCTTCTTTCTCAAAGTAGTCAAGTACTGTTCTTAAGATTCCTCTATCGCTCATCTCTACAAATAGAAACCCTTCTGTTCTTTAAGCATTAAATGTGTATGTTTTGGCATTTTTCTCCTCATGGTGAAGATTGTTGCATAAGGTTTATCTTAATGTAGGCTATTCATCTCCACTGAGTGTTGTAAGAGAAGAGGTGACTAGAAGACTTTAGCTTTTCTAATATGCTCAAGACATTTGGAAGTAAAATACAGAGAATGGACAGAGAACAAGAGGAATGTTGTTGGTGCCTTGTCTGTTTGCTTGAAATGCAGATACGACTTTCATCGTTGCGGAATAAAAGGCTCCTTCCAAACACGCCTCATTAACGCTCAAATATGAAAATGCTCTGCCATTATGGTTACAACTGTTGTTTTAGTTTTGCTATCAGACATTTCAGCACTCTAAATTGATACCAGGCTCCAGCTAAGGCGGAATAAAAAACCCATAGAGGGAAAATGGGGGGGGGGGTTGAGAAAGATCTGGTTTGTGAAATATTTAGCAACATTGGCTCCAGACCCAGGCCTATTCTTTGGTTTTACTTGTGTCCAAGGAAATGTTTCCTATGTCAGCACACTTCTCTGCCTGTTGGTGAGCACTCAGGGTACTGTGGGTTTGGGTCATGGCACCCTGGTTCAGGCCCGCTTCTGCTTTCACCACTGCTAGTGGTTGTGGGGTGGGGCAGCAGCGGGGGCACACTGGGCTGAGGCCAGAGGGAGTCAAAGATGACTGCACAGTAAATACGCTGTAATTAGCATGGTGCTGGATGTTCCCACACACACTAACTCCTTGGTGAATTGAGGTAGCTGTAGGAGGAGATAAACATACTTTTGTAATGGCCCCTAGGGTGTCTTTACTTATCTAAATGTCTGTGTAACCATCTGTGCAATGACAGGCATTTGACCATGTTGTGTTACTGTGTTTGTCTTGTATGGGTGCAAGTTATGACTGGAACTGACTGTAGAGTACCGGAGGGTCTTTTATTGGGCCCGTTTCAGGAGAGACAACATTTCAAATATCCTGTCTCCTCTCGGTTTATTGTCACAGGATTTGAAAAAGTGTAGCCTGATATTTTAACCATAGCTTTGCACTGCCAGAGGTCAGCTGACGGTAATTGCAGAGTGTGCCCATCTAAAACAAATACTACTGTGAAAGAAAAAGAATGACCACAATGTGAACAGCATAGCTGAAAGTCATGTTATAACAAATCAGACACCTTATGAGTCCCATCTTTTAGTTTCTTGGTGTGAAGCGCTTAAATCAGGGGGTCCTCAAATCGGCGTGAGAGGATTAGAGGCTGCTGGATGGATACAGCATATTTAGTGGGATTATGTGCAGGCACAAGTCAGAATAACATTCCTTTAACATCATTATCTCTGCATGTTCTGGGACTGACTGGCTGTCGGGTTGCTTTTGTGTGTCGGTAATGCTCTTTGAGGTTAAGTGACATTCATACATACCTAAGAGACGTTAAGTATACTTTTATATTTGTACACACTCATATACATTCATTACATTGAGAACAGTGGCTCAACATGAGCTTTTGATTCACGATCTACATTACAGCAATAAAGGATGGGTTCACATTTTTTCAAACCTTTCTGAAAACAATAGCCAGGTGCCCAAATGAACACTGAGACAATGTGTTTCTTGCCACAATCATTCCTCCTGTTCATACTGGCCATTAAGAGACTTTATAATGTACTTTAAATGTAGGTGACAAGGGACAAAATCCACAAACTTCCTGCTGTTCAGAAATGTATTTAAAAGCTCATTTGAAGATAACATTAGGCATCTAAAGTAATACATTAAAATGAATGTCTTTCAGTTAAAGTCATAACAAAAGAGGACTGAATTTTTTCTCCTGTCGCTTACATTGTAAGTGCATTTGTAGGAGAATCTAATGGTCTGAACAGGAGGAATGATTACAGTGAGCCAAACCTGTTTCATATGAGCTTCACTTGAGCACCTTATTGTTGTTCCTGTCCTTTACTTGTATTTTATGGCCTAGATGCTGTCAGAATCTAGATACGATACCAAACAGGTGACTTACTTTTACTTCAAAGTTACTGCTGTCAGTGCTGTCTTGTCAGTCAACATCCAGAGGTGACAGAAGCCAGGCATTATGTCATGTATCCTTTTGTTGCCTCTAACTGTACAGTGTGTTCGCAAACAAGGTCATAAATTAAAGTGTCACTTAAAAATTCTCATGTAAATTCTGTTACATGAGAGAGAGAGGAATGTCTTACACATGAGATAAAGCTTACTATTCGAAACCTTATACTCCTATGTATACATCTGGAAAATGTCATTATCATATCTATTACAAAGACAAAGTAGGACAGGAAAAATCTCTACTATGGTACAATGAATTACCACTGACCACAGTGCGTCCACATGAAGGACGGGGGCCTTTGGTCCTTGACCTGCAGGGGCCCACAGTGACCTGTAGGACCCGACAAAGTGTTGTTAAGGGACAAGCAAAGCTGTTAGCAAGGGGTGCCTGCACTGAGAGGTCAGCTTTCTGTCCTACCATTTGCTAATAAGCATGTTTGCCATTTAAATATAGAACTAGCAATCCCATAATTATTCCTGCCCATGTTGAAACCATGTGTTATTACATGAAACCCTCTTAAGCAGCACTGCCTCAATGGGAAGTGCAGACTTACAAACAAGACACTTGGGATCACAAATGGAAACGTCATACCCACAGAAACGAAGTGGTACTTTTGTGGTTAGGATTTGTTTGAAATGCATGAGATGTGTGTATATTTATAGAGAAATGTATTTTCACTGCCTTGCATCACACTGACGCATCTGCGCATACACATAAACTTTATGCAATATAAAATGATTGACAGACTATAGGAGGAGAAACCGTCATTCCACTCCCATGTCCTCTTGATTTGCTTCAGGGAAATATTTGTTAGTTTCTGTCACCCAACCTCATGTTTCATAGCAACCAAATGTCTCCAAAATACGCCACCGCCCCACAGATTCCACAGGTATTCTCGAGTTGAAGGGCTTGGCAGAGAAGGGAGGGGACAGTTTCAGGGTGTGAGGAGAAGGGCAACGCAGCAGGCAGTGTGCTCCTGTGTGTGTCAGCTTTGCACTCGCATGGCCGGTTGGTTGGGTGGGACTTGTGCAAAGCTCTGATGTCATCCTTCCTGGTTTTGGCTTTTGTCTCCACCCTAACCCGGCCCACAGGTAGCTCTGCTGCTGTCACTCAGTTCCTGTCACGCAGCCTCTTCCCCCTGCATGTGTGTTTGTGTGTGTTCTGCTCTGGGCCACTTCTTATTTGCTACACACATGCTCCTCCCCGTCCGTCTCTGCTCTCTGGTGATATGAACTTTGGAAGCTATGAGTTGTAGTCTGTGTCCCTGCCAGAGAATTCTTGAGTGATTATTCTTTGCCTCTGAAGGTGGACAACCCTCATCCCTGCTTTGTTCTTTGTCCAGGACAACCTTAACGTCTTCCTCAAGGCCTGCGGGAAGCTCGGACTAAAGGAAGCCCAGCTCTTTCACCCAGGAGACCTTCAGGACCTATCCACTAGAGTTACAGTCAAGTAAGTTCGAATCTTATGAGCATTGTAAAATCTTAGGACTGCTCTAACATTTTGATACCCATCCTTGTCATTCATAGAGTTCCCCTGTAAACCGTAGACCAGCTTGTGTGTGTCTCTTCCAAAATTGAGCCAATTCTCATTTATGACTCCTTTTAATATGCACAATAAGGATGAACCTTTGATTGTAACTTTACACTATTACACTAAACTAAGTATTTCAGAGCACATGTTCCTTCATGTGAGGCATGATTCGAGTTAACTGCAGAGGTGTTAAAAAGTGTCAGCGCTATTTTCAGTGTCCATGTATTCTTGTATTGGTAAGCACCTGTTGAAGCGCTGCATTATGTTTACGTTTCTTTAAAATATGATGGAAGAAATTATTGATGAAACCACACAAGGCAGTGGATCAAATAAGGTGCTCATCAGCGTATTTGGAGTTCTGATCTGATTACAAAATGAAATGAAATCCACTTCCTTCTTGTTTAAGTATAGCAAAACCCCAGTAAAACAAAGAGTAGTAAAAACACTTGATAACAGTCAGGTGCAAGTTGTAGATAAAGAAGGGTTTTTCTGATCATTTGAAGCGGTTCACCTAAGGTTTTGAAAAAGTTGGTGAGCAGGACCACAATTTCCTGATGCTGCCTCAGTGTTTATTATTTTTAAGTTTTAGACAGTTGGTCTTCTGTCAGTTGCTTGCTGGGCAGAGATGCACGTGGTATGTTGAACAACCTGTTCAGGTTTGACACAGGTGTGCCTTCAGGAGGGAGCGAGGTGAGGTGAGGCACAGCTCACAGCACAGCATGTTCACAGTGACACATTCTGCTGTGCTAGCACGAAGAAAAGTGCCTCAGCAGCAACCTGCAGATTGTTAAAATAGAAGTAGGAATGCACTCAATAGTAAATACGTCATTTCAGGTGGCGAAATAATGCAAGTGTTTACCACTTTGTGTTGTCACTTAGTTGTGTATTTAAGCTCCGTTTGGATGTTCCTTGGAGATGTTGCCACAAGCACAAACATTTTTCCCACGATCCACCCAAGACTCCGTCAGTCATTCTTTATTAACACTGACAACAATGTTGAAACCACAGTTACCACGAAGACACATATAGCTACAGATGTGCTATCTGTACACTGGAGTATGAAGTCTAAATAAACAAATCTGCTTGTGTATTATCGAGCCTCTCCCCACAGCAAAAGATATTCTGTCCTAAGATACAGCAATATCAGTCGCCCAATGTTTGAGTCAGTGTCATAAATACAGTCACAATTTCTTTATGGACCATATTACCCCTGCATTATCAGTTATTTCCCCCCTGACATAATTATTTCCCATTGTGCTGAAAATACTTATTTCAAAATGAGATGCACAATGCAGAACAATTGTACCCAACTTAATGTATTTAAACTTGACATTTCACTAAAACTAACTCCTATATTATCAACTGGACCTTGTATATTAAAAAATGGCATTTTCAACGCAACATTCACTGCATTTTGAAACCAAACATTTTTTGCATGTGATCTCTTTAAATGTGCAGTTGGAGTATAGCTCAGCTTTTTGCCACCATGTCTGCCTGTGTGGGGGTTAGGACGGGGAGGGGGAAGAGCACACTATCCTATTTTTAGGACCCTTGGGGTCACTTTTACAAGCAGGACTGATTGGAATGGTATCAGGACTCAGAAGAAGAGCTTTTAATAGTGTGTTGTCCCCTTACACTGCATTCTCCGCTGTATGTTCGTCAGAGTACACCTGTGTTTGTGTTTATGTGTGTGCTTGTGTGCATGCACGTGAAAGTTTGAGTGCAGTTGGCAGTTGAGATTGTGGTTTTATCACTATCTGTAGCTGGTATGTGGAACAATAATTTAAACAGACATTTGTCAGCTGTCAATAATTTATATGAGCTTTTAAAAAAAATGCTAAAATGATGTTGCTCAAACAGAGAGAGAGAGGAATGGATGGCACACAGAGAGTTACGTGAGAAGATCATCCCAAACAAGGCTACAGACAAGCAGCCAATGGATTTATTTCACACTAAGCCATGCAAATGAGCCAGAGAGAGAGCGAGAAAGAGAGAGGGAGAGAGAGAAAGTTGTCTCTATCAGCTGTCTTTGCCCCTGGTGTGCGTCCAACCTCCACTCCCTTAAACCCAGTCTGACAGGTGCTATGTTCAGCTTCCCTGTTCTCTGTTTTAACAGCACTATCTTTGTGGTCCTTATAAAGCAAACGCCTGTCTTTTGTGTATGCCCTCTGTTTCTTTGTTTTTTTTCTGTGTTTCAATGGTTTAATGTATTTTATCAGTATCATTTTATTCAGTTTTAATCTTATGATTAAGGTGCAACACATAAAGCATATGTCAAATAGAGCTGAAATGATTCATCTATTGAAAGGAGATTAACCAGAAACTATTTGGTAACCAGTTAATCATTTAAGTAAGGCAAACATGCCAAATAAAGTAATTGGTTTCAGCCTCTCAAATTTAAATATTTGCTGGTTTTTTTTTGTTTTTTTATAGTTTTCTGTGACATTAAACTAAATATTTTGGGGTTTTGGACTGTGGTTGGACAAAACTGGCAATTTGAAAATGGAAACGTGGACTTTTGCTAATGGCCTTTTTTTCTTTTTTTCCTTTTTTTCTTTTTCTTTTTTACTGCTTTTTATGGACCAAATAGGAATCATTAAATGGAGAAAATTATTAACCAATAAATTGATAATGAAAGTAATTGCACCCCTAAAAGCTGATTTAACACTATTGTACTGAAAACAGTGATCTTTTGCTGACTCATGATTGTGGGGTCTTGTTGACCTACACCTGCATTGGAAATGGTAAATTTCACACATTGATACTTTGTGCTTGAAATCTATAAAAAAAATATTTACAGGGCCAGTATCTTTCTTTAGGCGGGAAGTTGGTGTCAGAGTTGGCTGATGCAGCGTCTGCCGAGAACAGTTTAATATTATGCTAGTCTGTGTTGTCATGACACCCATAAAAGATTATTGAATATGTTTTAACCTTTGAGCTGTGCAGTTGTTGTAGTATTGGCCTCAGCACCATCTGGAGTGTTATTGCCTTATGTTGTGAAACCTGCTTTCTGATAAAAGCTGTTATCTGTTACAAATATATTCAGTATCAAAATTGTCATATAATATGACAAACTGTTGTAACAGAGATACAGACTGATAAGAGGAGACGTGTAGGTGTTGTTCTCGAAGATTTCCCCACATGTCAGTGGTGCTCCAGACACATAGAGATGTAATACTGACCAATTCATCATTGGAGATTATGATTCACTGGTTACTTTAGACCAACTCTGTCAGTTTATAACAGCTGCCCAGGAAATGAGGACATTAGAGTGTCGCAAATGAATCATGGCAACTAAATTTGCTCTATATAACTTCACCCACTTCCTGTAGACCCTTGGCTAGCATTTGGAAATTCAGCAGCATGAAGTCCAAGTCTGAGCTGTCATAAAGGAAAAGGCCAGAATAAGCCGGGTTTTCCCTAATGACACTAAAAACGTCAGCCGATTACTTTACACTTGACCTGTACGATATTTTAACAAGTGCCATTTGTCACAGAGCTAACTCTTAAACAGGACATCTGGCTTTAAAGGTGGAAATTACACTCATTATAACATTATACACTGCTGGTTTACTGTAGTTGCTGAGGAATACTCATACTTATTCATCTTATTTCCCTGTGTAAGATGCATCAGACTGCATACTCCCTTACACCTACTTTCTATCATATTTGAATTTAAGAGAAATTTAGCCTATCGGGATGGATTGATAAAGATATTGGAGAACAAGCTCCGAGTCCAGCTTTTCTCCATGACCTCAAGTTAGCCTTCTGACAGCATAAACCCCCCGCTGAGAGGGGTCCAAAGTCTCACTTGTCGCCACCGTTTGATTAAGCAAATTATTGACAAGGGTTGACTGCTCGCCAAGCCAAAAAGAAACTGTGTAAGGTAGGTACTTCAAAATTCATTGTCCTTTGAAGAATGTGAATGACCGTTTCTGAGCAATAGATAAAGAGGAGTGGCCGTGTGGTGAAATTGTATGATTTAGATTATGCAATAAGCATCTCTGGCTGTTGATCAAACCAAATGTTTGAACTGCCTGAAGGAATGCATTGTTTTTTCAGACAAATTTGAACTGACTATACAGCCTGTTATCAGAATTTATTCAACAGCTACATAAAGTACATGATTCTGTCACACTGTAGCGCATGCCATGTGTTTACTGTTCTTCTATCAGTTTTAAACTCACTTTGACAAGTCTGAATATACATACGTAAATGCAAAAGAGGCAATCAACTTGCCGCTTTGTGTTAGTATTTCGGGTGCGGTTCACTTAGCTGGGAGTGCACGCTCTGGTTTCATGGTTTAATATGTGGTACGGCCGTCACTTTTGTTGCAGTGTTGTGTGAACTGTGTGCAGATTGTGAAGCAGAGCGAGTGATGATGTTGAACGGCCAATAAAGTTTCTACACCCATAGACCCGTCCTTGGCTGTAAATGGCCAATACAAGGGTCATATTTGTGCTGTGTAGTTAAGCGGAGAGAGAAATGCCAGCCTCACCCTGTTCCCTCGTTCACAGAGGCTGCAGTGTGTCTGATAAGTATGACACAATGATGCCCGACACTGTCTCACCCACAGCTGACTCCTCTGTTCAAACTCCCCTCCTGTCTGCCGTTGAGGTCTGGGTGTGTATTTGAATCTGACGTATTTTATTACTTTGAAAGAACACAGAAGAAAGATGTTGCATGTGATGGTGTTGAATGTGGCAGAGCAAGTTATCTTCATTGAAGAGGTATGCTTTCGATCATACACACACACCCATTCATTCAGAGTTGTGGTTTGTTTGTCTTTTTAATTTTCATCTTAAAGACACAGAGGTGGCTTGATCTTGTTACAAACCGCACACAGAGTGAAACATCAGGATGGACAGCATCATTGACTTGTAGATTTTGTTTGTCTTGCTGTAGATCTAGCATCATTGACTTGAAGATTTTGTTTGTCTTGCTGTAGATCTGAATGCGTGTCTCTCTCGTGCCTAGGGGCCACAGAGAAACTGATTGACTGACTCGGAAAGATCATTTACTTTGGCTTATGATAAGAAGTTATTTGTCTAGCATTTGGATAGTGGCTTATGTTTCCTCAGTTATTTGAGTTTCTTTTTGTCTGTGGTTTGTATTGGCAGAGCACACTCCTTCAAGTCAAATGAAATTCATTTTAGGTTGGGCACAAAAGTTTCATGCAATCCCATCTCACTATGATGAGATGGAGTATAATATATAACTATAAATTAGACCAGATAGATTAACATTATCGTATGAATTAGAAACCTAACTGTAATTTTTTTTTATTATTAGTGTATAATTTGTAAAAGCTGTTGTCTGTTAGAAGAAGAAGGATGTCACTAGCTGGTGGGGGATTGATTGAGGTTACCCTTGACCTCGGCAAGAGTGTGGTGGTGTGAAAGTCAGAGTAAGCATGCAGAGGTTGAGGCTTATGGCTTAAAAAATGACTGGCTTGTGGAAGTAATGAGAACATCCTGTTTCTTTATCAAGCTAGAGGGTTTCCTGTCCGAGCTCTACTGAGCTACTGTGTAGCATAAGTGCATTGTCTGTGATGGGTTTGCAATTTGAAGGACCCTCAAGTGTTCTGTTTCACTTTCTAAACAAGCACTAAACAAGCATTTTACCCATAAGATAAGAAACAAGCTTAAGACAGGCAGGAACATTTAACAAGACAGAAAGACTACATTTTAGTTTGATGACACCTGTTTGATACATCTGCTAATGTATTGAATTTCTAGTTAAATGTAAGTATATTGTGGTGTTCAGTACTTGAATATTGGACACAAATGGCTTCTTTGTCCCCTCAGCACATTAAATATCTAAAAACCCACCATATTTTAACTGATAATAGTACTTCCCAGAAGCTATTCTTCACCAGTGGTCTGTGTGCAGACTCCTTTGATGTTTTGTTGGTGATTGTGTTCAATCATATGAACACTCAGCTGATTCTAGCAGGTTACAGCAAAGTCCTGAGGCTTTGGAGGTCTGAAAACATCCCTTTTTATCATCTCTTCTGTGAAGCAATTGCCACTTTTCATAAAAGAGAGTTACAAGAAGCCTTGTGGTGGTACTTTGGTATACAGCTTCTTTTTTATTCTGGACCAGGTTACTGCTGCTATAATCTTAGACTTTGAGACTGCGTTCCAAGCCACACAACATAGAGCTTATTTTTTCGCCCACACCTCTTTTATTGGGCTTGTAAATTTGCAATGTGCCCAATTGATTAAACGTCCATTTCAGATTTTTAAATACAGGCAAATTCAAATGTTGAAAACATCCTGGTGTGAGATGACGCATACTGGTCAGAGTTGATCTGCTTCACATACATTTAAATGCTTTATTGGCAACTTAGTACTATAATTTCTCCCAATTAACTAGCAGCCATGATTTTTTTTTTTAAAGAGATGGAAATTATGTCTTTGTTTCTTCCACTTGAACTGAGCAACCTAAAGGAATATGAACATATTTAATTAACAGGCATTTACTGGCGTATGTGCATCACATTCTCAGCAGGTGCACTTGTTTCATTGCATGCTAGGAAAGGGCTGTAAGAAAACCCAAGTGCTCATGGGTAGAGAGGCATGTGGGGCTATTGTATTTCACATCATAGCAGGAATGTGTAGCATGCACACAGGGATGTGAAGGAGACTGTAAATCTTACCATGTCTACTGTTATGGTTATGTACTGTAGCTCTCCATCACTGTTTATAGGCCCCTGTAAATAGATACTACAGTCAACTTAGGTGATAGGCACGCAATGTACATAACAGAAAGGTTGTATTCAGCTTGCAGATGGAGACTGTGAGTTTTTCTTGGTTTCACAGGAATGAGCCGACATTCTTCCTGGAAAGGGATTTACTGACTGCCAAGTTAACTGTCAAAACCCCCAAAATATGACTGAAAGTCAGTCAGTATAACCTAGGAAGCTGTTTGGAGCTTTGTTGCTCTAACAGTAAAGCCTTGTTTGGTGTTCAGATGTTAAATTAGCAGTTATTAGTTTAAACGTTATTTGAAACAAGAACCACTTTTGTGCCCCAAAATGTTTTTACTGTTGTCTGATTGTGTATTTACTGCAAAAATAGGCACACACACAACAGTTGAACTAAATAACTAAATAATTTATTTATTTATTTTTTCAGAAACGTGTGTTTGTTTTTCTCTCAGCCTTTGTGTTTTGTGTGAGGGTGAGTGAAGGGCTGGCAGTAGCCTGGATTGTGCTCTCAGTTTCCAGCTCTTTCACTGCCGAACACAGACACCCAACAACCATGCCCTACGTTCTTTTATTGTCATTTTCTCTCTCACACACACCCGTCTCTTTTCTGCTCTCTCCCTCACAGGCATCAAGAGACCAATAGGAGGCTGAAAAATGTGAGTGGAAAAAATATAAGTTCTGTTTCGTTTGAGAACTTGATTTGCCGGCTTGTCAAACAACAATAATACAACTTAAAGAAAGAAAAAAACCTGTTCCGGTATCACTGGAGAACAGAATCCCTTCATTTTATAGCTTGACTATTCCTTAAATATTTGTGTTGTCATTATATTTTATGTTTAGGTTAACTTTCAAATGTAGAACTACTATGTATGTGATGGTAAAAATGTTGCTTTATTGCTTGCACTCAGATTTTCTTTTTAAGTATTTTGGGGACATTTTAGCCTTTATACTTGCAATAGAAAGGTGGCAGGAAATGAAGCGAGAGAGATTTGTCTTACAAAATCTTAAATCTAGTTTTTAGACTTGATTTACTTACACATCTACAAAACAAATTGAATCTAAGGTGTATTATATTAACGTAAAAACAAGACATAAAAAGATGGACAAAACATATAACAGAACATGTATTTACCCTAACATTAAGCACTTACTAAATGTGACATATATTCAAAGCTAGAGGAATGAAATGAAGAGATTTAAGTATTTAATTGGCTCTTTTGGAGGGATGTTAGATGTGCTATAAAATCACAGATTTTGATGTTGATTGTCAGATGCAAGTGAAAACATCCCCTGCAAACACTGCATCTCTCATCACAGTTTCATCACATTTTATCATTATCCACTTTTCTTTCCTGCATGTGACAATAATCAACTTTTTTAATTTGGATGAAAGCCAAACAGTTGACATATCTAGTGGAACCATATCGTGTAATAGAAAGTGGCATTTGCTGATGTAGTCATGATTGTCTGCTTTAGTCCAGCGTATTTACCTGTCCAGCCTAATCATGCACACACAAACAGCAGCAGAGTATTCTGGATGAGCCTGGAAACAAGAGCATAGCAGTGGGTGATATGACCCTGTGTCAGAGTAGGGCTACAACTATCATAACAGTCACCTGCTTTAGCACTGCACTGTACATTAGTCACTAAGGGTAAGTGTGCAGCTCCATTCTGATGCATCCTGTCTGGAAATAATGCTTGATTTCCACATATAGCCACATATAATTTGTGTAATAAGCTGTTTGCTTTTCCACAGGTGTTGATCACCATTTACTGGCTTGGTAGAAGGGCTCACTGTGAACGTTTCTATGATGGACCTTACTTGAATTTCAAGGCATTCGAGGGATTATTGGGCACAGCGCTATACAAGGTAAACCTCTCTAAGGGTACACTTGGAGCTGTCTTATCTATGATGCCATGAAACAAAAGTCAAAACAGAAAAAGCATGAATGAGATCCTCTTTTACGGCCGCTGCGCATTACATTTCTGTATCCTCCCTGGTATGCGGACTATGTGCAGAAAAGTGACTGCAATAGGCCGTGGGCTCAAGATTGCTGCCCACTAAAACCAAAGCTGTGTTAAGTCATAAATGACCTGATCCCTTGACTCAGCTATTTTAATCTTGTTTACAGCATGACAAACAGTTCACATAGTTTGCATGTGGAAATAACTGCGCCTTTCCTTGAAGAAGACTGTTTTTCCCCTTGCTCAGGCCCGTGTTGAATTTGGCACTTTGCTTTCAAACCGATTTATAGGTTGTAGTGGTGTGTGAGGCCTTTATAATTCAACTGACTACAGGGATTTTCAGTAATAACAGTTAGTTACAGCACACCTTGTACATTTAGCTATGATAATCCAAGTTCAGTGGCGCAGGGTTAGGCTGGGTTTAGTTTGTGGACTTGTATTGTCTGGTAGGATTCAGTGGATTACAGATCTAAAAACCTTTTTCCTTTTATAGTGGCTGACAAGTTTTTGCTTGCTGGCAACCACGCCGGTTAAAGTGGTTCTAGGGCTTGCTTATGTGTTTATGTGCAATGGCATTCTTTTCATGAGGTAAACACAGTCATCAAGGCTGCATGGATCATGGCGCTGTTTGTTTTGACAGTGATGGCAGTGAATAGGACACAAAGAGCTTTTTCATTTTAATTTCAGCATGAATTGCCCCTTATAGACAGTATAGGAGAATATGTTTATAGCAACTGAGTCTGCAAGAATGACAGGCCAGACAGTCCAGACTTCACACTCTACATGGGAGATCTGTCATGCAACCACACACGCAGTGGAGCTAAATATTGTAACTGGCACCCTATTATCTGACTCTGTGTGTGTTTGTGTGTGTATGAAAGGCTCTGCAGGAATCGTCCAGTCAGAAAGGCAGCAACGTCAGAGACAGTGGTTTTGGAGATAGCTGGTACTCAGAGCGAGAGGAACTCAATCAACTGAGGGGAGGAGGAGGAGGCGGACACAGGAGAGACGACTCCCTGGACAGCTTGGACTCTCTGGGTTCCCAACCCCACAGCATCTCATCTGACACCACTCTTAAAGGCAGCAGCGAGGGTAGGAGATGACAATCAGACACATTTGTACATCAAACAAAACCAACTTCCTTTTTTCTTTTTTACCCTGCTAAAGCAGTATCTATGATGTTTAAGAGCCAATACCAAGTGTTTTCTTATTTTTCATTTGTTTTTTGTGTTAATGGGGATTACCTCTAAATCCTACCAATAGTGTTCAGACTATATCAAACTGTTTCATGAAAATGTATGTTCAAGTTCATCTGTCTAGAACTTCACATATTTTTGAACAAGGAAGCTATGCTGCATCAGAGCAAGAAAACTGACTCCAATGTGTGAAAACAAATACCTATTGCCATCTAGTGGTTTGCTTTTGAAAGGGAATATTTTGAGTGTAAGTGTGCCCAAGTCTCAAAGGAGGGAGAGACATATCAACACCAAAGCCCGCCTGTAATCTTGTATCATGTCAAAAATGTAGTATGCTTGAGAGGGCAATGCTGGTCAGTACTCCCCTCGACCCCACAACCCCCTAGAGGGAACAGTGAGACATTCTACAGCCGTCCACACTGGCTTGTAAATGAGGAGGCCTCCACCCCCTGCATCCCTCTTTTACTCCTCCAAACTCACACCAGAACACACAACACACTCGTTCTCTTCACACTTTCTCTATTCTCACTTCATTTGGCCTTTTTGCTACTTCCTTCATTACCCTTATCAGACCCCTGTCCTTTGCTTTTTTTTTCTCCCACACTATTCTCCATTTTTTGTCCTCCCTTCTCTCCTGTCCTATCATCTTCCATGCTCCAGGTTGTTACAGTGACACTGAGGCAGACTCTGTCTTCAGGATGGACAAAGACAAGGACTCACTCAGTTACCGCCGGTCTGCAGTCGTCACACCCAAAGTCAGCGCCCAGTTTAACCAGTTCCTGCCCACTAAAGACAAAGCCTCAGGCTATGTTCCTGCTCCACTAAGGAAGAAACGGGCTGAGCGAAATGAGGACAACCGGCGCAGCTGGGCCAACCCCATGTACACAGAGGAGGACGGTACACTCACAAGGTACTGTTACAATACACACAGCAGCTCAGACATTGATCTATTTAAAGATGCTGTTTTTCAACTCACCTAACAAATGAAGTGAAATGTCATTATTCCATATCTCTTAAAAGTGATGCTACAAAAAGTGATCCATAAGTGCTGGGGTTACACCATAATACTTGGTTTGTGCGTCAAACATCTGAAGTCTACCTTGTGGCTATTTTTAACACTCTTTTTCCATTGCTGTTGTATTTGTGGTGCTGTTGTGATGTCTGCGAATGGTCAATGCTGGTGTGTACTGGTGTTGTGTTTCATTCTGCTGTGTTGTGGATTGATGACCTCAGCGACACAAGGCCTTCCTCTGACTGCTATGGCAACAGTCAAGGATCCGAGAGTGCGGCTCATCTACAGTGGGCCTATGAGTATGAAAGTGGCAGCGACTCAGACGCAGACCGACCAGACCCTGATCTTGTTCTGGATGACCTGGCCAGCAGACGTTTCCACAGCCCCTCCCCAGCACCCCCCACCAACTTCGCCATACCCATCAGTCCTGTGGCGGGGGGAAGTGCAGCTGGGGGGCAAAGGGGCCCCTGGCCTAAGGTCAATATGACCCCCAATGTTGCCCCTCAACAGAAGGTGACCTTCCTCAGGTCAGAGAACATGAAGCAACAGTGTGACTTTGATGTGCCTGCCTGATGAGAGCGCAAACTAGACCGCTTCTCTTACCCTCAGTTTGCATGGTTAATTGTAACCATGAGCACCATCTTTGGTCATAGTGTGCTGCCGCTAACAGAGCTCAGAGGTCTTGCATTTGCTACAGTTTGTTGGTTGCTCTTTGAATTGTTTTGTATTTCATCTGCAGCACGTCTTTATTTGCCTCTTCTGATTTGAATGAGTTTGGAGGAGTGATCTGAGTTGGCAACCTGACTCTTCAAATTAGTTTTTGCCTCCTTTAAGGTTTGGTTTTTGGCTTGCATTGGTTTGCTTATACTTGCATCATCCCATTCGAGAGCTGTTGCACTCAAGGAACATGCTCCTTTTTTTGCGTGACTGGTGTGCTGTACTTTCTGAAAAATGCATTTGACATGTGTGATTGGCTGTCTCTCTTGAGCAGCAGCGACATGAACAGTGGGGAAATGCAGCCTGCCCAGAAGGGCTCCGTGAAGGTGGACCACCGCCGAGCTGTGTCAACTGACAGCCTGTTCAGGGAGATATACGGTGACTCTGAGGAGGAGGATGATGAGGTAGGCTATGCTGACCCCATCCAGGATGATCTCTACGCCCGCAAGATGGGCATCAAACCCGAGCCTGCTGGGAATGAAACTTATAACAAGTTCTTACCCAAGTTCTGGACACCTGAAGAAGACATTCACATACAGAAGATCAGACTGGGCTCTCAGAAGAGACCATGGTACAAAAGGATGCAGGGCCTCAGGTGTGTAAGGGCATTGAAATCCAAATGAAACACATAATTTATGTTTAACAGAGAAGCAATCACGTAGATTGAATTTATTCCCTGCTTCTTGCACAATCTTTCCTCACTTTTCTATCTGCCACACTTGATTTTGCTTTCCTTGAATATTATGCATGCCACTTTATGCTTTCGGGTCATAAGATCCCAAATCTGGTGTTCTATCGTTCACTGCATTTTTGTACACTGTCAACTTCTCCCACTTACATTTCTTTCTCTTTTCCTACCATTGCCTCCTACTATTCCCCTTCTTCACCCTCTCTCTACTTCTGTCCCCTTTCTCACCATCCACCCTGCTGTCCTCGGCTGTAGCCAAAAGAAGTCGGGCTCTTCATCAGACGATTCAGACTGTGACATCAGTCCTTGGCTCTCCTCTGCCCCCTCTCCCTCCGGCCCCTCTCCCTCTCACTCCCACACACACGAGGCCTCAGCTCACACCACCGTTGTTGTGGGAAAAAGGTCGATACAGCTGCATGACTATGATGATGCAGGAATGTTGTAGAGCATCCAAAATTTATAAGAGAAATTTAATTGGCTTCTGTCAAGGCAGAATATCTGATGAGATGCTTTCTATTATACTAATGATAAAACACACTTCTGCAGTTGCCATAACATGCTTCATAAAGCAGTTTGCTTGCACTGACCTTAGTGGAAAATAGGCTGTCTCAGCATATTCTATTTTTATTGCCGCCTATTCTAAGTGAAGACTTTATCTTTTTTTATAGCAACTAGTTGCTATATATTGCAGTTTTATTTCATAGCAGTGAATTAGTAAAATCTGGATTTGATCAACTTCTGTTTGAATCAAATATGACTAATATGGCTGCTTGTTGTATCTCTTCCTCCTGTTCTTTCTCTTTGATCCAGTTCACATGCATGCACTCATCACCTTTCTGTCCTTTTCTCTCCTTTTGCCGGCTCTGCAGTCCTCTTATCCAACCACTCACTTCCCCACAACTCCCCAAGATACAGCCCCCCCTGTTAGAGACACCCCCTCTGGTGTTTGCCCCAGTGGACCCTACCTCCGGTCCCAAACTTGTCAAAGGTGAGAGGTGGGCCCTCCGTGGGCGCCAAGACCCCCGGGAGCCCCCAGACACCTTTGATTATGACAGCATTATTCCCGACCTGGAGAATGATGACATGTTTACCAGGCGCACCCTGGCCTTCCAGTCCAACATGGACATGGCTATGATGAAGACTCAGCTGTCTCCTAAACGTCGTCTCTACACGTCTGAGCCAGAACTCAATATCATCACCCAACGACATGGCCACGACAGCACTGAGGAGAGCGAGTACCCAGATATCGAGCAGGACGATGTGGTCTATCGTAAGGAGAAAAGTCAGCAGGCTCAGCAACAGCGGCCCCTCTCAGGTGCCCCTGACAACTACCATCCTATGCCCATCCCAGAGCCCTGGGCTCTGCCTCCTGACCTCAAAGCCAGACTCCTGTGCCCTCCATGTCCTCTGACACAGGAAGCAGCAGAAAATAAACAGAATGAGGTTGAAAAGGAGATGCGTCCAAAAACGGATGACATGCTGGTCCGGAAGCTTGGAGTTTGTTCTGATCATAACCAGGGATCAGCCAATCAGATGACTCCATCGGTGCCATCTTCATGTAGCGAAGGTGACCTGCAGAGGTGGCAGGCTATCAGGGAAGCCAGTCAGCTAAGATATAAGAAAAGGCTCATGGTGGAGAGGCTAGCTGCTCTGAAGTTGTAGAAACAGATTGCTGTGACAGTGTCTGTTAGCTTCTCCTCACTCTGTAGACTTTTTTTGTCTCTCATTTTTTCTGTGCCATTTCAATCTTGAAATATTCTGTGCCTGATGCTGAAGTTGTGTAGACTGCATGTTTACCCAGCTTGAGAAAATTTCCCCTGATGGCCACAACAGTCACAGATATAAGTTTTATTTTATTAAGCCTACTGAATTCATTGCTACAACAACTCTGAACTTTTGCTTGTTTTAAATGTTTGTTTCACTGAAATGAAAGGTCCAATCAATTCATAGGGCCATTTAATATGGTTTTCTGTACAATGGTGAAATGGTATATTTTACCATAACACAATATATATAAATTTAGACTGAAACACCAGATTGTACTTTAAACCATGTTGTTGTGTATTTTGATGTGTGATTTGTGAACAAAAGAGCATCAATCCTCCAACATCACTCACCAAATTATTTGTTACATCATGAGAACTGTTTAACAGACAGTTAAATTCAAATTCTGCATTTTACATTTGCTCTTTATTTTCCCATCAGACTGAGTTTGCCTGTGAATGGAAAAAATATTCAAACTAAATAAAGAAAATAAGAGACTTTGTTATCTTGTGATGGAATGCACTTAATTGGCCATCTGTCTGCCTTTCCCTGCACCTACAATGATATGGATCTGACCAGAGTATAATGTTGTTTTTCAAAGTAAAAAATAATTTCACATATGAAGCTCAAAGTGCAGCAGTATGAATGTGTGCAAAGGTCCAACCCTGAGTAATAACTAAACATACCACGCTGACAGTACCAAGCAATGCAATTAAATGTTGAGGCGACATGAAAGCCTATAGAAATTCCCCATAGCTCTGAAAGAAGATGCGACCGGTGTGGACTCCATAGTAACTCAAACACAAATCTGTACTGCAAAGTTTGCACATGAACAGTCACACACAATCATGCACAAAGCAGCCATTTAACCTGAGTCAAGGCCATCTGGATTTACTTCACTTCCATATGTAAAACCATGTTGCCACTGACATAATCCTGGGGTCTCCAGAAAGGCAGCATTATTTAGAAAAAGATACAAGCACACTTCACCAGACAACTTTCAGGCCAAAGAAAGGTGATACTCTGCTGTAAGCCTTCTGTATACACACCCTAAATTCTATCCTCTTCAGGGATAACCAGCAGAATTAACTTGGGTTTAGATGTATTTGAAGTTCACCACCTGGAGATGAGCAGGTCGCAGTCACTAATCAGCCTCAGGCTGTTAAGTAGGACCACTCTCAGGCTCACTATTCAACGCCAATCTGCAGAAATGTGACTTTGTTGTCTGTGGTTCTCTCTGGTTTCCTAGACAGCGGCAAATGCAAGAGAGTATCGACGGGTGAGTTGATACGGGCTCCCAGGAATGTGGCACGTTTGCGTTTGCTCTGGCCTCTTACCGTCGCTCTCCCGCTGCCCTCCTGCTTTTGTGCTGCTGTTCTCACTCTCTAGCTGCTAAATGCTGACACACAACATGGTGTATTGTATGGCACAGGGCCAAGTTCAGGGTGAGGGAGGGCTGTGTTCATTGCTTCACAAAGCTCTATTGACAAAGCAACAAAGTGAAAAGATTCATACAATGGCAATACGCTGGGTCATCTACCTTAACTGCAGCGTGTCCCAGTGAGAGTTATGACTGAGCAATAAGTACACTACATGCTACTGATAGCAATATGAGACAGTGTAAATCTTTACAGGTAAGTAAGAAAACAAGAGTGCATTTTTCCAAAGGCTGTGAGCTTTGAATAACTTTTTCTTTTTGCATGACAGGGCAGGCTGTGATATATGTTACTAACCCACTATGCTTCAATAGCCCCGCAGTTTTGTTGTTTTTTTGTGGTTGACTAGTGTGCTGTGTTTGCAAACTAACACTTGGTCACAGGTTAAATGTTTCATATCAGTTTTGTTATCAGCATCAGTGTCAAATATATGGGTGGATGATACAAGTTGGAATATATTTTGATATTTTGAACATTGGATGGTGGGTTTTTTTCTACAGCTTATTTGACACACTGGTGAGACACAGTGCATGCATACTTAGAGTGGTATTCATTTTTTAACCTTTCCAACTTTTTTTGTTTTTTAACCATAAAGCTTCGGCGAGGATGTAAAAACTGAACGTCCCCTCGACCTCTAAGTTGATGATGCCCCCTGGTCTCTTCAAAAAAGTTTTCTCCTATTTACTCTTTCTCTCCACAGGAGCAAATCGACCAGCGATATCCAAGCTCAACCCTCCGTCATCCGTCAGTTTCAAACCGAAGAGCTGCAGCGGTATCGTGAGCAGGTCAAGCAGACCGACGATCAATGGCAAGACGTGAGTATAACTGATATGTGTACTGCACAGGAACGCTGGAGGATATCTGTTTGTTTCCCACCAATCTTGTCATATAATTCAAGGCACACCGATGGCATAAAAGTTATGTTCTAAAGGGAACATAATTCCCCGGCACAGATAAGGTTGATGTGAAAGGTGAGGACATGATCTACGGGATCTGTGGTATTAGAGTGGCAATCAGGAGGGCAGGTGGTGTGATGCAGTCTGTTGCCATGGGGTGAAAAGAAAGCTGTTTAGATAGAAGCCAGTGACAGACGCAGACACTGGTGCAGCACTGCCCTCTGGCTATGGATTGTCCTAATTTCTAAATCAAAAGTGTTTGTGGCAGAAAGTACCACATACTGTAAATACTAATAATAGAGTTATTGTGGAATGACGTTGTGATGTAATCTAAGACAGAGACCCCGATGAAAATAACTGAACTGAATTCATATAAAATGTAACTTTGGTGCAACTTATTTCTGCAAGTGATGCTCCCATTTTAAACACCATTGGTCCCTCACATATACACATTCCTGTGTAGGACAATCAAAAAAAGAAAACATTTTTCACATACAGCATACATCAGTGGCTGTGACGGTGTCAGCAGTCTGATTGGTGTCATGGTAAAATAATGGAGTCTTGAAGCAGCATTTAGGTCACTCAGTCCCCATACACAGGGGAGGTGAGCCGGGAGGAGCCTAAAGCACACAAATAGAACACCTTCAAATGTAGCCCTTTCTCTTTTTTTGTGTTTCTCCTTCTCAACTTCGCTTCTGTCTACCGAATAGTTATCCAAGCAACGCAACCGAGCAGTTTTATCCAGATGTTACTTGAATTCGTATGAAATGATGAACAAGGTGATCCGATTTTGCTTTCATTGCAGGACCTGAGCAAGTGGAAGAACCGACGCAAGAGTGTCAACTCTGATATAGTGAAGAAGAAAGAGGAAAGGGAGAAGATAGAGCAGATAACGTACAGCGGCAACAAAAGGTCTAAGACCTTCAAGGAAATGCAAGAGGAGAGGTAAGGAAAAATGCACCTGATGTCTTGATGAAGTTCAGATAAAGTAAATGGCACTGACTATTAAATTTAATACCTTACAATTTCCAATCTTATGTGTAATCTTGGACTTGACTAAAACAAGAAACACTGAATTTGTTCCTCTTTTACATAATTTTTTACCCTCGGAAGGGGATCCTTTGCTTTTCATGACAAGGTAATAAAATAAAATGTGCGCATGAAAAGTTTTGTGGTATTAAACACAGAGACTACAGGATTACAGGAGTGAATGAGAAGACTCTCTGTAATTGTGCCTTTAGTCAGTGTGAAAGTGTAATCGCATCATGACTTACAACCTGCTTCTCCTTTTTGCCCCACCTCTCTTTACCCTCCCCTTTCCAACCTGTGCTCTTCTTTCTACTCTCCTCTCTGTCACTCATACCTCCCCTCATTTTCATCTTTGGAACCAACCCTATGTACTCCCCCCTTCATCTCCCCAAATTGCATCCCTTTCCATTGCTGTTTTTCATTTCACCCATCACTGTCCACATTTTTCCCCATTTACCTCTTTATCTCTTTCTCCTTCTCCTTCTCCTTCTCCTTCTCTGTTGGGTCTACAGAGAAAGTAAAGGACTGAACAGCATTGGCAGTCGTCTTGGATCTCTCTCATACAACGACGACGAAGACGTATTTGATAGACCTGTCATCGCCCCTCGTACCCGAACCCTTCCTGCCAGGAGCTACACTATTGACACTACAAGCTATTCCTCTTACCGCCCTGAGCCTTCTCTGAAAGAGGACAAACCCCGTGCTGCCTCCCCATCTACCGACAGAGCCGCTAGCCCCCCTCCCATCGCACGTAAAGCTGACATTGTGAACAGTTCTGTCAGCAGTGACACCAGGACCACCAACACTCCCACCAGCCGCAGCTCTCTCCACAAGCCGCAGGCTCCGTCAGCTGCACCCTCCTTGCAGAGGAGTCCAGACTCAGAACCCACCAGCACAGCCAAGACAGAGGAGACCTCAACCATAGCCTCTCGTCACTTTCTACAAAAGGTGCCAGAGCCAAGGCGCCCATTATCAGGCGCACATACTGAGGCAGTGACCCCCTCCTCTGGTTCCCTGTACATACAACAACCACAGCACAGCTCAATGGAACCCAAGCCTCCCGGGGTGTCTCGGGTTTCTGCCTCCCTCCCCAGGAGCTACCAGAGACCGGATAGCTCACGTCTAACCTCAGTTGTCACGCCAAGGCCCTTCGGGACCCAGACCGCTCGCATCACCTCATATCCCCGGGTCTTTACAGTGAGTACTAGGTTGTTCTACACCTAAATACAAACTACACCTGTGCACAGCATTGGGCTGAAGGACAGGAGAGGGCAGGAGGATTGTTTGTTTGACAGTTAGAAATCCTTGCCTCATTGGTCAGGTACAGTTGAATTTGTTTTGAGTACATCAGAGTTTCTCAAGAGTCTGATCTGATTACTGCATGAATAATGGATGAAGCTAGTGGTTTTTATAATGCTAACTCAACTAGCAAGGCTGCTATTTTCAGCCTTCTTCACATTCATTACAGTTGTAGTAAAGGGAAAGTACATTGTGTTTAAATATTTTAGGGGAGTCATCTACGGGTTTCTTCAGTGAGTTAATGATGTATCAAAGGGAGACTAAAACGGATGACAACACATTCATCAATTGATTCATACTTATTCTAAGGTCTTTTAAAGAATAAAATAGATTTTCATTTTAATGTTATTCAAGTTCATTTATGACTCATTATTTGCATTCTTTTCCGGATAGATGGATGACTCTCACAAGCGTGTCAACGGTGGTGTGGATGTTTCAAAGAAGACATCTGTGCCGAACCGCTATCACCAGTTCATGACCTCTGAGGACGAGGCTCCCTCCCAGTCCAGCTCGACCCAGAGCAGCTCAGATGAGGAAGAGCAAGAAGAGACCACAGCAAAAAGTGTCACCTCAACCCAGAGCGTCTCGCCTGTCCCACCTCAGGTCAAGAGTGACGCTCCAGTCAGTCCTGATCCATCCAAAGATACCAACCAGGTACTCAAATGACCTACTGTTGACAAAAACAGATCAGCTTTTTTTCTATTGGCAGCATTGAAGACTTTGAAATACAATACATGCATCCGAACAGTCGAGTAATATACTGTTACTTTAGCTATGTACTCAGTGAGCCCTAATGGATTAATTAAAAATGAATTATTTTTCTTATAATGCAAAAGTTGATAAAAAATAATACAATTCAGCACAGCAAAAAAGTTTAGCAAGTTGACATTTAATCAACAGCCATGAATGATTAATACAAGATTTCTTGCCAAAAAACAAGCCTGCCAACACACAGACACAACCTGACATGCTGACTCCTCTACAGAGCGATGGAAAGTCATCACTATGTTTGTACATTAAACTCTGTTTTGAGTGTATGTAAGGAGCTGTTGTTCAACTCTGCTCACCTTGTGTTGGTGTTTGGTTTCTAGGAGAGCTACTGTGAGATGCGGATCAGCCTAAACCAGAAGCCCAACAGCAGCAGAGACTTTGGCTTTCAGACAAACTGGGACTCAACTGGAGCTCGCGTCACATCCATCCATCCAGGTAACAACAGAGACATTTCGGAGATATGCCTTCAAAAGGGGGATTTTGATTGTATAGGTAGTGTTTTATTCATCCTCTGAATTTGTAATGTGTGCAGGTTAGCAAAACTGGCAACCTTAAATGCTAATATTCCCAGATGTGAAGCCCAGTGGAAGAAGAACAAACAGGCAATGGTCAAAAGATGACTGATTTGTGTACAGATACAGTACATTAGTAATATTGGAAATCAGCACTCAGGCTCTGAAATATTTTACAGTCAGACACTGCTGGTTAGTTGTTAGTAGGTTTTCCAGTCCATCGCAGAGGCAGTGCCAGACCTATGTAGGGCGGCATCTATCTGGGTCAGATCTGCTGGGCCTGAGCCTCTCTATCTACTGAGATTTCCCCACCTCCTTATTTCAGTATGCCATGTATTATAATAACTTATAATACTGGTAGCACACACACACTACACATCAAGACATGTAATCTAGTGTTGTTACAGCAGTTTCAGCTTACAGCGTGCTTTGTTCACTATAGTCTTTGTAAGTACATTCTATTGTGTCAACTTTGTCAAATCATCCATCCAAGTTGAGATAGAACAGGTTGGTTGGAAAAAACTGTCTTGGACTCTAAATAGCTTTTAGTATCGATCAGTATTTGTCAAGCAAAATACATCATAAGTATATGCATACAGTTCCATCTTAAATGACACTAATTACAAACGACTGATTTTATTAAAAAAACAGAAATGTCCATCTCAAAGAGTTTAAAGTGTAACTCCACTTATTTACACATCAAAGTCTGTTTATAGATTTTAAGTAATACTATCTATGTAATGTAATTATAATTGTATGTAATAATATGTAATGACCCTTAAGGCACTTTATCGGTATATGGGGCTGAAGATCTCTTCAGCCACTTTTCATCTCTGAGGCTAGCAACTTGAGGCTACATTAGCCGCTACTAGGATAACACACCCAAGGCTGGACAGTCAGCTGAATCTAGTCAAGTAGCTATAGTCAAGTATGTGTTGTTGGCAATGAAGGTGCCAGGTTTTGATCAGTTTTAAGAATGCATAGAATATAATGAAGACAATTATCCTGGTTCTGCTGCATTGATTTTGATCTCTTTTTATTTCCAATGTTATAGGAGTGCAATGCTAAGTTGTAATAGTGTTTAAAAAAAGTTTTTTCTTTTGAGTTGCAGTAATTTGATACATTGATAAGTCTCAAAAACTTCTCAGAGACCCTGAAAAACATGTTAGGCAAAAAAACATAAATGTATCAGAAGATTATTGTTCTTTAAATAGTAATGAATTGTTTCTTTGCTACTTGAGGAATATGATACTGGTGTGAACACTGTAATTAGGCATTTCCTTATAAATCAATTTCTGTGAAAGTATAATGAAATGTTTAATGGAAGAAGTCACAGCAATGGCGGAATCAGACAACTTCTCTGCAGTTAATGTCCCGTCCTCTGTCTCATACAGGCAGCTCGGCCGAGATGTGCCAGCTTCAGGCCGGGGATGAGGTGCTGACATTGAATGGGCACCAGGTGGCAGAAATGAGCTACACAGACTGGAAGGATGGCATGGACGAGGCTCTACAGGAGGGCAGTCTGGTCATGGATATACGCCGTCATGGCAAGAACAGTGAGTCATCTGGACAGTGTGTGCATGTGTGGGTGTGACTTAAGTCACTTTCAGGGACACACACCAGACTTGAGAACAGTTGATTGGGGATGGGTTGTTCAACTGGGGACAAAAGCCATGTCCTCAGTTGGTAAAACACTCATTTTTGAGTCAGTGTTTAAGGTTATGGTTAGGGTAAGTCTCCAGGAAATTAATGTAAGTCTATATAAACACCCCAAAAGTGACTTAAGTAAACCTGTGTGTGCGTGTGTTTCTGTTTGCGTGAGAGCATGATATTGAAAGGGCATCAGAGACTTTAAGGGTTTCATTCCTGGAATGACAGTGCTACTTACGCTGTTTGCATTGCTAAACAGTTTTGACACTTTAAATTGGTCCGTAAACTATTGTGAAATCATCCATGAATGATCTCATGACAGCTACTGGGTTTCTCTTCTGAAGAGGAGAGCCTGTTATTGTGTTGACTTCAGTGGCGTTTATGTCTACTTTTTTTATGTGTGCATTTTTTCTGTTTCCTCTTCTACCATATTCTTTTATCCCTCTTTTTCCCCTAATTTCTACTAGTTGTTTCTTCTTTTTCGTCCTTTTCTGTCTCGTCAGCATTCATTTCTATCCATGTGGTATTTTTCTTGTGGAGGAACTAACACAGGTCCTACGTCCTCTGAACGCAATTTTGCTGTTTTCACAGTGTTAGTATAACAGGCTTGTTTCAACCACATCAGCGTCACCTTACAAAAATAATAAACCACCCAGCATAGCTGACTTGATCTAACATGCAGTACTTGTTAAAATAGTTTAGTGGAGACCTGGGGTTGTGAGCCTGTTAGAAACACTGTGTGGGTTTGTGGAAGCTTTGATAGGCTATATGGCTGAGGAAGGTGGTTTCTCTGTCACCCCCTGCTGCTCTCTATTATAACATCATAACAACAACCTTGCCCCCTGCTTTATAGTTTTCTTTATGTAAATAGGCAATTCTATGTCAAATGTTGGGTTTCACATATACAATATGGTTGCATAAACACATTCACAGAAAACATGTGGTTAAATGTGCAAACATGCATCCTATGTTTTGCCATTGCATTGTCTGCGTGCAGACTGGGACAGAGATCAACCTTCCCTGCCATATAAAAGCCATAAGACCATCAATCTGACCAGTACGGATCATCCAATACTTCTAGGTTCCCCTGACACAAATACTGTCAACTCCAGCCTGGATTTCACCTCACGCATTTCCACAGAAGTGCCACCATCCAAAGAGACCCCCGCCCCTCCAGTTATCGTAAGTGACCCAGAATAAACTCAGATTGATTCAGGTTTAATCAGTTTTTATTTCTGTATTATTCCTGATTATTCCTTTCTAATGAGCACACACCCTGTCGTGTCTCCTTGCAGGATGTGGCTTCAAACGGGGTTAATGGTGGTTTCCGTGAGTCGGTGACCATGAGGAACAAAGGTAAAGAGCAGAGCCCACAATCAAGAAAGGTTTTGAAATTGATCTTGATCACTATTTCAGTACTTAATACCAGTAGGTAGTGTCATTTTCTTGATTGAAACATGGATAATATGGATGGACATTTACTGTGTTACATAACACAATGATGTAATGAAACCATCACCTGCAACATGTGATTATAATAGAGCTTATGTAGTGTATGTGAAATTCATGGCAATATGTTAGTAGTATAAGGTGGTATCTCCCCTGGTAAAACATGTTTTCTCCTCAGCTGTGCCTCACTGTATCCTGTTCTCATCTCTCATATAGAATCAGAACCCATATCTTTGAAAAACTTAAAACGGAGGTCAGAGTTTTTTGAACAAGGTAAAAAGAACTGATCAAAGCCGGGTGGGGGCTCTAAATAATAATGCTGGCGTCTGTGTAATTTGGTGGCTGGGTTCTCTGTGCTTTTGTCTCACTGAATTCCTCAGATTTCCAAGGAATTTTTGTGCATGTTTTGTGCAGGCTTTTCCTTTATTTTATTTTCCTTTATTATTATTTATTTATTTATTTATTTATTTATTTATTTATTTTTGATGATCTTGTCTGGCAGCAGAGCCTAATCCTTTTGCTGTGCCCCTTCCTCCTTCAGGTGGCTCAGGGTCCAGTGTCAGTGCGCTGGTCTACCTTTGTGGTAAACAGGGTTGAGTGTGCAGTGATGTCTTCACCTTTGCCTTGTACAACCAGAAAAACTAACATGCTGTTCAAACAAGATTTTAGTGACATTATTGTTCAGCTTTGGAGCACATTAAGGAATTCTGCCTTACAAAACTAAATGGCAGTAACAGTGAAGCTGAGAAAAAAGTTCTGAAGATTGAAGGTGTAACAGCTTGCACTCTATGTTTGAACAATCTAAGCTAGGCTAGTTAGCATTAAGCAGGAGTAGTTTATCTTTTTACTTTTTTCTTTACCATGATTTGATTTAGCTACTGCTCCGTCATTCATGCGGTAAAACAAACTCAATTATTAAGATATTGGGTAGGCTAACTGTTACTGCCTGCCCACCAGCAAGCCTTTAGTAGCTAAGGTGCAGTCAGTACCTAGTTTTTGTAGTTCCTGAAAATTGTATTTTTTTTAAACACATTCAGTATCTGCAGTATAATCATCATTATATGGTAAAACACATGTCAGAAAGTCATACTTGGTTTTGCATTTGCATTTTGGCTTTGTAGGGCAGAATTTACTTCCAAACCAAACATCTGTGTGCTTTGGAGGCTTCTTATTTCAAACCACTCTAAGAAAAATGGGGGGAAAATGTTCAAAAGAAACATTTTGAGCTCCAAAAGTTGAACAGCATGTCAGAAACTACGCTGGCATACCAACCACAAATACAAATCATTCAATTGTGTTGTGTTTGTGGCATTTTTGATGTCCAGATTTAACACATGGTTACCTTCACTTTGCTGCGCATGATGTTAAAAGCATTGTCGTTGCTCTTCTGACTGCATGTATTGAAGTGTCTGTTAGCCTTTCAGACTTGCTGTGCTGTATTTGTGTGCATCTTATGCATGCTGCTGATGTGTGTTTTTCTTTATAGTTTATTTTATCTTGCTGTGCTCATAATGTGTTTATTGATTTTCCTATTCAGAACTACTGGGCTGACTTCCAATGTAAATGCCTACTAGTGGGTGATCTTGAATTGAGAGAATCAATAAGTACTAATGGGTGAAATTTGACCTTTGTTGAAAACCTCATTTAGTGTTATGGTTTTAAATGTCACATTCAGTGATGAATTGGTACTTGACTTAATAATCAAGTTGAAACCTTAATAAGCCTGTCAACGTTGTGTTGATATGTTTTATTGCCTAAAGGTTGACTCGTATTTGTGTTCCATTGCTTTGCCTTTGCATGCCAGCAGTATTGACTGGATGATTTTCTTTCTTTTCAAGGAGGATCAGAGTCTGCAGTACCAGATGTAAGTAGTAGCAGTGCATAAAAGCAGTTTTTGTCTCTTTAATGTTTGCTCTTCTAGCATGCCAACATTTTTGAAAGCAGCTGTGACTGTTATTACAGAGGATCTCGCTTATTTGGTAGCTCACTTTAGAGGCAGGTTCACTCAAGAATCAAACAGTAAATGGTGTTGTTTGTTGTATGAATGGTAAAGCACTCAGACAAATTTGTGATTTTGGGTTAGATTGACATGACTTAACTTGACAACACCACATTGTCAGTAAGAATGTCATACAGGGGACACTACTTACAAATATAGTATAAAAGTAACATTCATTCTGAAACAAACAGATAAAGCTTTTTGTTTTTGTTTTGTTTGTTTGGCTCATCAGCAGCTAACTGCTGTTGCTTCAAGTAAGACTGTATGTGAAGGCATGTGCATTCATGTTGCATGTCGTCTTCTCTGTCTTTAGATACCTGTTCCGTCAATCACTCCTGCTTCCAGCCGCTGGTCCTGGGACCCAGAGGAGGAGCGAAAAAGACAAGAGAAATGGCAGAAGGAGCAGGAGCGCCTCTTACAGGTACATTAAGTTGTATTCATTAAGGTACAAGGCTTTCTTAGCATTTACATTCAGTCTCCTGTTTATTAGGAACAACTAGTTAAAACGAATATAGTCTAAAATACTGTTGAGAATTTAATGAGGTGAAATGTCCCCTCAAGATCCATGTTATACCTATCCTGGAGGTTTGGCTCAAATCTTCTTCAGCAGATTGAGTTTTTCCAGTTCACTGAATTGCAGTACTAGGTGGATGATGATGTATTTATGCTCAGCGGATGGTGGACATTATCAAAAGCTCCAGAACAGCAATAAAAGGACTTTGTGGTGATTGGTATGTCAACTGCTGTTTCTAAGGTCAAGATTGATCTTTTTTCAACTTCAGCTCTCTAAAACAGTTTCAACAACAATTATAAAAGGAAAAAAAATCTATGAAGGTAAGATTCATTGTAGGACTGTGGTATTATACTGTATTTATTTTGGCTAAGTGACCTAACAAACTGGTGACTGAGTCTGCAGTTTATTAAAAAAATGGAAATATCAAATGAAGCAACCCAACAATCCATTTGTTCCCCATTCTGGAAATCTGTTCCCTGATGCTGCACACAGTGCTCAAGTGACAGGGTAGGATGTCCTCACATACAGTAGAAACTGCTTCTTATAGGCAGCGCTCAGACAGCTTAAATGTAAAGCATCTATCGAGTGTCCAGCTTAAACATGGTAGAATTCTGTCAAACATTTTTCTAAAGGTCTATTTCTGGATTGAGATGAAAGGTGTACAAAGAACAGTGCTGATGTAGCTTGTTACTCCTCCAGCCTTATTCCCTGTTGGATAAACGGCCTGATTTCATGACGTGCCAGGGAGACTTCCTGCCCAGGGCAAGCTTCTCTAGGTGTGAGGATGGTTAGATAACATGTAGGCGAGCTTTGAGTTGAAATTATGTGAAAATGATACAGCTATGCATGTGTATGTTTTTTCTTGGGTTGTTTGTTTGTTTTTGGGGAGGGGGGTGACTGTGTATATTTTAATGGGATGACCTCTGACCTCTCTATCTACTTTTTCAACCAGGAAAAATATAAGCGTGACCAAGAGAAACTGCAGGAGGAGTGGATCAAGGCCCAGCAGGACATTACCAAGAATGTAGACCAACAAGAGGTAAGGAAATTCATTTCTTTCAGCTGGAGAATATTAAAAGGGGACAATACGTTCTGACTCATCGCACTAAAATATGTAAATGTGTCCACAAAGCTTTGATAGTGTTGTTAATTGAGATTGCTGTAATTATGCAGCTATTATGTGGCCAGGCATGTGTACTTCTGGCTTTTAAAACACAGGCTCATGTCACATAAAGCACTGAGGGAAAGCGAGAGCAGAAGTCTGTCTGGTCATGTGATTATCCACACAAGACACACAACAAGTCCGGATATACTTTCTGTAAAGGCAAAAGTCTTTCCAGCACATAGTTTTTCAACAGAAACTCCCCACACAGAAATTTCAAAACTGTTGTTGCAGTTCTCCTTTCCTCACCTTCCTTTTCTCATGCAGCCACAGAGCCTGGAGGTGGACAACTATAGCACCAGCCCACTCTCGCCCCTCTCCCCTGTCAGCCAGCCCACTCCTCCTCCGTGGGAAGAAAAAGAGAGAAAGAGGAAGGAGGAGCAGGAGCGCCAAAGGGAGGCAGAGGAGAAGAGGAATAGGGAGGAGCAGGAGTTCCAGCGTCTCCAGGAGGAGAGGAAGAAGAAAGAAAGGCAGGAGGAGGAGGAGAGGAAGAGGAGGGAGGAGGAAGAGCTGAGATGGCAGAGGAGGAGAGAGGAGGAGAGGGAGAAGGAGAGGCAGAGGGAGAGGGAGAAGGAGAGGGAGGAGGAGAGGAGGCGGCAGGAAGCTGCAGAGCAACAGCGCAGAGAGCAGGAGAGAGCCTACGAGCAACAGCAGTGGTCAGTGGAGACAGTGTTCCTCTTGTAAAACCTTACTCACATGTCTTCCTCATCTGTCCCTCATGCAAATGTAAAACATAACATGCTTTACTGTCTGTGCATTAACACAACTCCAACTAACATGTTTGCATGTGCTTTGTCCTCCACCTCTGTGCTGTAACCCTCTCTCTCTGCACATTACCCTTCATCAAAGGGCTCGTGGCTCCAATGACTTTGCCAGTGTCAAGCCTGAACTGTCCTTTGCAGACAGGTTAGTACAGGAGAGAGTGTGTGTTTGTCAAAGTGCAGCTGCAGTCATACTCCAAAGAAAATGCTTCTCGTCATAACGCTTATCAGCTAATAACTACAAACCTGTTCCTCAATACTTTCATGCAATACATTTTCCTCATCAACAATTTTCATGAGTGATAATCTAAACATATATTCCTTACAATGATTACAATGTTTCATAGTATTTCATAATATTAAAATAATGATAATAATAAAGTGAAATAGGTTGTCTAAAAACAACATTTTTCAGCCCCAAGTTCACCTTTTCTGAGTTTGTTATGCCAATCTGTGTATCAGGGGTTATCTATGCAACACCAGAATTGCACCAAAGTGTCTCACAATAAATATCCCTGCAAAATCAAGAGCACAAACAAGAACTCTTTGTCACCGATGCATAACCTCTGAAACAGGAAATCTTGTTTTCATTTTTGTCATTTTTTATACACATTTTCCAGCACTGGCACATCTTTGCTGTGTAGTCCCTTTATATAGCTGGTCATGAAATTGGAAGTCCTCCAGCAAGTGGGTTAGGTCTCTAGCTTAGATGGTGATTGTTCTGCAATCAGCACTTTCTTAATATAACTATAAATAACAGGGATTCTCTATGCAGTGATTGGTGTATCAAAATGCCTTTCACTTGAATATTTTGGTTTGATTGTCAAAAAAAAAGTAAAAAAAAGTTTACCTTCTATAAAATGAGTTACTTTAAGGGTCCATTGTGTTGGATTTAGTGGCATCTAGCAGTGAGGTTGCGGATTGCAACCCCGTCCCTCACTTACATGTGTTTTGTTCATTTGACAGGGCAAAGTCCAAATCAACTCCCCAGCTGGATGAAGTGCCTCAGAGGAAAGGTCAGTTTAAGTGTTATTACAGGTCACCTGTAATTAAGACATAGCATAGTGTTGTGAACGCAACAATGATAAAGTATCAGACCAGAAATATTAGGCCATGTCTATATCCTAAAGTTATGTCAGCACTGGCCTGTGTTTGTTTTCATACTGCTTGTTTTGTTTTTTGTTTTTTATAAATGACGCCCATGTGTGCATGCACATATATTCGGCCTGCATACTACTGTAGGTGGGTACATGCAGCGGGGGGGCATGGCTCACTGGCTGCTGGAAGAGCAGTATAGGAGCACACATGACACACACGCCCGGAGTCAGAGAGCTGCATCAGAGCTTGAGATGGAGAGGAGAAACATCCTCAATGCCATGAAATACAGAGAGCCAGAGAGAGGTGGGGTCTGCCCATGATGCGCCGCCACTTCGTTCAATCAGTCAATCGGCTGTCATTATGAGCACTTTGATCAACTGATTAGTCAATTATGACATTCATCAAATCAAAACTTGCAGCTGTTTGATTAACAGCTGACCAGCCAAATGCTGAATCAATCAGTCAGCTGACCAGAAAATTACATGCAGCAAAAAAATGAATTGATTGCAGTGTGATTTCTTTCAGGTTGCATCTGATAGAACTTTTTTTCAATTCAAACAATTTTCTAATCACAGGCTACAGCAGATCCATCTGATTGTCAGTCTTAATTGAACCCGACTTGTGAAACACCGTCTCCAGTCTCGATCCACTTGTGACATCCCAGACGCTTTTCATTTCACCCTGCATGTTTCATCATCTTTATCTCTCCTCTTTGACTGTAGTGACAAGCAGTGGAGTGGGTGAGATGAAGGGTCAGCAGTCCGCGTCACAGTCCGAGCTAGAGCGTCAGCAGATCCTAAACGAGATGAAGAAGAAGACTCCGCTGCTGACGGACAGCAGCTGGATCCGCCAGCGCTCCGTCAACACCGCCACCAACACGGAGTCCAACGTGCCACACATGCGCAGGTACACACACTTCCCAATGTACATACTGTAAGAGGCATCACTCAAAAGGACAAACTCACACAGTGGGCAAACTTGCATCTCTGTTGTATGGTGATGGTGCAGGGCTCACTAACGTAATGGTGGTTGGCTTAAGAGACTCACTAATATCTTGTGACTTTAATCTGGCTAGCAGTCTGCCTTTGCCTCAACAAATGTAGTTGTATCATTAGTGGATATTTCTTAATACAAAAACTGCCATAACTGATACAGCTGGTAGCCAGACGGTTTAAATGCCTCAACTAACAGGCTAACATGGCTGTGGCGTGGGTTGGCTTTGCAGAGGCGAGTCTCTTGACAACTTGGACGCCTCCTCCAACTCCTGGCGGTCATCATGGACACCCAGGAGCAACTCTCATATCCCAAACTACACTCGGCCTCAATCTGCCCTCTCCGGCAGTACTTCCTCTTTTGGTGGCGGGTTAGGGGCTCGGCCTGGCTCCTCCACTCTGCCCTCCTCCTACTCTATGGGCTCCCTCCGAGGCAGGGCAGGATCCCCCTGGTCCCAGCAGTCACCTTCCCTTTCACCCACTTCTCTGTCACCCACCACCTCTCCAGAGCCCACATCTGAGGCTGGTGCCCCTCAGCGGAGCAGGTAAAATTAACAGCACTGCTTTACATGCCAAACAAGCTGCCCCTAACATCTCACTGGTATACTGGGTTGAAGACTTGTTGTCTGGGTGGTGTTTACCACAACACCCACTGTAACTCTGGATTGGGAGTGGTAATGCTTTTTTTTCACTTGTTATTCTTTGGAATAACCTTTATTATGCTGTTATATGATATTTATGTTCTATGTGATTTTCTCCATCCATTCACCCTTCACTCCAGACCAAACAGGTCACACTTTTTTAAAACTTTTACACTTTTACACACTGTTATACTTTCATACAGATTCCCCGGTTAATTTCACTGTCACATACAGCAATGTTTTGAGTTTGTGTGTGTGTTGTAGTTCATGTGTTGTGGAGTCTCAGCCCCAAACACATATTTTTCCAGTTGTTCATTATGGGTTTTTTTTTTCATTTTAACATTATAAGTCATTGTTGCCTGACTTTTTTTCTTTTCAGACATAAAATAACTTCACTAAAACCGGTTTTAAAAAACAATTGTGTGACACTGATTTTATGGAGCTAGAAGTTTGTCATTTCAGCAGTAGACAACCAATAATTATATTTTAAAAATTAAATAGTTTTACAATAATTGGCCCACATCCAAAGCAAATACAAAGCCAATATTGTCCAAGTTTTCAGGGGAAAAAAGCATTCAGCCTGATCCTAGTGTATTCCAGTGTGAACATATGTTTGTGTGTTTGTGTGTTTGCATTCATACATTCATCATGCATGTGTGTTTGGCTCTAAAATCACAGCTGTGCATTCTGTAATCCAGGTCAGTGAGTGGCAAGAAAATCTGTACATTCTGTGACAGCCCGCTGGGAAAGGGAGCAGCCATGATCATCGAGTCCCTTGGGCTCTGTTATCATTTGGGCTGTTTTAAGGTGAGAGTTCAGCTCCTGTCGGCCATGGAGTACAACGGCAGCACACCTCAGCCAATCCTCAACAAACTAACTTGATCATTCCAGACTCTTTTTCTTTTATTACTAACCTGGTGAATAAGATTGCATTTTAAGGTCCTGATGCCTTTACAGCTGAGCAAACTAGATTGTTTGTGATACCAACAAGATCTCTATTTGTGCCAAACTAATCAACCCCTTTCCTTGTTTCTTTCTGCTATCCTTAATTCTGGCTGTTGATTCACTTGGTTGGTCTTCACTTGAGGGTGGTGTCCTGCATCTGAACAGTGATCGTTCCCCTTATACCCAGTTTTTGTCTGTGTCCTCTCTTCATTTTTCTGTTTTTATGAATACAGTCAATGGCCTTCATCTGTTTATCCTTATTTCTCCTATCGTGGACTTGGGTATTTTTGGTTAAGTTTTGACAGGCTGAGTAGCTCTTTAACTTTTCCCTGTCTTAAACCATTCAGTGTATTGACTGCAAGTCTGACCTCGGAGGATCAGAAGCCGGGGCTGAAGTCAGAATACGACACAAGCAGCTCTACTGTAACTCCTGCTACATGCGATTTAAAAGTGAGTTCTTGATCCAGCCGATTGACATGCGAATGTGTTGTGTTTTTTGTCTTTTCACTAATGTAATGTTGCCATATGTTTTCTTTTAGCTGCCCAGCCAACCTCTATGTGACATGACTGTACTCCAGCAGATTGATGAAGAGACTACTTGTGACAACAACCCATAAACATTGAAGTGAACATTGAAGCCATAGCAAATAGCTGGGATTCCAACCTTGAACATACTTCCATTTATGATTCTAAAAAACTTGCTGATCATTTTTCCTTTTTTTTACAGTGTGATTGAGAGGGTAAGCTTGCAAAGACGTTATTTCTTTAATGTGTTTTTATCATATTAAGTATTACAGTTGTACAAAGTGTAAGGGTTCTGCATGCACCAGAGTTTTTCAATGTTTTAGCCATGAAACTAGTCAAGCGTTTAATTGTCTACTATTAAAGAAACAGATATTTCCAATGACCTTCACTGAGGCAGATTTTAGAGATACTGGGAGAGGTTTTATGGTTTACCCCTCTTGTTCAAGCTTTTCTTGCTAGCCTTGTGTTATTAACATTTTTGTCAACCAATGTATTCTTATAACGTCTATGTGCCTTTTTGTTTGTAACAGGGAGAAGTAATTAAGATTATTAGTAGTCTTTCAAAATGTATATTTAAAAAAAATGGCTGCTTGGATATCACTTGTCTGGAGTTTTCGCTTATAGATGGAAGATTGTGCACATAAGCAGGTTTCCATGTGAAGAATATATCATGCTGATTGGAATTGCAGCAAACAGTAACATTTGTAAATAAAATGACTAAATGCTCATCTCGTATTTTTGTTTACTTTTTTTTCAACAGTGAAATTGCAATGATATTCCCATATATGATGCAAGGCATTTCCCGCCTCTGTAATCAGGAATCATTATACTCGTCACTCCTGTCGTTCTCTCTATTTCTCTGTAGTGCCACAGTCGTACTGAAAGGAATTTCAATGAGCTTTTGTGCAAAAGTTCAGAGGACCTGCCTGCTCTGTGTTCTCCAAAGCCAATTTGTCATGCATATTTCATTCAGTGTGCATGCATTGCATCTGATTACACTTTGATAAGCTATTTTCTAAATGTATTCTGTCATTCTAGCTGTTTCGTGAAATCATATCTGCATAAACATATATTGAATATTCATACACACTCTTGCCTGTTCATTTCGTAGCTCTCAAATGAATTTAAACAGCAAGGTACGAAATTGTCCTCATTTTCCACAAATGGAAATAAGCTCTATTGAAGTAATATATGGAAATAAGTCGGACCAAGCACAAATTGGCTTTGTATCTTGAGGTGAAGCACAAACAGTCCCTGGAGGCAGACATCTCAAATTCTTAGATTCCATTTTTAGATTTTTCTTGGCGCTCTCGTGGGAGAGAGATTTTAATCCTAATGCTTAAAAAACAAGCACGACCTGAATGGCGCCAAGCAGAGCTGAGTGGTTGAGAAATATAAAACCTTTCAGGATAAGTATCCCATCTTTTTCCTTCAAAGCCTAGGCCACAACCAGTCTTAAGGCTTTGACGTGGAGACTCGAATGGCATGTGTGTCTGTGTCTGTATCTATGTGCTGGGGCTTATAGGGAAACAGTACGCTTGACTGTTCTGAAGAAAAACGGTCTGTAAGAAGATGGAACACAGATGGAAAAGCTTAGATATGGCGGCTCTACCCTCCATCAAAAAATAATTCCTTACAGTTCACAGTCAGCTTCACTTTAATGCTCTCCCACTGGGAGAAAAGAAGTCTCGAAATCTTTGATTTCCAGTCAGGCCCATGTTAGGAACTTTTTACGTTACAATCAACACACAAGAGTGAGTCCAATAATAATGCTCCATTTCCACCCCACAGTTCTATTTTGAAGATTTTATCTTTTTTTCCCCCCAAGCTTGGCTGTAACTTTGGCTCGCCAGAAGGGGGCACTGTGGTCTAAGATTTAAGAAAGACAGCCTGAGATGATCTTTCAGCCGCAGCTTTTGTTTGTATTACTGAGCATGTTATTTAACATTATATACATTGTGAGTAATGGAGGTGCTGTGTGTTTGGAATTTAGCCACAGTAATACAGATTTTAAAACTTATAATGCCGTAATTTGTCATGAGATTTCATGGTTTCTTTTTTTTAATAAATTATAAGCAACACCAAATTTTGGCTTTGAACATTATCATTAGCTTGGCTGTCATGCTTGGACAGTCCTTGCATCCTTAATGAAATTTTATCTCTTAATAAAAGAACACATATTTGACTCTTGCATGACCTCCATGTAGTCCCTGTTTGCTTTAAAGACATCTAAGCACAGCCGCCTGCCATTTGCCATTTAGAAGGAATGCTTTTCATACTTAAGAGAAGCCACCAGGCATTAATTCACCTGCAGCCTGAACTGATGCTATAATTACTCATGTAATTGCTGACAGTGTCTCAGCGGACCTGTTGCCATGGCTTGCAGGCACCATGCATACAGCTTGAAGCTCTTACATTAAATTTTACATTAAAGAAAATGGACTTTAAGTAAACCTGTATATTCCCAGCACACCAGGATGAATCTCCAAGGCTACTTTTTCAGGCATGGTTGCATACATGTATTCTGAATTGTCAGGTGAGAACCTGTTACTGAGATCAAGGTGCAACAGTTTAGTCAATAACTGAATATGTGAATAGTTTTAATGTAGACATATAACATGATACAATCTTATAATGTATTCACGTAAGCTGTCCTTACTTTTAACTTACGACAACAAAGACTGGGCTGGATCTATGAAAAATCTGCAGCTATTGGAAACTATTAATGTTAATAGCTGAAGCTGAATGTGGTGTAAATGTAAATTATAGTAAATGTCCAATATCTTGCAAAGCCATA
The DNA here is from genome assembly GCF_963691925.1 of Scomber scombrus. Taxonomy (NCBI): domain Eukaryota; kingdom Metazoa; phylum Chordata; class Actinopteri; order Scombriformes; family Scombridae; genus Scomber; species Scomber scombrus. The sequence goes on from NC_084982.1 coordinate 9,443,555, forward strand.
CCGTAGTGGCTATTGAGAGGTGTATTGATTTTTGCCAAGCAGGATGTACAGGTAATCCATATACATGCCATATGGGCTCTCATGGTTCAATCTTTTTTTTGGATCATTAGTTTTGAGCAACACTTAAATCCTTAAATTGATACTTTACACTACTGATACCTCTACACTTTCTGGGAAAATATGTCTTTCTCCAATGGTAACCTGTTTATGTATGCAAGAACAGCATGGCACAAACATGATCAACATTGTCAGGATCAGTATTGGCATTTCTGCTGAAGCTGCCTGTAGTGAATATTCTACATAAAAGTCTTCAGTTACATGCAGTGGCTACTTTTCAGTGAAGCATCTTTGATGGGTGGCACAGGTGGCTATCAACTGTCGATTATCAACAGATAATCACCTCTCCTCCACAGACATAAAAATATTTTTTCAAACTTGTAGCCTGTTGAGATATATATCTGTGACCTTTTGTTCAATGAGGAAATGATCAGCCCAGATCCCTACTTGTTCTCATTACAAATGCTGACTCTAATCCCTGACTCACAAAAGGGCAAAACTCATTCAGAAGAGATTCAACCTTAGTGTGGAGGTGTTGGGGAAAAAACAGGATTAATTTGATGATTGGAAGCTGTCTAAAGTAAATATGACACGTTCACAAGATCAGGTCAGTTTTCTGTAAACGATCATTAAACATGACTCATCGTGAGCAATACTGTCATGTTCCTTTAGTTGTGTTATTTTTTTGACACAGGAGAACATTTTTCTCTTACATTTTCAAAAGCACTGTATCTGTTCAGGAAAACAGCCCAACAACCAAGAGAATTATTCATCCAGTTGCTGGTTTGAACCCTGGGAAAGGAAGTAAAAAAAGATGTTCTTTCTTCCTCTGTGTGCAAGACATGTTACAATCAGGAACAAGAACATCTGCAATTTCTCTCTGTAACCTTAAAGAGCTCTCAGATTTATTTTCATTCCTCCAGTTAGTGGATGTGGAGGGAAAAATATCACTGGCAACAAGATGCACTAGACTTGTTTTTTCAGTTGGTGGGGAAGAGAAAAAGAGAGTAGGAACTGTTACACAGATTTCAAATGATAAGACTGCACGGTCACAACTGGGGAACCCTGATATACTTGAGACTGCATTATGCCTAGGGTGACGGGGGACCAAGTTTTCTGTCTTCATATTAATTCTTCCTGCCCCAGTGCTATAGCTGAGAATGAGCTGGAATAATGATTCTCTGTTAAGCATTCCCCACTCTTTATCTGGTGTTGTTGTGTTTCAATCAGGAGAAGATGAACAGAGGAGAGCAATCATTTGTTGAGAGTCATGTTATTGTTAACTACGAGCCAAGCATTATGCACACGTTTTTAATATGGAGCAAAGAATTCAATCAGAACACTACCACACAGTAAGTTGCATCTGCTCCAGCATTATCTCGACAAGAAGACAGGTGCGTCAGATGTTGATGCAGTACATTTAGTTGCATGTTACTTACAGCCCAATTCAGTCATACAGAACAAAGTTGAACTTACTTTTTACACCAGCAGGCATGCTGGTAGACATCGAAAGCTGTATGAATCCACTGATGGGAACTGCAAAGCTTGTCTTTCTCAAACTGACAGGGACATCGTACTGATCCTCAGCACAGACTGGCACCACCTCATCTTTAACTCCCATTACTCCTGTCTCTGTACCCAACCCCTTGTCATCATTTGTCACCCAGGTTGGAAGTTAATTGGAATTTTATCAGAGGGAAACTTAAAAGAGGAGATTACACACTCTCAAATCTGCCCTTCATTTGATGTCAGGAGATTTATTTTGCCGTTTGCACTGCTCACATACAAAGACAGACTGGTGGCATAGATGTCCTGTTTGTACCTGCCACCCACAACCTCCAGCTCACCCATCAAACACCCGTCAGCTAATAGAGAAATGTCTCCTACTACTCACTACTTTATGTCTTTGTATAGTTGTCATTTTGGCTGTTTGCAACATTTACACCAAGTGTAGTAAAAACATATCAAATGACACAACCAAAAACCATATTACTACCATGCACCCCAACTATTTGACCTCACCACTAAAGCGTCTCTTCTTTTTTTCTTTTTTTTAATTAAATAAGTATGGGGTTATGGCTCAGCAAAGGGTTGTTATGTGTCGTAACATATGCTGTGTCTCATATCACATACTGTACTTCTGTTAGTACACTTCTGTGTAATACACTGTGTACACTATGTACTTAGTTGATAAGCTAGTTAGCAAGCTAGTATAGTATTCGCGTTATCGTTCACCGTACCAAATTATTAAAGACTGCTAAATTAACCCAAGAAATTGAATAATGGTTTATATATGACAACAGAATAGTGGTGCTTAGTGCAAAAAACCACATGTATAATTCATTTGTATTATGCAGCGTATTCACCGTAGTTACAATGTCCCCGGCTGCCATTTTCAGTTTTAAAGTGGTTCCTTCTCTTCCACTACGTAGCCAAGATGGCGACCGTTGAGGGTGAGAAGTGTCCATAGGTCCACACTCGACTTTTTGATGTTTTGAGTGCACCATCCGGGTACTCATAGTGCACTGCATTTATCCTCAGTGTGAATGCTCTTATGCGCTCAAAGTATTTAGTGTAAGTAGACAAGTACGAGATTTGAGACACAGCAAGAGTTTTGTTGGATTACTTCTGTATTAAAGTATGAGTTCCACAGTAGGGATTTTGGGAAATGCATTTATTCTTTTTCTTGTCAAGACATACATAAGAAGATCAATACCACTCTCACATCTATACACTGGCTATGAAGCTGCAGTCAGCCACTAGGTAGCATTGCTTAGCATAAAGAATGGATACGGGGGAAAACGGCTATGCTGTCCAAAGGTAACAAAATCAGCAAACTAACAACTAACCCGTTAAATATCTCATTTGTTTGGTCATAAACAGCTTTGTGTTTGGTCTGTACAAAAACCTAATTTTAAAGACACCATGATTTAAAGGAGGGGTTATGTGCCAGGCTATTTCTTGGATGAGAGCAGCCGCCAGACAACCAACAAGTGAGATATGATGTTGTAATTAACAATGTTGGCCAAGTTATGTCACTCTTACACCAAAATGAAGCATCGAGTTAGTTCATGCAGGACACGGAATATGCCCCAGCTCTAATCAGCTGACAGCCACTGATTGAATCAGAAAACCTTATCAGTCACTCACCAATCACAGCCATTCTCACAACAAGGTGGTCCCTTCAAATATGACTCCCAACTACACCAACCTTGCTACTTCAACACTGTTGCTCACTGTTGCTGCTGGCAAAGCTTGCCTCCACCACCCCAGCCTCCACCTTTCTGGTTTTTGGTCTCTTCATGGCTCAAGGGTCTTTTGGCAATTCATGTCTTGCTTTTGGCCGACTCAGAGCCAAGACTTTGATGTTAAACATTATTCTTTGCTCATGCAAATAGTGAGGTTCAATGACATGAACATTGTCAGGAACAAATTGGTGCACTCTCCAGCACCAAACAGGAAGCAGCAAACTGGGTAGATAGTAAACATGGCAGGGACTCTGGGGAGGCAGAGGAACATGAATAAGTCTCGGTTCTCTTGGACTTTAACATGTCCTCCCATTTGTATCACAATAGAGTGGAGACGTGTCCACATTCTTTTCTTTTTGGCTGGTTTTTCAGAACAAACCACTGCACAAACAATGGCAGCTGTGGCCAAAAGCTGCTTCTGTTTCTGCTTTATTGTTCAACAGTTTTTCCTCTTGTAAATTTCCACAAGAAAGATAGTGGGAAATAATCTCAAAAGGAATCTAGTTGTCATCTTGCGAATAGTGACCCATCTGTGACTAAAAAATCAGTGATTTAGAACATAGTCTTTAGATGTGAGAGGGTGTAAGACAAAATGTATTCACTTACACGCTACTCATTAAAATGAATTAAAATGACATTACTTTACTAGTTACTCAACAGCAAAAGTAATTAGTTATATCACTTGTATGACTCAGCCCAGCTCTGTCAAAGGTGTTTTTTGTAAGGAACTTCAAAGCCTCTACAACCACGTTAAGTGTAATGTGTTTTGCCCATGCAGAAAAGAAACAGTGGTTTAACAAGCAGTCAGTCTTCAGTTTGGAGGTATTAACTGACCATCAACTGCCAGCTTAACATTATCCCAAACCAGCTCAGAAGATACAACATACAGAGACAACTTTGGAGTTATCCAGAGTCAGAAACAAAGATGACAACAAGTCATCCTCCAAATTGTCAAAGTGTCACTAGGATGACTGTAATTGCTAAATTTCAAATTGCAATCTCACTCCACGTTACTGAAAAAGTATACAAATTACAACATTTTACAAAGTAACACTTGAGCTGGTAGGTAGATCTTTCCAGTCTGTATGCTAAGATAAACTAACAGGCTGCTGTCTGTAGCATCATATTAAGCTGACACACATATGAGAGAGGTGTCTGTATTCAAATAAAATACATATAATCAATGTTTGAATTTACACTACACAGTTAACAATATAGTCACGACATTACCAATGGAATTACATCAAGACCATACATATACAAAACATCAAATTAAAACAATTTAAATGGGTGGACAGGTAAGAAAACAACAACAACAACAACAACAACAACAATAACAACAATAATAACAACAACAACAACAGCAGCAGCAGCAACAACAACAACAACAATAAACAATTTAAGTTTACTGTATAGTCTAGCTGTGTGTACTAACATAATAGACCACATCTTAACCTATCTCCAACTCTCAAACAAATAAGCATGTTTCCCAAAATGTCAAACTGTTCTTTTAAAGTCCTTGCACACCCACACAGGTGTTTACATAATACTCTGACTAATACTGACTGATTAGACCTACAGTATAATCAGCATGAAGCTGGGTGGATATGCTTGGATGTACATGATGTCACAATATTTGATGAATAACACTGATAAAGGAGTATTTTGTCCTGCCCCAACAGGTGAGTACTAACTGGAGAACAGGGCCCTGTTTCAGGAAGCAAGTTTAACTAACTCTGAGTTAAAACCTTAACTCTAGGTTGACCAACTCTGAGCTGTCAAACTCAGAGTTTTCAGTTTCAGAACAAGTGTTAACAGTTAGTTCAATCAACTCTGAGTCAAAGTAACCCTGAGTGAAGCTCATTCATGAGGAGATACCAAGCCCTCATCAATGGAGCACAGATAACATGATTCACCATGGCAACAGGTGAAACAAAGGGCTCAGTCCTCCTACTTCTCCCCAGTGGAGTTAGAAATATTAATGAATGCATGCATGCAGATGATGAGTATATACTCAAGAAAAAAAGCAATACAGTAGCAGCAGCAAAAGAACATGAGCTGATGTGGCAGAAAATTACCAACCGAGTCAATGTGTGAGTATCAATGAAAAAAAAAAGAAGAAAGTTTTGTCTCGAGTGTTCCACTTATTCAACACTTATATTCTGTGTATGTGTTTGTGCGTGGCACATTTAATATTCATGCAGACCCCAACAGGTACAAAACGCAGGCCTACTTGGCAGCAACTGAATATGAAATATAAAAATATAGCTCAAACAAGTCAGGTATAATTTCATTACAAGCAATTGTGATGTTGTTTAGCCTGCCCTCATTAAACAGCATTCAGTGGCTTCATTCAACATGTGATATATTTCAGTAGTTAGTGAAATCTTCTAAGCAAAAAAGAGAGTCAAATTTTCAGCCATCCCAACACTGCCAGTAGCTATTTAATATTGTATATTTGAAAGCAACACCTAAATGCCTTTATACATACAACACTACCAAAGTGTAAACGTTTCAGTACAAGAGTCACATTTCTTTTTTCTTTTTTTTTAACATTTATGTTTGGGCACTTTCACCCTAATTTAACATTAGCTGGTATAAAGGTTGACAGAAAACAGGGAGAGAGAAAGAGGGGAAAGAATCGCAGGTCCTCGCTGGAATCGAACCAAGGACACTGTCATTATGAGGCATGCGCAGTAACCACTCCGCTATCAATAACTTTCAAATATTATGTGTCTGACAGCCTGACAGACGGTTGCCTTGGTAACATACTCAGCGTCACAGATTTACAGAGTTACATATAAAACTGCCATTGGCAAAGAAAAAAAACAAAGTGCAACACAAAGAACTTGTTCTGAACTGAGAGCATGTCCACGATGTGTCGTACAGACCATACGAGGGCTGAGAATATTGTTCAGATAAAATGATCGATTGTACATATAAATGGAAACATTCAAACAGAACATCATCAGAGAATGATAAAACATCCCAGAGGGGTCTGATCACCCTCTGACGGAGATTTCTGCTTCGTATTTGTGCTTCAATATTAACTGACTCTTTAAGAAATGTCTGACAGCTCCTTCAGTCTGCAGGCTTCAGTTAAAAAGGAGGAGAAACTCAGGGTTAGTTGAAGAAAACCTGCCAGCGAGCAGGTTAGGTTCACGGAGTATGTTGCCAGGGTAATTGACTCAGAATTAAGCTGAACTGGCTTTGTGAAACCGAAAAACCAGAGTTTCCCTCATCTCAGGGTTAACTAACTCAGAGTTTTCACTAAACCTGCTTTCTGAAACGGGCCCCAGGTCTCATCTGGCAACATAAGTGCAAACACATGTGTGGACTTCAGATGTGTAGAAGCTAAAATAAATCTAACGTGTTGATTGTCGTGATGTACGGTATAAGAATTAGTAACACACTTTATTCCAGTTATAGAGCAACTGAAGCATATGCTGTTGTTTGTTTTCCAAACCTTTAATGAAGGAAAAAAAGGAAATTGTTGCCCTAATGAATGAAGGGAAATTAAATGAAATGGACATTTTTGTGAATTAGATAATTTAATGCTAGATTGCAGGAAAAAGAAAAAATGTAGCCCTTTAATGATGCTATTGAGATGTGGTTATGTAACAAGATCACGTTCTGGTTGAAAAAATTTATATGCAGCTTTGAGAACTATCAAACCTCTGTGTCATATACACTGAGCAAGGGCAAATGATGTGGGAATGAGAGTATGTACTACTGTGCATGCGTGCGTGCGTGCGTGTGTGTGTGTGTCGGTTGAGGTATGCTGAGGATCAGAATTGACAAAAAAAAAAGCAGGGTTGTTAAATTAATTTCTGTCAGGATAGTGTCACACTCACTCTTTGCGCCAAAAGGGAGATGTGGAGAGTCTCTGTGACTGTGCATGAGTGCTGCTCATTCATCACTGGATGTTTTAATGCCAGGACCCAGCTTTATTCCACACTCACTGTCTGTCTCTCTCTTTGACTAACCATATAAGCTGAAGAGTATATGTCTATTTATTACTTTTACAATTTATATTGGGATACATACTTAAGATTATGTGCTTTGCAATCTGTTGAAATATTGCAAATAACTAGTGAATGTGCAGTCACATTAAATGCACAATCTGAGGTAAAACAAAAGAAACAAACACACAACAACAACAAAAACTCAGGCTCTTGTAAATGAACAGTTCATTTATGAATTTATCTACTTTGTTCTAATCCTTCCTTTTATTTGTCCTCTTTTTTGTGGAACTCCAACCACTTTAGGCAGAACAGTCTGTTATGCAGATTATGTAATGACTAATGTTGAGTTCAGTGTAACAGACTATTTTGTTGCCAGGTTTTGAAAGCCAGGATAATGCAGTAGGTCATGTTTTATGAGGTCGATTACCCTACTCGTTTCATACACATATAAAAATTATGACCACGCCTTAACACAAAGCCATACTCATTCACACAAGTATTGATCCAAACAGAACTTCTGCCCAAATATGCCCCTCGGGTTCTTTAAAATCTCAATTGCCATTGTGAATTATAAACCTTTTTTCAACAGCTTAGTCAGATCTCCTCTGAGGATCATCCCTACAGCTGCAGTCAATAAAAGAAAATGTAGTACAATGGATTTATATGCTGTTGAAGATAAGATAATTATGATTGTCTTTCTCCTTTATTATGTCTGAAGTGCTCTTAAACCAGAGTAACACAGTTCTACCAGGATGATCAAGTTGTTCCATGTCAGAGGCAGAAGTGCGTTTTTCGCTCTTTTTTATGTTCTGATTTGTGTGGAACTTTGCTTTGATGATGTGTAAAGACTAGACCGATGACACATCAGTTTGAAGCATATTTTTGTCTGTGCATCTTTTCAGAGCTGCAGATGTCACATACAAAAAGCAGCACTTTGTGTGCCTGACAGTGACTCTGCTGACTGACATACAGTAGATGAGTTATCTCCACCGTGTGTGTGTGTGTGTGTGTGTGTGTGTGTGTGTGTGTGTGTGTGTGTGTGTGTGTGTGTGTGTGTGTGTGTGTGTGTGTGTGTGTGTGTGTGTGTGTGTGTGTGTGTGTGTGTGTGTGTGTGTGCGTGCGTCTGTATATGTGTGTTTAGACACCAATATAAATTGTGTACTACAGAGTGTATCAGGATTTGGACATTTACAAAATACTGTAAATTGATGGTCTCAAAATATGTTTGAACATCATGGGAAACTGACTTCTATTAAGAAGCCTTAACTGAATTGTTGTTTTTCTGATGAGAATGTGCTAAACTCAATGTGTCATGTGAGTTTGTGATGTCTGATTTTGTTAGATTTTGAAATATCAAAAGGAGAGAAAGAAAATGTTGAACATATTGACAATGACTCAATTTGAATTCAATAGATAAAAGCAAAGATTCATCCCCATCTTATGCATAAGTCTGCATTGACTTGCTGAATTTACTTCTTGTAGCCTTGACTTTGTGTTTCCATGAAGAAACACAAGCCTGTGGAGTGATTAGACTCCTGAAAGGCGGCAGGCCAGTCAAGATGGGACTTTATTGTTGCCACAGCAGCAAGCGGGCGATATTTTATCTGAAAAGCATCACTAGAACATGAAGCTGTCAGTCCAGTCTTTTGTTTGTGGTCCATTCAACATCATTATCTCCCTTGCAGAGCTGTAATTACAGTATGGTGAATAGCTTTCCAGAACCCATCATTTCCTGCACTGTAAGCTTCTTGTTTTGTTCGCGCTACAACAGAGGAGCAGAGCTATTGTCAATATATCGAAATATTAATTTTCATGACGGCAACACTGTAGAGAAAGCTTTTGTACCTTCAGTGAACCGAGAATAAAAATGTACGTCAATGAGAACTCTTTGGATGAAATAGTCCAGACAGTGTCAAAGTACTGACCTCAGCTGCACTCATTGTGAATAGCAGTGTGTCGTACACCCATATAGGTTGATGTAAACCTCAACACTTTTATCTGAAACAACGTAGTCTTTAGATTTTCTACTGTCAGACAGAGTAATTTAATTTGGAGTTTAAGCCTGCAATTGAGGGAGTTCCAATTTCTAAGGCTTTGGCCCTGAAGTCCCAAGCGTACACAATGTTAATACAGCAGCTGCTATCTTCTTCATACTTGACTGCAGGCCCGGGGGGAATGAAGCTGGAGCTGGAACAGGGCACCCCTTAGGGATTGGTCCAGAGCCCTTGCTCCTAAATCACTGTTCAACAATTTGTTTGCTTTGGATGAATGCTCATCACTCCAAATTCACACTCTGAAGGCTCTTGGAGATAGGAAATAAAATTCCAATAACTTTCCCTCTCATATCTTTTTTAATTCTATACAAAACCTCCCTATCATTAAACTTGCCTTTACAATTTAAGCAAAGCTAAATAAAAGCCTTTCCACCGTAGGGGAAAAGGTCATTTCTGTGCTCTCTGTTGCATTTTATTAGTCTGTATGCCCTGTCTCACTTTTCCCTGAATCACAGTCTGTGCATATGCAAACCATACTCTGATGAATTCATGTCCCTGAGATCATGTTGTCTTGATTAAACACTGGTACAGACATAGGGCTGCAGCTATCAATTATTTTAGTAATCAAATATTCTACTGATTATTCCATTAATTAATCGAGTAATCGGATGCTATGCCAATGCTAACATTACCTCGTATTGTGTCTGTTCTGTGGACTGAATGCTTTCTGCTGAGATGCTGAAGCATTAATGTTATAAATTGTTGTAAGGTAGTTCAGTTTAACAGACACCGTTCAGAGATTATTTTATTTAAGCTTGAAATGATCCCAAACTTTGGACACTTTCTGTTATTTAAAGACAACTCAAAAGTCTGTACGCCAAAGAATTGATTTCATGCTGCTCTCGTTGAGTGTCTATGGTGGTCTATGGTTGCGCTATTGGTGGTAGGCAAAGTCAATGGCTACTGCTCCTCTTTGCCTGTGGGTGTCTGTCGTGCCTAATTAGTAGCCTAATGACCTTGTTGATTCCAGAAAACAACATTAGAGATGCAAGTAGACCAACTCTTGTGTGTAGTAGGTGGGGAAATGCCATCCAACAGGGCCATGGTCCCTAGCTTCAAAGCCATCTACAGGTCATCATTTCTAGACAAGACTATTTTGTTTGTTTGTGTGATCACACTGAGAAACAGGCAACTTTGATGAGGAAGTCCATAAAGGTGTCTGAGAAAGCTCTCCTATGCAATTACTTAGTAGCTGAACTCAGTCAAATCAAAAAAGCCACACACTGTGACAGAGACGTTAATATGCAAAGCCATTGTGAGCACGAAGCTTGGCTCAGATGCCATCAAAGAAATGGCCAAACTTCTCCTCTCAGATAACATGATTGCTAGAAGCACTGATGACATGTCTGCAAACATCAAAAGTATCGTTTTGGAGAAGATATGTTCCAATGGGAAATTTGCATTGCATCTTAATGAGTGGATGGCCATCAGTGAACATGCACAACTCTTGGCCAATCATTTGATTGGGTTAGGGACCCATACAGCTCAGCAGTAGTTTACAGAAAGGACATTCTTCTGGAAGCAAGAGCAACGAATTGAATTGAGACAAGACCACAGCTTAAAACTGAGCTATGTTGATCTTTGGCCAGTTTCTGGTTGACTGCTACCAAGGAGTTTCCAATTGTGGCAAACAGAACTATTTAAACATTTTTCCCATTTTCCACAACATATCTATGTGAGCTTGGATTTTCAAGCCTAACTGCTATGAAAAACTAAAAACAGAAAGACTGAGAGCAGTCACAGAATTACTCCATGTGTGCCTTTTTTTGTCAATTCCTGCCAGGATATCTGCTTTGTGTTCGTCTAAACTGGGCCAGGTTTTGCACTGAGAGAGTTAGGGTTAGTACTTATGATATGAGGTACAATGATAGGCTGCTATATTTAAATATGTAGCATTCTTTTTGGGTTTCTTTTTTTTTTTTAAAGGTGGAAAATCCCTGCTTTAGTCTGATAAACTTAACCACAAATTCCAGGGTTGGGAAACAAAGTGATACTCAGACCACCAGTTGCCCCCTAGCTGCTCCCCCTCCTTTATTGCCTGTTTGCAATCCAGACATTGCCTCTGTTCATCATTAACCCCGTAAGTGCCCCAAAGTTGTACACAAAGCAAAGAGAAAAGCTGAGCTTATTAGAGTGTTTGGCTTGTTAACTTGCTAATGGCCTGGGTGTTTGCTGTAGGTTATCATGAGAACATCACTTAGGTCCATTTGTCTCTAAACTCAATTTCATGCTCTCCTGAGCTGATACTTTATGTCCTTAGGAGGAAGAGATTTGAAGCGGTTTGATCAGGGTGGATCACGCCTTGGTCATGCACCCTTCATGTGCAAATACGGTGGGGAGAGAAAACACCAGTGGAAATACCACAGTCAGCCTGTGCAGACCTTAGATCCTCTAAAGTTTCGACACATAATGCTGCTGTTGTGCAAATTTTACTTCTTCCCCTTGTATCCTTAACAGTCTGACTGGATATAGTTTACCAGTGGCAGTAATTTAAAAAATATGTAACATTTATGCACATTACAGTGTGTACAGTTATACTAAAGTTATACAAATATGAATTTACAGATGTAAATCTGTCACATCTTACACCTTTGATCATTGTTTTATAGTTATTTAGAGATGGCTAAATCTAGTCTAATCTACAATTATGCATATGAAAGTTATAACACAAATATATATTTAACAACAAAAACTGAAAGCTTTAACAGATGTTAACATTAACACATTTTGCAAAAAACACAGTAAGTTGTAATGCAAATACAAAATTACTCACAAATATGATGACTGATGCATTTATGCATGTACAGCCCACATTGCATTCCCCTTCATACTACATTATTTGTCTCATATGTGACACATTCTCATATGTTTTTCACTGACACTCTGCACTTCAAGGGTTCTGATTTGCTGCTCATGATTAAATGTATCTATGGGGCTTCAAAACTAAATACCACCACATGAAATCTTTATAGTCTTCATAGCCTTTTCACTGTTGCCATGGTAACCGTAGATGCAATATTCCTGTCTGGGGTGCCTCTTTGATTTTCCATTTTTAGTGAGATATTAACAGGTTTTTCTGCCATATCCTCCCAGTCGCTCCACAATCTACAGCATATTTTCAAACTCAGCTTACATTTGACAAACAAAACATCTTCCAGCAACAACTGAATTCTTTTCTTGTGATATTAGTTTCTGTAGTGTGACATTCTCCAAGCTCTGTTCAAATTATTTTGGAGAATAATCCCCCTTTATAATTAACAACACCTCTATACCAGGCAGTTTTGATAACACCCACTTCTCATTGTAATACAAGCCACTTGAGGATGTTAGTCTGAGCATGTTCCTCCAAACCACTGATTGATTTCCAAGGGCTTTGTCTCTTTATGGCTCCATATGAATCACACTGGCTATTTCAGGCTTTCAGATCTCACTGGTGGCGGAAGTTATGTGGTGTTATATTTCCACAAAGCTTGCTTTTGTTGAATTTTAAGGGACAGGGTGGACATCTTGGGAAATATTTTTTTTGTTGTTTTATTGCCAAGAGTTAGATGAGAGGATCAGTTCCATTCATACTCATATATCTGCAGTGTTTCCCCCAGGTTGACTGCTTTGGGGTGACTGGTGGCTGTGGGCAGGAGTGACAATATTATATATTTGGGAGGAGCACACATTTCTCTTCTTTTTCACAGATTCAACAAACATGATATAATTGTGTTTTAAAGAAAGGTTTTAAATGTTCTAGTTGATTGTTTTTTTTTTTTACTGTTGGACACACCCAGGCTAGCTGATTTCCCATAATTCCAGTGAAGCTAACCAGCTGCTGACTTAGTGGGGATTCAGACCAAAAACAGCCATGCATTAAAAACACTGCAGGGCTGAGCTGGTGAAGATGTGCTCTTTAAGATAAGTGAGTCAATTAAATACAATCCAGGAAGTCCAGTTGGAGTAGCAGACCAATGCATTTAAAGGTTTATCACATGCCAAAACACTACACAATGGGCTTCATCCATGAACATTTTCGTATTCCTACCCTAAAATTCTTGACAAACTGCCTGAACTCGTTCGGAAATCACTCGTTTCAGCCCGATAAATGATTAACTCTTCATGAGTAGGTGCCCATTTGTGAGATTTGATCATTAGCATTACCTATGGCCCAAAAATTATATAAGGCTCCATGTTCAATTTGTGGGTGAGTTTCATTTACAAAAAAGTTTCCAAAGACAAAAAAGAAATTCACAGCTTCAAATCCTCCTTTCAGAAATCAGTACACAAACAGATAATAAATATATCAGTGTGAGAATTAGGGGACCCAAATCAATTAGAAAACTGAACTAGGGACCTGTAGAAAGACACAGATGCAGTTGCTGTAGTGAGAGGTGTTTCCAAAAACTACTGAAATGTAGAAGTTGCCAAAATATGCTAATAAAAGTCATAAAATACAATTTAAAAAAACCCTTTCAGTCAATTGGCAGCCATGATAATGACAAATGACAAATGACAAATGATAATGATAATGACAATGGTAAGTAGAATATTAACTTTGCATTAAGTTATACATTTGTTTTTTGTTAATTTCGTCACCATATTTAAACTCCAAATTAAGTAGACTATAGAAATCTGGCATTCAAATACCAAACTAATCCACAAGAAATGTGTGAATGCTGATTGGCTGACACATCACCACCTTTCTGGATTACCTCATGCTATTTTGCAGCAAAAGTTGTGCCCATTTCAACATTTTCGCCGAACAGCCTGGTGTTGTTTTTCCGGTACCCTCTGCTTTGGTACCCCAGCTGCATCGAAAGACCGCCATTGATATGAATGAGGGCACTGCATAGTGGAATTAATGGAACAAAAACATACACAAGTGTTTCCCAAAAAGTTTTCCTTTAAAACACTAAAAGATATGCAAAGTGCTTAAAGTCATGTATTTACAGTTTATAAATAGATTTACAGGTGCTGCTAAGCCAAGTAACGACAGTAAATTCCTTCCATCAGAAATGTGTTCATTTTTGAAGCAGAGCAACATTAAAGGTTGTTCAGTAGATAATGTATTGTTGTGTTTGTTTGTTGTTTCATCTCATGTCGTTCTTTTTTGTGCTGATTAATCCTCCCGTGCCCTTTAGTAATCTCTCCCAGCCAGCCTGATTTCCTGACTGAAGAGTGGCAGCTGTTGACCTCTAGTATGGAGATAGATTTAACTGATTTGAGAGGGTTGAATTTTTTTTTAATTGTAGGTCATGCCAAAGCAGCTATTTGCTTATTTACCAGCTGGAGCACAGATGCCATCGCCAGCAATTCTTCCGAAACACCACCCCTGGTCTTCCTGACAAACCCTCTCCAATCTAATAAGTAATCAATACCACTAATATGCTATCCCATCTGGCCTCATCCTGTCTACAGAATGTCTTGCATGGGTCAATGACTGCCAAGGTAGCAGGAGCTTAGCTGGCTTAGTGTGCAGGATGAGACAGAAGATCCACCCTGGGTGAAGTTGGTTACTTATCTTAAACTTATATGAACCTGGTGGGAGGCCAATAGGAAACCCTGCTGTCCTGCGCTTCGTTGGAGATCAGAGCTCAACTGGGGCATGAAGTTACAGACACATCTGTTCTCTGCTAAGTATAAAAAAAAGGGAATGAAATAAAGAACAGAATAGACCCTCTTTGACCCACAAGTGGGCTTTCTTTTACTCAGCTGTACCTGAAGCTGGCATGTTTTTCAGCCAACAAAAGGTTTTCTTCTTTCATCTTCAAAAAGGTTTTGCCACTGGAAAAACTGCATCAATATGAGAATGATTAATGTTAAAAACAGGCTATGTAAATCAATACACAATATGCTGTATATTATCAAATTTCACAATAGCTGCTGTTAGTCGCTTATGAGAGCGTCAATTGCTTACCTCATTTGCTGGCACTATTAAGCCATTACATAATTTCTTTATTATATAATTGTTCTTGTTCCCTAATGGCATTACTGGAGAGGGAGCCAAGCTGATAGCCAAGTACCAGTCAGGTCTGATTATACCTGTCATTTAAATCAGTATGAATATCCCATCATGATCCAATGAAGAAGTCGACTGCAGAACCCAAGATATCTTTGCACATTGCTGATAATCATGCCACTGCAGCAGGATTTGGTCCTGGATGAGTCACTGTAATGAATCTTAACCCACTTCTCCATTTCAAAGCCATATTTGCGATTTATCACTTCACCGTTCGCAATCAATAGTTCATGGCTGAATGTATGAAGGATCAAGAGTTTCCCTGTTTGAAACGATTTCCTGTTACTACCAAAGGGTACCTTGAGACATTCAAATAGAAGAAAAGTATTTTTTCCACTCCGTAATACAAAGACCCTTGTATTTGAAACTTGAAAAGACAAGATGACTTAAAGATTCTCTTAACACTTTAAAAAAGAAAAAAAGAAAAGAAATTACAGCAATGCTAAAAAAAAACAACCCAAAAAACCAAAACATGACCATGCCTGGAAGACATTTTCACAATAATATGAACCGAATAATTCTAGGTCATGCTGGGTCATTTAATATGACCTGAATAAAAGGGAAAAAAGGAAATGATGAACCAACATTGCTTGCAACACTCTAAAAGAATTGCACTTGGAAACAGAGGCCGGTAATTAGGTCCCTACAAATTCGATTGACTTCCACACCAACTGAAACAAGCATCAATTATAAGGGCTGAACTGCACTGTACATGGGTCAGTCCACGATAGAAGTGGATATTAATTTAGCTTGAATCACCAACTGTCTCCTCTAGTTGAGCTGTTGTCAACATTTAAATAGTGCCGAGACACAGACTGAGGACATATTCCTCCAGGAGCTTCATACTCATTCCAGCGCCAGACAAACAACAACAAAGGAGGTTGACCAGAGAGTGTTGCAACATCAAAGCAGGTTTGGCTGGCACACACTTCCCGTGGATACACACACACACACACACACACAGACAAACACACACACACACACACACACACACACACACACACACACACACACACACACACACACTCAACTGCAATATTATGAATGTTAAAATAATATGTGTGAGGAAACATCAAAAGAGAATCCTTACCCTGATCAGAGTTTACCTCTTTATAATTCAGTTTTCTAGATTTTTTAGTTTGGGTTATACATTTATTAAAGAAATAGCTCCTCATTTTAGGAAATATGCTCATATGTTTTGTTAACCGAGAAGATGCCACTCACACCTCTGTACAGTAACTATTGAGCTACAGCCAGGAGACAGTTGGCTTAGCATGTTAAAAAGGCAAGAAGGGAGAAACAGCAAGCCTAATTTTTTCAACCAAGCTAACTCACTGGGTTAATGTTAATGTTAGCTGATGAAATTTTCCATTTCAGCCAACAAAATCAAGGGACACTGACTTAAAATGGCTTCTTTTATAACAAAATATTGTCAACTTCTGGAATCAAATAGGGCCTACTGCAGTGTAGCAACAGTAATTTAGGAATAGTGGCTTAGAAATGGTTCCTTTTATGTGGCGCACTGAGTTTTTTTCTGAATGACTTGTCTTAAAGCAGTAGTTTTGACATTTAGGGAAATGATCTCATTAGCTCCCTTGCTGATCGTTAGATGACAAGATACCATTCTCATTCTGTACAATAAAATTGTATGATAGCTTGAACCAGCAGCCAGTTTGCTTAACTTAATATTGCCAGCTGCTGGCTCCAACTTGCCTGGCTCTTGTCTAAAGAAAACTAAATCTGCCTGTCAGCACCTCATTAAAATAATTCACACTTTATACCTTCTTTGTTTAATCCCTATAAAAAATGTAAAAACTTGATTTTACAGGTGCTATGTGCCAGACTATTTTGGAGACTCCATGAAGTTATTGGTCTCAGCTACAAAAATATTCTGGCACGTAAAAGAGAACATTTTCACAATTTGTTTTTTGCACAGATTTAAATAAGCAATATACAAGAAGTAAATAAGTGAATTTTAAGTGCAGGTGCTGCCTGGTTGGGGGATTTTTTTTTAAAACTTTTGGACATCTTTATTTAATCTCAACTGTCGGATGGATGCAGCTCCAAAACACCAAGGCCGACAATGGAAATGCACCAACAACCTAGATAAAACTAATGTGGTATAATACAGATGCCCTGCTTTAAATCCTGCCTTCACAAAGTTTATATTGTTCCATTTTTAATTCAGTTTGTTTAGAGGTGTCGATGTATTTTATGGTCATTTTAAAGGCTGTAATTTGTAGTGTTGTTAAACTGTGCAATGAGAGGAATTTCTAATATTGAGCCTAATTCATATGGTGTGAACAAAATATTAGAAACACCTCTTGGTATTTCTCAGTACAGTTCAACAGCACCATTAAATACAGTCTCCAAAATAACCATAAAATAAAGTAAAATTCCTGGACTGCATTGTTCTGCAATATCCCTGACAAGTCTATGATAAATATGTGAACAAATGAGAACGTCAATAAACCAAACCAGACCATGAAAAATACTGAACCCGTTCTCCCTTAGTAATGGCTCTGCAGAGAATTGTGGGTTTATGTGCCCAGGTTTTGCAATATCTGCCATTTCTGAAACTTGTGGCACTCAAAGCCTTTTAAAAAATCCCATTCGAAAAACCCAGTAAAAAGGCCTCTTTACCAAAACAATGTCCTGGTCCTACTCTAGATGATCCACATACCTCACTGTGGACAGTGGTTTACTGGACTATTTTCTTGGTAGCATACCTAAGAAATTGAATAAACCCAAAGTAGCTGTGTCAACTACTCAGAGGGAAGTGGAAAAATATGAGTTTTTTTATAATGTGGGTGAACTGACCAGCCACAGGCTTTCAGTCATTAGAAATTCACTTTAAGAATGCTGTCTTACACAAGAGCAAGTGATGTCTTGCCGAAAAAATATATTCAACCGTACAGCTATCATCATTTTAAAATGTAAGTGAATGTTTCCTCTGACTATAAGCAAGCTGATGATGCAAATAAATGACTACTAGATCCACATCAGCATTGTTCTCAGTTGTCAGAACAGCTCCCAGCAGCTAACGGACCTTTCTCTGTATCTGTTTGAATGTTGCAATCACACCTGCTGTATAAAGGGTTAACCACCATTAAATGGTGTAGCCAAGCAGAATACATGTTCAACAGATACAGAGCCTCAGTGTGTGTTGGTGAGATGGTCTCATCTCGTCTGTTACTGCTGGAGTTCACGGCTTTTTTATTAAGATTAATTAAAAGAGAACCAGTCCATAGACAGCACTGCCCTCACAGTTGTCCTGTCGACAACGCCTGGGTTGCAACGCTGGCCCGCGTTGATAAGATGAAGTGATAAGCTCGGAGGTATACGATTCCAGTGGATTAGACAATTTGAAACTGGTTCTCAACTGAAACCAGTTCTCAATTCCTAACCCTAGTTCTGGAGCCATTCGTGGTGACCTGGTCATGTGAGCGCCTGCAATCAAACCTGATTGGCATGAGGTTCACAATACGAATCATAATCCTCTGCTGCCCCAGCACAGTGCCAAGCCAGGGTTTGTCATTCAAACTGGTGGCCAGGGCTTTCAGCTAAAATTAGCCAGAAAGTTGGAAACTGTCCCACATGCACAAAATACAGAACCCCAGTTGACAACTCCTGTCCCAAAGAGACAGTGGCACATGGGGACAGATACAAGAACAAGTCACCTGCCTCAATGTTGCATTAGCTAACACAGTCATATCACCTCTGAAAAACGTCTATGGTCAGCATAGGGTCCTGGGGCTGTTGATGTCAGACAACATCCCACAGTGTGCTTGTATTGTCTTCAAATACTTTGCCAGAGAGTACGCATTCACTTACGTAACCAGCAGCTCAAGACAGCCACAAACCAATGGAGAGGCTGAGTGAGCTGCAGCCACCATCATGAGAGGCTTGTGGAAAGATGAAGGAGATCGAGCTAAAGCTCTGCTCCTTTACTGAGCCACTCCAATGGAGAACGGTTAATCTCCAGCACAGCTTCACATGGGGAGACAGCTAAGGACCACTCTGCCTCAAGTGCCCAAAGCATTGTCTCCACACTGGCCCAACATCAAGCAGTTCCAGAGTATGGACGTCCTTCGAGCCTCCCCAAAACCCAGTCAGCAACAGATTAACTATGCCCAACAATCGTTTTCTTAATAAATCGTTCAAGCACAACATGTTGTGGGTGTGGTCCTTGCTAGCGAAATTACAATTCATCCTCTCAGGATCATGTGTGTCTGTACCAAATTGCATGGCAATTCACCCAAAAGAGTGGTCTACACAAATGTCAACCTCACGATGGTTCCTCTATACCATCATTGATGGAAAGAGGAAAACTAAGGAGATCACCAAAGTTGGTAGGCTTCATCCACTGAGGACCATAAATGTCTGTACTTAATTGTATGTCATGTCATAAAAACACCAAGTAGTTGTTGAGATCTTTCAGTCTATGTGTGACTTACCATTGACCAAAGTACAATTCAGCCATAATTCCAAATATCTCTGTCAGGTCATCACTACCTCCCTGAAAAACCAAGCAGCTGGCATATTGTGGGTATTTTCTGCCACCTTGGCATCATGTGGCCTCTACATGTACGGAGTAATCTCCCCAAATGACCATGGTGTGGTTTAAATGTCACCTGTCTTTGTGTAATCTGTGCTTCACGGTTAAACTGGAATGTACTGAGTGGAACTCTTCAGACCACCTGTCGCACTGTCGTCATCAGCTACAACATGATCTGTGTGCATCAGTGTGAAACAATCATTTTTACAGCTTGGCAACGTCTTCATGGGACATATAAAGCTCATGCCACAGCTTCAAGATATTTGAGCATGCACTGAGCAAAAAAATCAGTACACAAAAAATTAAATAATTTAGTATGGTATCAGCACAGCAGCCCCTGAAATAAAGAGTGAAATCCAAACTGTTTTCACAGTCCTCTTACATCTTTCATTTCCCACCATCTCATCTAATCCACCACTTGAATTTGATCCAGTTAAATGAGGGAGACTCTGCCACATTACACTCAGCCCTCTTAACTTGCTGTCATTAGCAACAAGGTGTTTTTCATGTTAGCGCTCTTGTATGAGATTTCCTACTTTCTTCCTTGTTACATAATAATGGCATTAAAGCTATGACACGCTCTTAAATCTTCCACTTCGCACCATCTCATCTAATCCCCCACTTGAATTTGATCCAGTTGAAATGATGGAGATGCTGCTGCATCACACTCAGCTCTTAATTTACTGTCATAAGCATCAAGATCTTTTTCCTACATTCTTCCTTGTCACATAGTAATGGCATTAAAGCTATGACAGTCTGGTTTTCAATTAGGGTAAGAAAAGCTATGTATTTGTGACGACTTTAGTAACGCACTGACTACAGTGATCAATGTTTTAACAGCGGTTTATTGTAGTCATGCAGTTAACTGCTTTTCTGACCAGCCCTCTGACTGTCTGGCAGAGCAAGGCTTCTTTTCTGATGAATTGCGGGGGATCACAGGGAGAGACTTTAGTAAACAGCAGAAAGTACAATATAATAGTCAATACATAAGTGGTTTCTGACAGTGGACTGCTAAGCCTTCAGCATTAATGCCCAAGATTGATGCACAGTTAAAGGTTTCTCTGTGAGAGTCAGGTCAGTGATTTTTTTTTGGGAAAATAATAAGCACCACATAACCTGCTGTTTGACTCAGGAAACTATCTGAAGTAGTGGCACAGATTTCTTACAATCTTGCTAATAAATGTTCTTCCAACGGACTGCACACTTTGCAGGTGTATGGCTGGGGACCCAAGGGAGGGCAGTGTCAAATTTGGTGCAATTTGGATGTGCAATATATTTATTAATAAACATTGAATAAGCCAGCGATCATCAAGATGCTCCATTTCATACAGGGGCAGGACAGAACTTCAGGGCTCTGCTAACTGACCCCAGTATGTCAGGGAGAGATTAGAGACAAGATCTGACACGAGTCAGAGAAAAGTGTTCTGAAAAGAGAAAAGTAGACAGAGAAAAGCTTTTAAAATCAAGAGGAGCACTCTTTTCCCATGTATAGACAGAACGCATAGCATTGACAACATGTTCAGCAAATCCTTTCATAAGATACAATGCCAGTCTTATGCTTTAAGAAGACTAGCATTGTGAAGTTTACAAAGACTGAAATGAGTATTCCCTAATAACAGTATGCCAATTCCTCATATACATTGGGTCTCCGATTCCGCTCAAACTACTGATGCTCAGTGTCAGGCAAAGCTGTAGGAACAGTTGTCACAGCTTCTCGTGTATGTAAGGATATAGCTACGTTTAGTATCTGGAGTAGTTATAATAAACAAAAGTGATTTTTAAAAGAAGTGAGTCAATATTATAGTAAAACTGACATGTATCAATACAAATGAGCATGTATCAATACATGTATCAATACAAATGTGCATAAATTAGCTTTACTATCTACACTCACACAGAATATAGCGTAAGAGGCAGGGCCACGTTCATTTCTATGAAAGTTGCTCAGTTGCACATGAAGCCAAAAATGCCACTTCCAGAAAACCCACTCTATGGGCCAAATGTGCTCCTCTAGACTTTCTATATGTGATCAGACCCAATGGATCAATTTTCTGATAGTGACACAAGTCATTTTGCAGGGGTTGTGACACAGATGTGTTTTCACAGACTGATTTACAGACATCAATTTTACAATGTAAGTGTATGTGCGGAAAAAGATTTTTGGGCCAATAGTAATTACACGGTTTGGCTGCAATGTCAAATTGGCTTCAAAGCTTGGCGTTCTTCCTGTATCCAATGCTCTTTATACGTCAATGGTGAGCAGCAATAAAGAACCCCAGGCCCTACTGAGTTTACCGGGCTAATACTTCCACCTTGTGGGAATGTACATTTTTCTTGATGTCAACAAATCCCATGAAAAGACCAAAAGCTACAACGTGTTAGCCTATCTCTCAATACTTTTCAGCCTCTTTACTCTGTCTGTGGCTCTCAGCCAAAAGTACAAGTATATAGTTTCATATTTGAAAACCTCCAGTTATTTCCCAAAACAGCCAGGCATTGTAGTTAGTAACAAACGTTACTCCAACAGGAGAAAAGAGCATAGCAAATAGCATTTACTGGAGACTATATTCAGCTTTAACATTACACATTTTGTGCAATATTCAAGTATTCTTTAATTGATGGTTTTGGTCTTTGACAGTAGGAAAAAACATAATATTGCCAGCCTTATCCTTAATTTATAGATATATACTATATATATGTAAAGGACAGGTTGATTATTTGTGACAACTCTGTGAAATGTTCTTGAAAGCAATAGCAAAACATTACATCTATTGCCAGACTCTTCCACTGTACACTTAGCTAACAGAAGGAAACAGCACACAAAGTGCACTGGGAATTTCTTTTAATACGTTATTTTCCAGGTCGAATTTCTAGATATTCACAGGCTTATTCAGAGGATATTGGTGTAGAACTGAAAAGACTGAAATGGAAAATACATGCACACATTGTTTTGCAGGCTTGTAGAAGCAGTTATATGCCATCCAAATATATTTTTAAAAGTTGCTCTGTGGTCTGGTGTGTTGCTTTTCTAGCATCAAAATAACAGCACTGGTTCTTGCCAGAACATGCAGTTTAAGCTTTGCCTCAAGGATGAAGCTCCAGTGGTAGAACATTTGGATTTTCTATCAAACAGGAACTCTCCGCAACACACATGAGTTGATGTATTTACATTTTCGCAAAAGCGTGGCTTTGACAAAAATTTAAGGCAAATAAGAAGCCATTTCATCTTCATCTGTATCCTTGGTAACCAATATGAACCATATCATATATGTTAATTATCAGGACAAAGTCACACTGTGTACTCTTGCATCTATGTGATGTCTAAAAATTAAAAGTCTGTGGTGGAGGAAGCTATTTCGACCTAGTTATCTAATCAAGCTGTAACCCCTAAACAAATCCAGCAGAGGCGGACATCTGTCAGAAAAGAGTCAAGCAGATGTTATATGTTTGCAAAGCCAGTATTTGTATAGCTCTCCACATCACATCATCGCGTATCTGTGCTTGTCACTGAACATGGGAACAGTCATTGCAGTAATCAAACATAATACACCATGGACTTCCCGCACAACTCTTGCTTTATCTATTTTGGCTTTGATGAGTATGCTGCCTGTCCAGACTGTCAGCTTGATCCTCAGAGAGAATTGTTCTTTGTCTCTTGATATTATATTA
The DNA here is from genome assembly GCF_963691925.1 of Scomber scombrus. Taxonomy (NCBI): domain Eukaryota; kingdom Metazoa; phylum Chordata; class Actinopteri; order Scombriformes; family Scombridae; genus Scomber; species Scomber scombrus. Next base: position 9,467,110 of record NC_084982.1, read on the forward strand.
AAATAATAAAGAGGAAAAAAAACATCCAAAAAAAAGAATAATGCACTTGTAGTATTTCCCTCTCAGCGGGTATTGATTTAATGTGTTACCTAATATCTGTAGGGGCTTCCATCAGTTCCTCTGGTGTTAGTCTTCTCCTACAAATAGAGGATTGTCAGACAGCCAGTGTGCAGATGAGCAATGCAGCAGAGCTCAAAGCAAGCTGGATGAAATCACCTGTGAAATGCTTTGTACAGAGTGTATTTTTCCACTGGTTCTTGCTTGGAATCTTATATGGCAGATGTAGACATTATTCCTTTTTATCTGAACACCACAGCCATTTCATGGTTGTATCAGTTTCTGACAGTGCTGTTTGCAATTTGTAGCTCATAGCCTCATACTCTGTTTCCTCATTTGTATCTGTTGTAGTGCGCATACAATATCTCAGCAAGGACACCTTTTTTTTAAAGAATCATACCGAATGCAAATTCTCAATGCTGTTGGAGGGAGTTTACAGAAAGAAAGTAATAAGATGTTCCTAATTGGCCTACCGCTGCACCCTTTCACTGTATATTATATGGTTTAATTAGTTTATTTAGAAATACAAGGAAGAATAGGCATTCAATATAAACAAAAGGGGGAAGATCACAGAGGAATTGTGCAGAAATATGAAGGACACAAGGGGCCTTTTTTTTGATAGTATTGAATTGTTCACTGGGTTGAACTTTATATCAGAAAACGCAGTTTGGATAGACTTCATTTGCACAAATACAAATATAATGTCCTCACAGTATTTTAAACAATTACTGTGGGGTTGCATTTATTTTAGACCGCAGGTAATCAGTCTGCTTCTGCTGGTTTTTGTGGAAAATTGTGTCCAATAGAAATGTGGAAACTCAAACAAAACTGGAAAATAGTTGTTCTAAATCACATATTAATGATATAGTTTAGACGGCTTTCTATGCACAAAATCCAAACTGGCTTACAATTAAAGGAATTTGGAAGACTTTGGAAATATAACATTACGAAAAATATTTAGGGATCTATGTCAACCTTTCCACATTACATCAGGGGATATTTAGTGTTTTTCAGAGGACTTCTACTGCATATAATCATCTCTAAATGGCTGTAAACAATATATTCTTTGATCTAAATTCATTGAGAAAGACTTTGCAGTGTAGTGTATAAGAGTGAGAGCTAAGTGGATAAAGTCTCCAGTGACAAGCTCATTCCAATGAATTAGATTTATATAAATAGCAATAACCTAGTCCATTGCAGATACATGTAGGACTTGTAGTTTTGTTGTGTAGTCATTATTCTGCTAGATTCTATCACTCTCAATGCAAAAATTGTCCTTGGTCAAAAGTGAAGCTTAAAAATACAGAACAAGAAAGCAAGGATCCACATATAAAATCCACATCAGTTAAACTGCAGGGCACAGACCGGAGTCCCTGCAGCACTGTGACTTCTGTTTAACAAGCCAGCTTTAATAGCTTAAGAGGAGACTGTTAAGGAAACATGAGACGTTATAGTTCATGTAAAAGCCTATAATTTGAACAAGTCCTGCCATGTTCTTTAATTGGACCCATAATACTTTTAAAAAGTACATTGGAGACAAGCTGTGAAAGACTACATTGGATTTTCTGAGCTGCGAAAAAAAAAGAAGCTATTTAATATGTACTGCCTTGCCTGGCAGCAGTCATTACAGTGTATTGTACTGTGTCAGTACATAGCTATTGCTGCAGAGCAGAGCAGTTATTCCCATAATTCCACTTGATTCTGCTTTACACTTCTGTCTAGAGCAATACATCAATGCAGTAATCAAGACTTTTCTAAACCCAGAAGTGAACATCTGTCTGGATACTTTCCCCTGTAGAATTATTATTTATGCCATAGCACCCTGTAATTCTGTTTCCTATACACGGGAAAGCTTCCTCCCACAACCAAGGCAGATGTGGAAAACCTGAAACCAGAGCAATGGCTACAAAAAACAAACTGAAATCCTGTCAATACCGCAGGGAAGGAAACCACATTTGTGCAGACATAACCCTGTCATTGTGTTCTGGTTCTCCTCCCACAGGGTGACTCATGCAACTTGTTAACAACCGCCAAGATTCAGCAAGAAAAAAGATGCACTTCTGACTTTATACTATATATTATATGACATTCTATACATATGGGAAAAGAAAAAGTTTGGAAAATGACCCATTGAAAACAATAACAATGAGTAAAAAACTTGAAGTGCTGAGCTTTCAGCCCCATTTGCTGATCTAGGAGATCTGAAAAGAGCAAAAACTGAAAAGGATCAAATATCATGAAAGAATAGTATCTGCAATCATGTATTGCCACACAGGAATTTAAACCACATAGGGCATCAAACTGATAACAAATACTTGCCTAAAAGGACATCTATTTTTCTACAAAAACCAAGAGAACGCAGAGAACATGCAAATGAAAGACCTCTAATGCGAGACGAGTGGCCCCGGTATATAAGGCAGCTTTTATAGAAGTGCATAGCATGTGTGGAAAGAGCATTTTCTATTTGATGACTGTAATTTTCAAAAGAACTCAGCTGCATGAAAGGTGGGAGGTTTAATGGCCACATGAATGGATCGAGCCGCATGTCAGCTCAGGTGATCAGGACGCATTAGTCAGGAGGCCGCTGATATCAAATGATGACTTTTGCAATTGAATAACAGCAGTCTGAAATAAAAGAAGTCTAAAATAAAAGCGCAACGCACATTTGAGACTCTCATAATAATCGATTTTCTATGCAATGCACTGTCAGAGACATCATTTGCCATATGTGGGATGTGCTCAGTCTGACGTTATTGGGGTTTTAACAATATCCACTTTACCTTCGGTGGCTGTGACATCATTTAAGGCTCAGATTTTTTCTTTCTCACATCTTGTTTGATAGCTTTGCATCCGCCTTGCATTTTGGGTTTAGGCTCCCTTGTGAACCAAATAGATAAACAATGATTAGTATTAACTGCTGAAGTATTACAGGTAATGTTACTACTCCTGTTATGGTTATAACAGAGAAAAAGCTCATTCAGGACTCTCATTTAAGAAATGATGAAGTCATTATCTTCAGTGTTGGCATTCATTTCCTTAGTAAGTGGAGGAGGAAGGTTTTTTTCACCTCCATACCTTCTGTCTTAGGGTATGAATAGAAACTGATCTTTACAGTTATTCTATGTTTACCCTGAAACTGAGGTCATACTGCATAAACACTTCATTCACTTTGTTCTACTTCAGATTACTATAATAAAGTCAATTATCCTGATCTGAATTATCCTCTGATCTGATTCACTGACAGTCACGTCAGTATCTTCTGACCTAAATCAGTTCAATTTTCCAGATGTCCCTTTGCACTTGCACTTACAATTATGTATCATAATCATGTTTGTTGTAATATAGCAACTAAATTACATTCTTTATAATGAAATATTCTATTATATACAAGTAACATACCCTTTCTTTTAAATTCCAGCCAGAGACCTTTGTTGCATGGCATACCCTCTCTCTCTCCCCTCCTTTCCTTTTTGTCTCAATAATCAGCTGTTCAGTTAAAAAATAAATCTAAACATGAGAGCATTTGTACAAATGTGAAGGATAACAGTGGGGGTAAAAAGGAATTAACAACTGTCCATCAAGATGTCAGCACACGTCCCTATGACCCTGTCTATATCTCTTAATTTCTGGTCTGTGCTCATATTAAAGGAACATAAAATGATTAAATGGCTTTGCTTTCTCTTTTTTAAAGATTTTTTTTGGCTTTTCTTGTAAGGACAGTAGAGGCAGAGAGGGCAATGACCTGCAGCATAGGTCCGTGGCCAGATTCGAACCAGGGATGCTGCTTTTATGTGGCATGCGCTTTAACCATTCAACTACCCAAACACACCAAAAATATGTTTTCTATTAAGACAGCTTCTATTCTCTCATCTCAAATGCCTTTCTTCACTGCTTCTTTTTATGGCAGATAAAATGCTGCACCTTGTATTGTAAAAGCTGATGCCGGTTAAAATGAAAGTAAATGAACAATATTTTTGATTGATCATCTAATAGTGCACTCACTGATGGATTTTCTTGTTGCTTCTGAGCTCCAATAACAGCACATAACACTGACTGATGTGTGTGCTCTGTTGGGAAGTCGAGTTTAAAATGCATTTCTGACTCAGAATTCAATTAGAATAATGAAGCCCATGGTCCAGAGTTACTGTTGTGATGTGCTAATGAAAGAGACTTTGATCTAAAATAAGTCAGGATGCTCAAAAGCATCCTGGACTCATGTGTGGAGTTTATACAGTCCTGATCTGCTGAAGTTCATGTCAGGGCGCTAGGCATGGAGCATGCACACATTAGAGGGGTAAAAGAAAAAACAAACAGATGGACAAATAGAGATAAACATATGAGAGAAGAAATAACAGCAAAATGGTTGATAATTTAATGTAATTTGTCCCTCGTGCTTCCTGTTTTCCTCTTGTCACTTTGTCTTACAGCACCTTTCTTCTGTTCTGTTATCTCATCATCACTCACACTGAAGAACCTGACAACCCATTTATTAAAGGTAACACTGTCATAAGAATGTCCAGTAACTGTAACTGTCAATAATATATCCATTATTCATATATCATCAATTCATATATACTATGTAATATGTCTGGGGTTGTTTTTTTGTTTTTTTTTAATTTTCTGATAAAACAATACACTTGGTATTCAGTATCAAGCTGAATCTTACTGTACTGTCTTACTGAACTGTTTCAAACAGCATGTCTGAACAAGAGGATTGATTAAGATTTAATTCTATCTCCAAGAAAGGTTTGCTCTCTATCTTTCTCGTGTTAATGTCAAACAGCCAACACAGATGCTGACCATAGAAAAACAGATGTACAGTCAGAATGATACATTTACAGCCAGATGTCTTGACTAATCACCAATCACATTCCTGCAACACTGAAAGCAGTTTAAATGAATGAGTCATTGCCCAAATTTAGAATATATATTTTTTAAATTACACTGAAGACCAGTCTTATTGGACTCTAATTTGTGATTCCTTATTTAATTCAGAGACTCTAAGCAGCTTCCATGTGGGGGCGTGTGTGATCTGAACTGGCAGAAATGTATCAGTTTCTACAGGTGCACAATGGGATTGCATGTGCATGTGCTGCAACAGCTGAAAGAAAGACAGCCTTTGCTGCACATGTTCGAGTGGGTTTCCTCCCACAGTCCAGAGACATGCAAGTGCTTGAGACACTTGCATACTGTGCTGTGTGTAAATGTGGGTGTGAGTTGGTGACTGTAGGCCAATATCTGAGGCAGTCCTGTGACGGACTGGTGAATGACACACGGTGTTTCCCTGCATTTGTACCAAATGAGGCAAACAACCACTGTCTACATTTACAAAAAACAACAACAACAAAAAAACATAAAGGAAATTTAGTGGCTCTTGAGCTATTGGGGATGATGTAGCTACACTTTGGTTTGGCATGATTTCATGTTCTCAAGAGGCAAAATCCATCGAAAATAGGATTGTTTGGACGCATTTCATGTAATGTCCTCTTGTGTTCACACTGATTATTTTTAATGTAGGTTGCTTCTTTTTTAAGAACATGACACATTTATTGACAGTAAATGGACATCCGGTTGCGAATGTACCTTCCTAATCTGCAATATTCATTTACACATATGAGTGTGACAATATCTTGGCAATCAATCTAGAGCTCCGGATGCATTTGAATCATCTTGCAGAAAAACATCTATTAATTAATTAATTATTTTATTATCTCAGTTACAGCAGCTTCTAGTTATTTGGTGTGTCGCCCAGCTGTATCATGTGTAGTATACCTGCATAGGCTGCCACAGGTCAGTCTGTCTCTGTAATCTGTTGCCTTTTTTGTGGTCTCTGCTCAAGGAAATCAACAATGAAGTTTAACCTTTGTTGAAATACTGAAACAAATGATAGGGCCATTTTAGGTCCTCAAATAAAGCTTTCCCAAATCTTCAAGCTTAACTCAAGATAAGTATCAGGCAGTTAAGCTAGTAGTTGGCAAGAAAACATCAATATAAAGTTGTAGTGCAAAACATGTGCACATAAAAGTTTACTGGATCTTTTTCTAGTCCATCGATATAGTTAATCAATTTTAAATGAACTTGTCACGGAGGCCTGTTCAAGCAATGACCCAGTCAAAGCAGGTTCTATGTGCTACCAAGTTGTTACCAATGTGCAAATAAAGTAAGCCGAATTGCTCCTCACATTTAAATAAGTCCATTATTTAGTAGCAAAAACGTTAGTTTGCAAGTCATTTTGAGTCATTCATGTGTGCACACTAACCCCTTAAGAAATCTCTCTCCCAAACATAATTTTCGTTCCTGTCCAAAGAGCATATATTCCAACTTTTTAAAGCCAAATTGAGCCCGACTGATTTATTTAGTGCATGAAACCCGAGGATGTTCCCCTTGGGAGAATGTCCCCAGACCCCTACAGAGGTTATGTCACTGCCTCTGCACTATGAGCACCTGATGTTGTATAATCCTGCCATGAATATAAGGCCAATTATTTCATGTCTGCTCTGAATGAAAAAACATAATCTAACTCTGGTTATACACTAAAGTTGTCAAATAATTGTGCTCTCACAGTAGGGGTGCACCAATCTACTCTCCATTTATCCACAGTCCCTGGCAGAGTGAACCCTCCAATTTGTGTGCAGCTGGACCCTTTCATTATATACACTTGAAATGATAATGACATCATGTGTGCACAGCTGCACTATTTGCATCCACATGACCTGCAGCTGAATTTGTGTGACAAAACGGATCCTCTCGCAATATTTACTTCTTGTGTGATTTAATAACAGGGCCGACGTTGGATAGGAAATAGATGCAAGGCCTTGAAGTGAATAAAAGAGTGAAGTCGGAGCCTAGAAAACTTCATGGTCAGGATTTGTGTAACAGTGAACACAATGAAAAAGTACAAACACATCAACACATAGCTGCCACATACATTTCCATTGTGTCCTTCTAGGTTAAAACACTGTGACAGATGTTGTTGAGCTGGCAGCTTCTGTGCCATGATGGGCTGAGGTGCCCGGGTAGAGCACATCTCTTTGAGGCTGACTCTTTGATTCCCCGCTGAGTAAGCTTTTAAAAGGTTGGAGGCAGGTGAATGCCAGGATTTTGTCACAATGAGGACGGTGCAGAAGTTAAGAAGATATGATGATTGGCAAAGGGCTGAGAATAACATGGTAGAAGATTTTTATTTCATCTGGACAGGTTTAACAAATACAACTCTACCAAGCAAGCACATACACTTACAATCATGTCAGTGACAGAACTGCTATGAGTGCCTATTAGATTATACAAAACTGGGCCAAACAGTGATCAAGCAAGCCTAGAAGTTACAATGACACTGAATACTAATCGCTGCTCGTCAGTTCTTGGATGCCGTTCAGTTCACACAGCACTGAGTCGGATATGGCTGAAATATTGACATGCACTTCTATGAGATGGGGACGATGGTGTTTTCCACACCACCTTTTGATGAGTCTGTCAACTCAAACTATGCTCTGCTCACTTTGAACAATCAAACTGCATAATCTGAAAAATACTGTTTGTGTAGATCATTTTTAGAATATGTTTTGGGGGTATTTTATGTTTCTGGTGGAAAGTGGCATTACTGTTATGTGGCTATCCTGCAATATTTTGCAGTCACTCTCCCTTTACAAATACTATTCAACACAGCAAAAATAATACTTTTTGAAGACATTCCCCCTCTAGATCTTCAGATGTCTACATCAACATTACATTATTAGTTTATTGTGAGTTATTCCCGGCAGAAGACATATTCGGTGTAGCTTGTCCAGATTTTGTCTTCGTTTGGATCATTGCTGGTGTAGGCACAGGTGCCTGTGGAGCTGCAGGCCACCATGTGGAAGCCCGACTCTGTCAGCTTGTCAAATGCTTGCTCTAGAAAATTATACTTCAGGATAGTATCGAAGATGTGTATCTCTCAGGGTGGGCGGTCCGGGTCTCTGCTCTCGTTTAGTGTGTCCCCAAACACTTCTTTGGCCAGGGACGTCTCCCGCTAAAAAAAAAAACCGTGATTCGCGCCACTCTTCTGAATTTGGCGTCGGTTTGGATGTCTCTGCCAATGGTGTACGAGCCGCGGTATCCTATCGTGATATAGCCCGACTTCCTGGAGTCAAGAGAGGGGGAGCGCATGGCCCCGCTGACTGACACTGTGACGTAAAGTCTCCATGGCGCCAGAGGAGCCGCACTGGCAGCGCACCTTCCTCAGTGTCACTCTGGC